>NC_138233.1:13461032-13996144 GCF_964197995.2 Scardinius erythrophthalmus | reverse complement strand
AGTCATAATTTAGCTTGACCTTTTTCATCCAATTTCTCAATAACCAGGTTTACTTGTAACATAAGTGCTGAACATATGCTAAACTAAATGCAGTGATGACATTTAAAGACGGATATGACTGAAAGTAAGGTGTTATTTTTTAAGCTAAGAATTTCCAAACTCAAACAAACCGAGAATGTTTTGCCCCTCCTATTTGAGTTGCATAAAGAAGAAAATAACAACTTCTCTGAAAGCTCATTTTGACATACATTGGCCTTGACTTTCAGCTTAAAGTGAAGAAAAAAGAAAGAGAGAGAAAAAAACAACAACAACATGCTACATTCCATCCCTCTCTCTCTTAGATACTCTAACTCTCTTGATTCACTATTACACACATGCATAATCATGTAACTTCTTTACTTGTGTGCTGTAGCCATAAGGACACTGAACAGACCTAATCTGCCCAATTGTGCAATATTTTGTGCATTGCAATTCAATTGTACAGTAAACCTTTATTGCTTTAAATGAATAATTCATTCTGTTTCTCCTTTCCGTCTATCTTTTGCTGTGCCTTTTTTGTATCTGGGAAAACGTGCCAAGCTGCAACACACGCAGGTTGGTAAATTGACATAATTACTGAGGTGAGTTTCTGATTAGCTTGCGGTGGAGTTGAGAGAGTAAATTCACGTCTCTACCTCTAAAAATACACCTGTCTTCTTCCTCCATCATTTCAAGTCCTGAGGATAAGTCTGCAAACAGACTCTTATCATTATCACTTTGTGTATATGTGTGTGTGTGTGTGTGTGATCTAGGAGCAGCTATAACTGTGGGTGATTGTGAGTCTTTTAGCGACTAAAATAGGTTTAGTCTTATTTGCTTCCTAGAAAAGTACAAAATTACACAAAGAGATCATTTTGTTTTCGCTCCTATATTTTGCCATTCTCGTTCTCCCCTCGTATCTCTCAGGTGGAACATATTTTATGACCAAATGCTTTCTCCCATGATGCATTATGAAAACACCAAAACATCTGTGGCTGTTCAGTGCAGCTGTTGGCCAGAGCGCCGCCGTATGTGAGCTTTTGTGCGTTTTGTCTGTATAAATGACACTTTTGGTAGCCAGCCAGCTTTTCAGTAAAGCATGGCAAATTACAAGAATGGCATGAGGTGTGTTTAATGGTCTGGAAGTGCCAATGACTGACTTGTGTCTCTTTCAAGGTGTATATCCAAGCATGACCTCTATCGATGGATTTCTGTGGAACATAACATAATATATAAGAAATGTCTGTGTTTTTATACAGTGAAAGTCATAATGACTGATTATATGCAGAGTGACCACAGCTGGAGCATTCTTCAAAATGTGTCGTTTTATGTTCCACAAAAGAAAGTCATTTAGGTTTAAAATGGGCATGAGGGTAAATAGGCTAATAACAAAAGTTTCAGTTTGGATTAACTGTCCCTCTAACTAGTTAATATATTGAATATATTTCAACATGAAAGTCAGAATGCAATGTTTAAATAACATCAGATTAAGTGGCTGACATATATATATAAGTAATTTACTGCAGGTGCAGGACTATATTCCATTTGTTTCTGAATACAGCCATTTTCATTCTCCATCAAATGAACAAGAACAGACTTGGCATTTTAAATTGGCTCATTAATTCTTGTCTAATAAGTGTGCATATTAATTTAGAGCTCTTGAGCCAGAAAGGTTGCGGCGTCTTCCATTCCAGTTTCTGGGGTCATATGTGTTTAAAGATCTTTTAAGATAAACAGACTGATGAATTATTTGGTTACATACTCATTTCCGACCTCTGTTCCTTAACATAAAAGTTATTGAGAATTATGATAACTTCTATCAGAATTGTCATTGTGCCATGTTTCTGCACTCTGTCATTGGACATTAGAGCTTCATTCATCTTTTGACAATATACAGCTAGATAAATTTGGTAATATTACTGCAGGTACTCTCTCTCTCTCTGTTCCTTTAGAGGTACACCAGCTTGCCACTAGGTAAGTAGGCTACACTTAGAGGGCCATCTTTGTAGCTCATTTACCTCTAAAGGTTCATAGCAATACATTTAGGATTCATATTATTACTACTCGGCACCTTTCATGGTTAGATATCATACAAAGTTGCACCAAAAGGTAAACTTTTTGCATATTGTTTTTTTTTACAGTGCAATAGTATACGCCAGTGTGAAAGGCAAAAATATTGTGCTCTATGACCATTCAGTGAGTCCTATGGAATGAGAGTATTTTCAAAATGATTATGTGCTTAGAAAACAGTAACACAAATTATGTACGTATGCATGTATCTGCATTTAATTGAGCACACAGGTGTATGACCTGAGACCTCATGAGACAAACATTATTGATCGTCATCCATAATGCATTTGCAGTTAAATGCCGGCATGTATGCTGACACCAGTATGTTTGATTGACGTGTGTGGTATGTCTGATATCACTGGGGCTGATTTTCACCACTAGATGGCATTATTTCTACAGATGCCCTCACTTTCCTATGCCTGACATTGCATTAATATGCACATCCAGTCAGTCATTACCATTGGCTGGGTTTCTTATCAGTTCATTAAAAAATATAAAGCTGCCCCGCAGACCAACCGCATGGAGATCTATGGGACCCCTGCAAGCTGAATAGCAAAACCAATGTGGACATTCTATGAAAGGCATTATTGATATAATATGCATATATTAATAAAAAAAGCAATTATGTCCATATTAAAAGGTAATGTTTATGTCTCTCACTGTCAGTAAAATTGACATTATATTAATCTGAGCTGTGGCCTGTAGGCAGACAGCTGTTAATCTTTGATGTGGAGGAGGATGACAGGTGATATTCCACAAAGTTATTCAGCCTAATGAGCGACAAGCTAATGCTTTCAGTCTTCCACAATCCAAAAACGTAGTGTAACAGTGTAAACAAACCTCAAAGATATGTGTGCATATCATACGCAAGCAACACACACACACACACACACACACACACGCACGCACGCACGCACGCACGCGCACGCACGCACGCACACACACAAATAAATAAATGCTATCCTTTTGAACTTTTATCAAAGAAACCTGAAAAATAAAGGTTTTCACACACACACAAAAAAAGATGGCTGCTGAAAATTCAGTCACAGGAATAAATACAGTTGTATTTCACTATAACTTTTGAACGGTAGTGTATAGTGCCTTGATATATGAAGAAATAAGTGAAAGAGAGAATGAGATAGTATTTGAACTTTTTTCAGCCACTATTTCTAGCTGAAATGTTGAAAAACAAGAGACCAAAGACTAAAAGAGGGGGGAAAGCTGACCTTAAATCAAATCTACAAGAAATTAGCATTAAACACCACACGCATATCCTCTCCAATAACAGCACAATAAGGTTGTAAAATCGCAGGGCAGACAAACATGTGCTTGTTCAGGCAATGAATAAACTCTATTTAACGTGAAATCTCTTCTCAATTCCCTGAAATTAAATAGTCACTGTTAATTAATGATAGATTTATTTAAGGTCATTAAGATGAGTCATTTTGCCACAGCGTCAGATAAAGATCAAAGTTTGTTTTGAGTTAAGGGGTCAAACTTTTGCGGTTCTCCTCAATTGTAATGTAACACACATCACATTCTAGCCTCGTGCAAAATTAACAAATTTGCTGACCGCAGTGACCCTGATCAGCAATGGCGATCGATGGGCCACAACAGCCATTCGCGAGGCAGTGGCCCCTGAGCGACCTGGCAAAAGCAGAGGCATTGAGGAAAATGAATTAGCACTCGTATCCTGTACAAGAAAGCTCTTCACATGGCTGACTGCGGAGTGCATGTACAGATAGACAGGCAGATAGAAAAATAGAGAGACATAGTTCATTGATCCCTAAAGTGAAATTCAGCATGTATGAATCTCAGAATTGTAACCGCATCAAAGGTAATCTGACTGGGAGCTAAATGTGCTGAGGTGGGCTTTGTGTAAGTCTGCGTGTGTGTATTTGTGCACCTTCACGCATCGCCTCAGTCAAATAACTGGGAGGAAGGCAAATGAGAAACGATAGGAAAAAAGGATGTTTCCCATCAGTCCTAGTGACTGGTTATCGGCAGCTCATTTGAACAAATGCGATTTAACACAGAACAATTAGACCTGGCAATATGAGTTCAGATCACAAGTTGAAAAACGATGTTCAGAACAACATACATGATGAGATTTAGCATCCAAAACATCTCTATTATCACATTATCTTCTCTCTCTTTCTCAAACACGACGCTGTATAAAACTTTCTTACATTTATATGCAAAATGCAGTGCATTGCAAAGTGCCATGAGACTGAAATACATTTAGATTTTTAACGCCTTGCTGTAAATGTTATCTTGATTTTAAATTACCACATTGAGCCTAAAATTTCACATTTTCAGGAGTATTTTAGGTGAGAATAAACCTTTTTCTTTTAATTGCAATAATTTAGCTATTTATTTCTCTAAAAATGCCTTTCTGTTGAATATTTATGCTACAAAACAAACAAACTGGCACAATGGAGGGAAATTTAGAACCACCACATGCATTTAGATATAATAACATAATTCTTCATTCGGATTCTGCCTCCATTCATAATAACTTAGTATAAAGGTTTATTTATATCCCACATGCATGTGGTAACTGAATATTTATGCTGCGTCCCTTACAAAAAAGAAGTTTATTCAAGTGTTTTATTAGTATACTTCTTTTAAACTAAAAATAAGAAAGTATACTTTCAGTCTACATTTTATATAATTCTCAATGTACTTCTCAGAAAACACTTACTGTAAGTGTACTTGACTTATACTGAGAGAAAAGTCCAAGTATATTTGGCCTGTACATGTACTCAACCTTTTGATCGAGATTTACTTAAAAGTATAATTAAGTATTCAAAGTATGCTTGGCTTGTAGTTGTGTTAACTCTTTTAATCGAGTAGCCATATACTTTCTTTTTTTTTTACATAGTTTTTCATATAGTCTTTTGAAACTTGCATTGTTTGAAATTATTGATTAGAATATTGATATAAAACAGATATGTTTCTAATTCTGCGTGTCTGAATTTTTGTGTAGGCTAGTCCACTGGTAGTGTACATAGGAATTTACTCTAATTCTACTTTTCCCCACCATTGACTGAATTTTCCAGCAATCCATGTTTTCACTGGTAGGGGGCGCTATGACACATCTTCTAGACTAGTACAGAGTATCCAGATCAAAACACAGGAGAGGAAGAAGCTGAAACAAGTGATAGAAGATTGCTCACTCAAATGTAAAATAACTTGATCATAAAACATTAAACAGCGTGCAAATCAAAACTGCTTAATGTTACCAAATGAAATGAAGTGTAACCCATGAAGAGAAAATGACTGTGAAGCTTTGGGGGTGGTGGACTCGATCTACTCCATCTGTGTTTTATCATCATTCTAAATCTGATTAAGGTGTAGCCTAGTCTTTAACAAAAATGTGATTTTCTCAACTTTTTTGTTTAAAATGTTGCCTTTCTTTATGAAACTTACCGACATTCAAGTGTTGATAAAAAAAAAAAAAAAAAAATGCATGAAGCTAATAAAATGTTTTAAAAATTAAAGTAGCCTACAATTAAAGGTATTTTTAAATAAAAGTATAAAAAATAATATCTACATTTGAACATAGTAGTATACTGCAAGTGCAAATATAATATATAATAAACTATAAGTATATTATGTTCACTTAAAGAAAACCTAAGTTTATTTGCAGTATAAACTACTAAACTAGTAGTTTACTGAGAGTACACTTCAGTGTGTACTTTCATAAACTAAAAAAAATTACTACTTGTATTAAAATAATAAACTAAGTAGTTTACTACTCTTACACTTATAGTACACTTAAACGTTTTATATACTAAAAGTGGACCAATTTAGTCCCAAGCAGTATTGAAATAGTACGATTAGAAGTAAACATTGATATTAGTATAGGCCTACTTACTACATAAAGTATACTTAAAACTAGACTTGAACATTACTTAAGTATACTTCTTTTTCGTAAGGGGTGGGTAAACATTTATTGAGAAATGACACACAACTCAAACAATGAGTGCCTTTGCAAACTTTCTATTTCCCATTTTAAAGAATATTCGCTTCAAACTGCACAGCAAAGTTTTATTAGTCCAGATGGAAGGCGAATAAAGGTTGCGAGGCCTCACAGGGACCTGCTCTTTGTTCATTTGTGTTTACCTTTTCTCCTCACGTCGCATTAGCAAGCTAACATATTCAGCTGCTTCAAATCTGTCTTAACTTTCTGTCTTAACTGCATACTTTTGGTACTCAGAATCGCTTTTTGAAGCGAAAATTAATACTTATCTTTGTTGACAGCAACGGTCTTTTTTGCAAGTGTGTCCATTAACAATCATTTTGATTTTATTTGAGGTAAGCACATCCCAGAGCCAACCATGCAGGCCCTATTGACCCCCTGGCTGCTGCTGACCTAGAAAAATAGTGTGCTCAATAGAGCTAAAAACAGAAATATTGTGTAACGCTACTCACTTTGCAACTGATATTTCATTTCCTCAGGTTAGGTGATTTTTATCTATTCAGTAAAATTGATGCTCTGCAGAACATTCACTTCATAATGACGCTAGCATTATTAAAGTGTGTCCCGAAACTGCCCATTCACGCTACGCGGCTCGTCCGTTATTCAGTCGAGGCGGTGACTCATCATAATGAGACAATAAAAATTCAGCGTCTGTATTTACTGTGATAATTCTGCTCAGTGAACGTCTCCATAGAGCTGTTAGCCTACGGCACACTACAAGGTTTCCAGAGTCGGAACGCAGATGTGCTTTAACCTGCGGATAACAACAAAGCAATCGAACAGCACATTTAACACACTTTTAACCCGAGCCAGGAGTAGTAACCGTTAATCACAGGGCAGTGGAAAGGATATAGCCTACGGTGTTTGTGGGAACTAAAGCGAGGTTAAACCAAAACCCCTATGTTTCAGATATATTACCTCTTCTCTCTCAGACCAGACAGTTAATGCTAGCTGCCCGATATGACAGCCAGCCACGTCTCTCTCCATGGACATGGACGGTATATTTTTAGTGCATTCACATGTATTTATTCAGAGTTTTTGGCACACAGGATAAACCAACCCCCTCAAGAGGCTACACCACACTTTCTAGAAGGGTTTAGTGAATTGATTGTATACTGTAGCCTACCTGGTATAACAGTTACTGATTCAGACCCTGAGTGTGCAAGGTTTAATTTTAGTCATCTGTATTCATGAGAATGACATTTGGATTAGTGATAGTGTCTCGACATGCAGCATGAAAAAAATATATAATACCAAATATTGCACAGTGCAATTTGGCAAGGTAATATTGTACAAATTTCTTTGATTTGGCTGTACAAACTTATCTTCAAATATAATTCAAATATTTCTACAGGCAGCATATTAATTATGTATGGATTATGGAATTGTGTGTTCTCTCCCTCTTTCTCTTTCTCTCTCTTCAATGCTGAATGTGTCAGTCTGGCGTGTGGTCTAGTTATGTCAAAATGAATGACTTATCTGTCACCTAATATTCAACTACACAGGAATGACAAAGAACAAAGTTTCTAAAACAAACGCACTTTCTGCAATAACTCACAAAAGCTATCAGTAAGCTTCACTTGTTTTTTCTTGTAAAATTCAAATGATTCATTTGATCATCAATAAAGTTTTCATGTTTTGAGAGGAATTAATATTAATTTTCAGCCTTTGACAAATTATGCTAGAAATCTACATGTCATACTGTACTGTATGTTCAAAATATTCTTAAGGCAAGACACTACTTTGTTTACATACGTAACCGAGACAGGGTTTTTTTCTGGTCACAGGTCAATTTTGAGATTTTGGGCTATTGTCCTTCCATAACAGACTAGAGGAGGGAAAACATCCAAAATACACTTTTAAAGGGTTAGTTCACCCAAAAATGAAAATTCTGTCAGTAATTACTCACCCTCATATTGTTCCAACCCCGTAAGACCTTCGTTCATCTTCGGAACACAAATGAAGATATTTTTGATGAAATCTGAGCCATGTCTCACTCCTCCATAGGCTGCTATGTGACCGAAACTTGCTGGCCCAGAAAAGTTATTAAAGAGATCGTTAATATAGTCCAAGTGACTCCAGTGGCTCAATCTTAAGTCTATCAAGCGACGAGAATACTTTTTGTGCGCAAAAACAAACAAAAATAACGACTTTATTCCACTATTCATTTCCTTCTCTCTGGGCCTCTAGTTGGTTCGCGTAGTGTTTTTGCGCAGCGCGTCCGTGTTACACGTCACCACGTAGGCTCACTATTGATCGACGCCGGTCATGTGGGTGATGCGTGATGACATACAACACAGACGCGCAGCGCAAAAACACTACGAGGCCCAGAGAGAAGGAAATGAAAAGTGGAATAAAGTCGTTATTTTTGTTTGTTTTTGCGCACAAAAAGTATTCTCGTCGCTTGATATACTTAAGATTGAGCCACTGGAGTCACTTGGACTATATTAACGATCTCTTTAATAACTTTTCTGGGCCAGCAAGTTTCGGTCACATAGCAGCCTATGGAGGAGTGAGACATGGCTCAGATTTCATCAAAAATATCTTCATTTGTGTTCCGAAGATGAACGAAGGTCTTACGGGGTTGGAACAATATGAGGGTGAGTAATTACTGACAGAATTTTTATTTTTGGGTGAACTAACCCTTTAAGTGATTATTTAATTTCACTGTGTCTATTTGTGTCTGTAGATTTCATTCACAATACACATTTTTAAAGGCTGCTTTCTCAAAATGAACGTTTTGTCCTGCAGAAATCCTTCAGTAGCACTTACATACAACAAACTTTCCAGTTTTATTCAGGTTCGTTTAACACATTCACCTGATATACATTTTACATTTTGTTTCATGAAAATATGATTAAAATGTTTATTCTTCTGGTTGTTGACAATATTTTTGATGTATGGCGTGTAAAGAGACATCCAAAATTCCCTGTGTAAAAGCCTATGAAAACTTTGTCAGCAAAACAAAACAAGAATTTTGAACCTGACTTTATCCAATATTCATATTCTCTTTCTGGAACATTCATGCAAAACAGTGCATATTTAATTGGATAATACCTCATTTGCAAATTTTAAACATATTTCAGAGAACCTGTAAAACAAAATAAATGTCTTAATGTACTTAATGAACTTAGGAAAGTATGATGATACAGTATCTATTAATTATTCACCGTAGTGTTTTAAAGTTGCATACAATCTTTTTTTCCCTTCATTGCACACTCACATGAGATTAAGACTCCTGCCATTTTAGTAACCTATCAAAAGCTCTTTTCTTTTTCTTATGTGGATTGGGTCACCTCATTGCTCGACAAAATCGCATGACCAGTAAATACTGTGTACCTCTATTTTTGACTGTGAAATTTGCTATAAAGTTGCCAGGTACATTTTCTAGTAAGGCATTAAATCTGTATTTCACAAAAGCAATGACCTTGTGTGTTTCATAATCAGAATCAGAAATACAATGAGCTTTATCGCCAAGTATGTTTACACATACAAGGAATTTGTTTTGGTGACAGAAGCTTCCACAGCACAGACAGAATGACAGCGACAAGACACAGAAAATAAACATAAAAATACACAATATATGTACAGGTATGTTATATACAAATGTAAGGGAATGTAAATAAGTGTTATGGTGTGCTAAATAAATTTAAGTATATTATATAGTGTCTTGTAGTGCACATGTCAATTGCCCAGCGTTCATGAGGTCTAATGCATTATATATAGACATATCTACATATCCACACACCACCACTAGGGTATAATTCAGTTCGATTATCATTATTTATTTATTTTGCTCATGGCAATTCTCAAACTCTTTAACAGCATATTTCTTCTAAGTTTTCTAAGTTTTCCATCTAATATTGATATTTTATTTTATTTCAGCTTGATTTCAATTAACATAAATGATTTTTAGTTTTAGTCGCTCATGTCATTCCAAACATGACTTTCTTTCTTTGTGATATATGGATTTTAAGTGTCAATGTTTGAGTGAACTATCGCTGTATTTATACATTTATACACTCTAATCAAACAAATAATATAAAATGTTCTGATATTTGGTTAAATGAATGGCTGCTACAATAATTCATTCTTGCCATCTGACAGGGTGGAATAAGTGAAGTGACCTCCATAGAGAGCCTGATCTTTGCTTTCAGAGGGCAGAAAGTCCTGCAGGCCTCTGTGTTGAGAGGTGACCTAATAAATGAGTATCCTCTAAATCTTAAATTCATACAATTTCAGATAACCTGAAGAACTAATTAAACTAGAAGCCTTATTGGAAGGAGTCACACTGTCTGCATTTAATAGCATGAGGCCAAGGGGGTTACAAATGAACTGTCACCATTGTGTTGTGCATGATGTTCCCACAATGCTTTTCCCCTCTCAGAGAAGCCATATTTCTGAATGTATGGCACCATGAACACTGGACAAATTAAAGTGGCTCTCACATTGTAACAGCAATAAGTCATCAGAGAGAGAGAGAGAGAGAGAGAGAGAGAGAGAGAATATAAGGACAACTAAGCAAAGAGCGGTTCATCTCCCTAAGGCAAACCTATTTAATATTAAAGTTCATTCATATGGTTTTATATGAAGGCCAGGAGATGACACATTAATCTTGCATGCTTTCAGTAATGTGAAAGATGATTTCTGAGGTTGTGTAGACACAGGGGGTAATGGGTAATGTGTAGTACATTGCATTTGACTGAATGTGTAAGACACACTGTGAAAAACACAAGGTGGAAAAGTGAGGTCACTTTCTTTTCCCATGGTTCAACCACGACTTATGTAAGCCCTGAAAACAAATTCTTACCGCAGCCTGGTACAAGGACACTTTCCGAAACCTTCACATTCACTATTCCTTTGTAGTCGAACTCACCCAACCTTCACCCAAACAAACATTGCAATCTTCAAAAAAAATTATTAAGACACATCTCTTCCAGCAGCCCTATTTCCACCTCAGAGGGAAAAAACAAAACAAAACAAAAAACAGTAAAGGTAATTGTGAGACAAAGTGTAAAATAAAGACACATTGTAGAGGTAAAGTCAATTATGTGAGATATAAAGTCACATTGTGAGATATAAACTTGGCATTAGTATGTGTTTGAAACTAAGTAATAATTGCCAGATATAAAGTCACATTGTGAGATACACACAGTTGGGAGACATAAAGTTAAAATTGTGAGAAACAGTCACATTTGTAAGATATAAAGTCTAAATAAAGTTGCAATTGGGAGAAAAAAGTCACATGGTGAGATGCAGATTGCAAAATATGCTTACACACACACACACACACACACACACACAGACACACACACACACACACACACACACACACACACACACACACACACACACACACACACACACACACACACACAGACACACACACACACATGCACACGTCCATCTAGGTTCTGCCAATTCAGACTAGAGGAGATGGTGATTGAACTCTGTGTTCTTTTGTCTCTAGATCAGCTTATCTTCATACCAGCCACCTTTTTATTCCTTCATCTGTTTCTCTTTTCATCTTTGTCCACTCCATGAAAGGTTGTCTATGGCACGGAAGGGTGAGAAAAGAATCAAAGGGAGTATATGTCAAGTTGCTGTGAGGAACACTCTATGTGGTTGGGTAAAAAAAAGAGAGAAGAGAAAGGCGCGATGAGAAGCGCTCTCACTTTCTTATTCCTTATTAATTTAATCATGCACTGCTCTGCCTCCCTCCCTTCAATTTTTTTCCTCTTTTGCTTCTCGTTTTGACCTCTGTCGACTTCTGCTGCCCTCCTTACACATTTCAAAATGATTGAGGGAACACTGAGAGAGAAGAGAATAAAGGAGTCTCTTCGCTATCTTTCTTTCAGGCTCCTGGTCTTCACGAAGTTCAGGTTAAAATTTCAATTTCCCAGAGCAAGCTGAGGAATATGTGGCCATTGTACTCTGACAATAAAAATGTGGCTTCTTTGATAATCATCTGTCAAACACATGCAGTAAATTATTAAACAAACCAGTTAAATGCATACATTCCTTTAAAGGAGAACTCGGCAACTCTAGCGAACTCTAGTCACTTCTTCGCTGATTTTCCCTTTTGTTGTCGCATGTTTTCCCCACGAGCTCCCCCTACAGCTGTGGGGGGGCGTATATGTCACAACACGGTCGTAAAAAACTCACTTGCGGCCTCCTCCCCCTCTCTACCGCTGCTCATGTGCGTTTTTTTTTGATCGGAGCAAGCCAACTGAATCGTGTGGAGCTTTGTCTACCGAGGTGGGTAATCTGGTAATACATCATACATGCGTGTGTGTTTATGTTGAATTGCCGTAAAGCGATTCGTGTTTCGCGCTCGTTCTCGCTCCTCACGAGACTTCCAATTTCTATTTTGCCAGGACGGTAGTGCCCAAGTTGCAAGGTTGGTTTTCCGCCTGGGAACGCTGGGGGGAGCGGGGAAAGTCACCAATATCACCAGAACAGGAAGTTTAACCATCAAAATGATTTCTAGACAGTTTTATTAAGTTAAAAAAGTTACCAAGTTCTCCTTTAAATTGTAAAAAAAAAAAAAAAAACTTCAGTAAGTCAAATGATTCCACTCAAAAGTTTAAACAAAAGAGTGTATACATTATTAAAATTGACTGTTTATTTGTTTGAACATCCTGACCCGCCAAAAACAGCAAAAGTGTTTCAACCAATGGTGTGAGTTTGGGGGTGGGGCCACCTATTTATCTGACCAATGGTAGATGGGAAGAGTGTTTAGGAAACCTGTTTGGAAACAATTTATTTTATATAAAATATAAAAACCCTTTAGAAAGGCAAAAATTACACAGTATACTTTAAATAAACTTTATCATCCCATTAGAAAAAGATATATTTAAACTGTTTCTATTAAAAAGGAACCAATTTTTTTTTTTTTTTTTTTTTTTTTAAATCTGATAAGTGCCCGTGTCTGGCATCATCCTTTGGGGAATAACAGCTGCCTCTAAGCAGACACTCTGCTCTGATATAGATTACCTTCGTCTACCCATCTGCCCTCAGGAAACCCAATCTCCGCAACAGAGATGACAGGTTAAAGAAAACAACAGATAGGACCAAACAAAATGCTCAGCATGAAAGAAGCAGAAAATGAGCTAGTATAATTATGCCTGACTGGGGCCCTGCTGTTATTCCAGTGAGTGTGTCTGAAATCGATGAGGAACATTTGCTCTGGTCCCTTCTTCTCTCCTGACCAGCCTCAGAAAGTCCCTAAATGCACAGTATTGATAAGTCCCTTCTCTGGCTCCTATCTGCTGGTTTCAGGACACGGCCCTCCATCTTCAAAGCCTGGGGTTCATTTGGCTCAAAGACCTGCGAGAGTGTGGCACTGCATGCTACATTTAGCTATTCTCCAATCCGAAATGCTCATTGATTTCCAGACCGGGGTGAGAGGGGGTTGAATCGCTCGTTCGGTTTCTCTATTCTCGTTTGTTTGTTGCTTTCTCACTCTCATGGCTTCTTTTTCTAATCTTGCTCTACTAATCTCTCTACCCGTCCCCCATACCTGTCATTTTCCCTCCTGCCCTCTAGCTTCTTTCTCTCTCTCTTTCTCTGAACAGTACTAAATCTTTTCCTGGCGACTGTAATGGTCCGAGAATGAAAGGAAGGTCAGGATGTGAAGCTGCTGAGATCTGTAAGTGCCGGATCAATACGCCAATTGGATTTGCCCACTCGCATTAAGCAGTGCATCTAATAGCCTCTCCTGGCCATCGATGCAGCCAGCCATCATTTAATTACACTCACTGTGTTACAACCGCCTCAGTTCAGGCCAGTTATTTCAATCTGGGGGCACCCGGCTGCAATCACTCAGATTTTTTTCACTTGGAATGTAAAATATATCTGCAACTTGTGTGGCAAGATGGCAAATAGCCGAAAATGACTGACTACTGAGGAGGAATTCATACTTACAAAAATCTCTTGTACTTTTTTGTTAAATAATTACAGAATTTTTTGAACCATATTTTTTTCTTGAGATAAAGAATAATTTAAATTTAGTCAACATTTTGTTCATATCTTACCAAGTTTTACTTGGGCTAAAATGACATCTAGTTTTAGTTGACGGAAATTATATTTTAATTTTTAAATTTATATTCCAAATATTCAAACATTTTTTATTTAAAAATTATTTCAATAATGCTTTATTTATTCATTATCCAATTTTTTGTTTATATCTTAGTCAACAAAATGTTTTAATTAAAATCATTCTTAATGTGCATTTTTTTTGTCTTGTCTTCGTTATTACTGACAAAGTAGAAAAAAAAAATATTGTCTATTAAACTAGTATTAGAAGGGAAACCGGTGGTCATCAATGTTACAGGGAAGCCCCGTTCAGGAAGCAACATATAAAGACTAAAGCATCTCTCTAAGGATTGTCTTTACATCAAAAAAAAAAAAATTACTGTGTCCTGAGATTGCAGAACTAACAGATTCATTATAATGCCATTAACAGAATTCCTGCTCTTGAGTGCTGCATCGTTGATTCACATCGGACTGTAATATTAAAAAAAATCACAGTTTCATCGCCTCCCTTCTCGGGTGCTTTGTTTCACTTTAGGAAACTGGCAACGGGACACAAAGCATTTCTTCGACTGTCGAGTCTTTTGATTATGCGCTCGAATCTGCGAGACAGAAGAAGAAGAGCAGAGACTCGAGGGAGGTAAAGACAGCTGGCGAGGCAAACATTTGTTTCAATTTTTTAATTAAAATGAAAACAGGCCATTGATTCCCCCTAAGTGAGAGCAGTGCAGCCTAAAGAGGATACCATCTCGTTTGAACATGTGACAAGGGGTATTGGGGTGTATGTGTGATCTGCGTGAGGCAATTAATAAACTGGTTTCTTTAGAAGACTAACATTAAAGCCTTGTTATGAAGAACTGATCCCCTGTACTCCTGCTTTGAGCCTGTCCCATTACCGAGAAAAGAAATGATTGGTTAATCTATTGCTTCACTGATTAGTTGATTGACTGATGCTGTCATTAAATTTTGATTTAGGCTGCAAGTGTGATGACTGCGAAAAACAGGACAAGCAAAAGCACTGAAAATTAAAAGAATAAAACGATTGTTGCAAATGTGCTGTCATGTAACTGATTTTTTCATAAATAATGATTGAACACATGTAGAATGTGTTAAATGAACTGTAGGCTTATCTTTTATTCCTGGGTAATAATGGTAATTACTGGTTGTCCAAAATCTGAGGTGCAATAAGCCCATGCATACACGACAATGACAACATTTAGAAAGGATTACAATGTATTAGCATTGCAAATTTTGCAGCCCAATTCAAACACTAAATATATTTTGGAATTTGGGGCAATGTTGTCTATATTAAAACTACTCCCATCTGTCTTGAAGCTCTTGGATCTCTTGTCAGACTGGTTATATTATTGAAACCAAACTCAAAACTGAGTTCTTAATCCAGTTTATCAAAAGCAGGCAGCTCTTAAAGCTTGCCTTCATGAAATCAAGCATAGATGTTCACCAGTGGCAGCTGGTGTTTCTCTAGAGTGGGGAAGCAGAGATGTCACTTATCAATGGCAAAATGTGTACTCAGATCTATTTCAGATCTGCAGTGTTGCTCCTAAAAGAACTTTATCAAACTGCTACTAAACAGAGAATCATTGATGGAAATGGCAACAGGCACGAAACAAGATTATGAATGCTGCACTAAATGTTACACCAGACTTAAAAAAAAAATGCATCTCAGAACTCATAATGTATTTGTACATTGTAAAAAATTTCCCTCCCATGTAAAGCTTGTTCAGTCATCACAGAGAAGTCACTTAGAGAATAATCTAGTGTGTGTGAGAGAGAGAGTGATTGTGTGATATAGGATTAATTTTTGGAACGAAACTTATATACAGTGATTAAAGTGGGATTTGGCAGGTGGGGGAACCCTCAAATTTTGTGTAGGTGCAACAGGGAAAAATGACTCACCGTGGGACAACATATTGAGTATTGTGGTATAGCAATCATTTTTGGGACAAGAGTGTCACTGTGGCACCATATGATGACGATACTATGTTAAAATACACAACCTTGTTTTTCACAATGTAATTTTAAACATAAAAATGGCTGAAGACAACTATAACAGAAATAAATCACAACCACAATTTGACATTAGCCTACTTCACCTTTGACTTTTAACTCCACTGAAACATCCACTTGCTCTGTCTAGAACAGCAATTGTCAGGAGTGGACTGGGACAAAAATTCAGCCCTGGCACTGTAGCCACACCAGCCCACATTACTGGATTAATGCAGGACTTTGTCTGCATGCGTGAACCAACGTAGATGCACTCAAATCAGACGGAGACCCGTGACTGAGAACATAACGTCGGGAAGCATGTTTGTGAAAGCGTTTGTGATATTACGTTTTGATTTGATGTGGAAGGGCTCCTTCATCAGGAGCACCAGGCTGACTGCAATTTGACGGTGCACGCAACATTTTTTTTAACAATAGTCTACCATCACACTTTCATTGATATTAATTAATCTGTTGTTGTTTTTTTATCTGAGGTGCCAGACCGTTCCGGCCCACTTTAACCTCTGTTCACTAGTGAAATGTCACCATAGGCTGCCATTCAAATTCAATTGCTGATATCAACAATTGATTTCTTACTAGTTAAAATTCGAATTTCACATATCAGAAATACAATTCTTACTGGTAAATCCTTTATTTTCTATATCAAGAATTTAATTGTCGCTAGTCGAAATATCTATTCTTGATATCAACAATTGAATTGAATATAATTCGATTTTCATAATTCGAGACGTTGGTGTCCGTGCCGGAGATGGTGGTGTCCGTGGTATCCGTGCCGAAAACGTTGGTGTCCGTGCCGGAGACGGTGGTGTCCGTGCCGTGTATGTGTAATAAGTGGGATAATGTACATCCAGCAGGTTGTTCAGGGTGATGCAAGTCCCAATCTGTTGGGGTTTATTCTGCAATAACAACCAGCTGGATATACATTATCCCTTACTTAATGCACTAACATGAACCTAACATGAACATGAACATTTTTATTAATTAACATTGACAAAAGTTAATTAATGCTGTACAAATATATTGCTCATTGTTACCCATACACAAAAGAAATATATTTGAAATATATTTTCAGAATATATTTTTGGAATATATGCAAATGTTTGAAATTGGAAATATATTTTATGTAAATATATTTCACACTTAACATCATATATTTTTGTTATATTTCAGAATATATTTCAAAACGATAAATATAAGTGAACAACAATACAAATATATGTCAATGTATTTGGAATATATGCCACATATATTTTTGACACTTTAAAATATATTTCAATATATTTATTTTTTCTGTATGGGATAGTTTATGTTAGTTAATGCATTAACTAATGCTATACTAAATGAGACCTTATTGTAACGTATAACCAATTATTTATCTAAATATATATTATTACAACATAAAAATAACAACTAAAATATACAAGAAATATTCCAATTTAACTATAATATTGTAAAATGTAAAACACCAAACAGGCTTCACTTGTTTAAATGAAGTAGTTATTTGGGTGACCCTTCTGAAATGTTCATAATAGCAGTTTTGGATAGTTCATTTTGTCAACCAAAGTAGTTTTGTCTGAATGATGCATTCTACGTACTATGTTCAGTACTCTGAAAGAGTATATTGTAGTTCTCCTGTATTGAAGTGCATTGTTTGACTCTGTTCTTTTGGTCCAACGCCACTGAACATCTTGGAGCAGGGCCCACCGAAGGTCTGCTTCCAGCTGCAGCAGAGAGACAGGAGGTAGACTAAAACCTCAGCCTCTGATCATACTATACAAAACACATGCCTTGCCATTTCCTATTTATCTATAACTCTATCAGACTTCAGGGTGCACACACACACACACGCACACCTTAAAGGAAGGGGAAGACTTCATTACACTTATGAGAAAGAGCAAGGCAGCAAATCTAATCCGCTTCTGAAGGAACGCAGTGTTATTGCTTTTCTATATTCACTCTATTTCAGTTCTCTGTCGCTTGTGCACATTATTTGAGCGCTCACCTAGGGAGTCATTTGAAGCGGACGAAAATAAATCCCTGATATAGTTAAGCATTATGAGAGTTTAATGTTCTAACATGTCTGGGCACTAATAGAATAGGTTCCTCACTTTCATTGATGGAAGCCATTTTATTTTGGGACTGAAAATAGAACACAGGGGATAAAGAGAACGATTGTAAGATACACTTACATTTGTTCAGTTGTTTTTGCTTCAGGCAAAAGTAAGTAGCTTTGGACCGAAGCGGCGGGTACAACTGGTGAAATCTGGTGCAGATGGCAAAAGTCACACACTGTCATAGAGCTGCAGTAGAAACCACAGAGCTAATTAGACTGTTATTTGAATAGTAACTTTACCGAATGCTTAGTGCAAAGATAATACAGAAATAGATGCCATGGAGGTGCATCTGAGGGATATGAGAGCAGTGCAATTTAAAGAAATGCAGTAGAAAAATGCAACAAATTAGTTGTATATTAATTATACACTCTGAAAATCTAGATGGGCATATGTTGTGTTTTAGATGTTGGTATGCTGGTGTCCCTGTATGATAATTGAAAATAATATGCTAAAAAAAACCTTCATTGACAAGCAAGCAGGCTGGTTGAAGAACCAGTATGCTTGTAAACATCATCGCCAATAAGCAGCAGCATAAGCTTTGAAAGGAATATGAATTGTAATGTTAGTCTAAGCAGGGGATGTATGCCATAATAGATGCATTACTAATTTTAGTCAAAATCAGCTAAATCAGAGGTTCTCTGCCTGTTTTGCATAATAACACAGATTGTATATTGCACATCAAGTGGTGACAAACACAGCACCAGATGTAACTCATATTTAATTTTGTCATAATTCTCTTAGGTGGTATAGTTGCTGTTTTTTTATTAGCTAATTTAGCATTAGAAAATTAAATAGAAATAAATAATAATACAAATTACAAAAGCTAAAAACAAATTTACTAGAACATAAACCAAAACATTAAAATGAAAGCTGAACATACAATATAAAATGAAAGCTATAGTTCAAAATATTAATAAATACTATTATAGTAAAAAAGTACTAAAATAACACTGGTCACGACCCACCAGTTGAGAACTGCCAGACTAAATGAATACATTAGCAAAATTTGGATGCATTCAAATTGGTTAAACAACCAGATTAACTATCTTTGCACTTCATATAAGCATATGAAACCATACAGAAGTTGATGATTGACAGCTCACCTCCACATACACTTGCAGTGAGGGCTTGATCTGGCCTTGATCTTATTACCTGCAGGCCTCCTCATTTTGACCTAACCCCTCCTCCTTCACTTCACTCAGCGCGTGACTGGACAGCTAGCCTGTCAATCAATCACACGCCACACTGACAGGAAGTCTAATGATTCTCGAGCCTTAAACAGACACTGACCCTCACATCTCCCTGGGCTTTACACGACCAGCATCAGAGAGGTTTTTTTCTATTTTCGACTTTAATCCAACCCACTTCAATCAGCATGCAGACACCGTAGTTCCTCAAAATCACAGACTACAAAAGTGCGGGCAGTTGTAATGAGCCCAGGATTCTAATAAGCATAGTGAGGCACCAAGGCAATTCCTGCTCCGAATTTCTTATCTCTACTCTTCTCTCATTCCCTCTGTTTGCTTTTCTCCATTGTTTGTGATGCAGCAACAATTAGGCAAGTTTTCTTCACATCTTAAGGATAGCTAATATGTGCCTCTCTTTCACCCAAAACAGCAAAGCAATGACACACATATGGATGATTCTACAACATCAGACTATTTTACTCTATTCTGATTGCAGGAGGATAAAAAAATAACAGAGAGAGAGAGAGAGAGAGAGAGAGAGAGAGAGAGAGAGAGAGAGAGAGAGAGAGAGAGAGAGAGAGAGAGAGAGAGAGAGAGAGAGAGAGAGAGAGAGAGAGAGAGAGAGAGAGAGAGAGAGAGAGAGAGAGAGAGAGAGAGAGAGAGAGAGAGAGAGAGAGAGAGAGAGAGAGAGAGAGAGAGAGAATACTTATACATTCTATCTACATGGTTAAAGCTCCTTTCTAGGAGCAATCATGTTGAAAAACAGCACATAAACAAGACATGCTGGTAAGAACCAAAGCAAAAAGCAGAATAATATATTGTTTAGTCTTTTGCCTGAACAGTAAAAAACACATGACATTTGATCCAATCCATATCCATATTCAATTTTTTTAAATGCATTTCATTCTGAGCAGACAATCTGGCTGCATGATTAATCAAAATCAAATTTAAACCTATTTAAAGCTGCAGTCCGTAACTTTTTTTGTGTTCAAAATGTACAATATTTATATAATAAGCGAGTACATCATGAATCCATTTTCCAAACCGTGTTTTTTTCTTATCCTGAATCACTACAGTACACCTATAATAAGTGTTTATATTCTGACTATTTTGAATGGTTCGGGTCGGCACGGCTGCGGAGTAGCCCAGTACTTGCGTGACTCGTCATGCATCATGTAGCTCCGGCTACAATGTTCTTCCGCATGACGCATGCAGTTCTGTTTATTAACCGCTAGAGCGGCAAAAGTTATGGACTGCAGCTTAAATAAATAAATAAATCCGCTGCGTTTCAGAGTGAAGTGAAAAAAAAAGAAAAGAAATTAAGACGGCCATAGTATTGTAATTTTACAGTTGCACTGTAAAATAAAATAATTATTATATTGTTTTCTTTAAATTTTACAGTCAGTATTGCAATTGTAAGATTTCTTATTGTGTGTAATATTTCTATAATAATAATAATAATAATAATAATAATAATGTTTTATAGTCATATTGATACATAGTTTTTGACCAAAAAGTGCAGCCCTACAAGCAAACCTGTTTTAATTAATTAATTAATTCAGTTATTCATTCATTCATTCATTGCAAATGCCATTTTTATCAGAAAAATCGCA
The DNA here is from genome assembly GCF_964197995.2 of Scardinius erythrophthalmus. NCBI lineage: Eukaryota > Metazoa > Chordata > Actinopteri > Cypriniformes > Leuciscidae > Scardinius > Scardinius erythrophthalmus. The sequence continues at coordinate 13,975,098 of NC_138233.1, read as the reverse complement.
GTTTAGATTTTTGTTATGGTTTCGATTCCTAGGGAATAAAATTAACCAATGAAATGTATGCACTGAATGCAATGTAGCCTACTAGTGTTGGGTCCGAGTCCACCTTTGTCGAGTCCAAGTCGAGTCCAACTCCTTAACAATCGAGTCCAAGTTCGAGTCCGAGTCCAAAGAGGGCCGAGTCGGACTTGAGTCCGAATCCTTAACATCCGAGTCCACAAAGATTTAAATGAACAAAAATCATAACATTATTAGACGCCAAAATGTTGCTATGGTTATCACGTTCTCATGTTGCTATGGTTACTATGTCAATCATCGCAATTTCATGACTCACAGGACTAAAATTTAGTGGATTCACTCCCACATTTAAATGCAGTTATCACTCTTTATAATTTACAGTGTGAACGTGACCACTGGTCCTCTAGAAGCATGAAAAACAAAACTATTATTTAGATTGTCATAACGCTCACTAAGCCATCACATACTTATATATAAACACTGAAGTTGTCTGCAATGCACAGTGAATCTCGTATTTACATCGCATCTAGACTTTGTTGTTTATGAGGGGATTTGTGAAAGGATAAAGCTAGTGTTGATTCTGAACATACATTTTGAGTGAATTCTCCGCATGGTGATGCATATCTCCTCTGATATGCTACTGTGTTCATGTGCTTAATATAGCCTACATGTCTGTGATTGGCTACAATGCTCAACGCTAAAACAACACAAGTAGTTTTGTTTCATTTTTGAATAATATTGTGTCCTCCAGTGCCTGGACTCAACTGTACTCGGAAATATTTCCGAGTCTAAAATGTCCGAGTCCGTGTCAAGTCCGAGTACAAATTCATCCGAGTGCGTGACAAGTCCGAATTCATTCAAAATTGGACTCGAGTCCGAGTTCGAATACCCCAACTCTACAATGTAGCCTACAGTAAAGCACTTTGGATAAAGGTGTACACAAATACATAAATATACAGTTTTGGGTGTAATTCGGGATGTGATGTGTACAAAATGCACTATATTGACTGCAACTTGTATTCATTTACAAAATTATAAACTAGCTTAATATACAAACTTTTCACTTGATCTGTTCACACATAGCAAACTATGTGCCATTCATTATAAGTTCCAAGCAATTTGAGCAATAGGAATAGTGATACTTGCCTTACACAATCAATAATGAATATTACATCAACACATGAATCTCATCAGCCAAATCTAAAGAAACTTAGCTGAAGTTTGGGACTAGCTAACTTGGATCTAACCTCAGGGATGATGAAAATAAACTTCTCAAAATAAAGTTTTGTAAGAGATTATAAAGCTACATGCGAGAGCTCTAGACTGCAGGCAATTTAATATCTCATCACCAAAGCCAGACTGCAAACAAGAAACCCATGTCATTACTGATCCGAAATGGAATAATAAGGCAAAGCCTGACCGTCAGATAAGTGTTATGAGAGGGTGATCTGTTGTTATGTGTATACGTGTTTGTGCACGTGGACGTGCATGTGTGAAGTTCCATCTGCACAGATTTGGTTTCGCCTAAGAATTGATGCATCTCTGATAACACACACATGGGGACGTGGGATGTTGGCGACAGGATGGTGGCGCCATATCGACCCTGCAGTCTCATCTCTCACAATGTCCACACAACCTTAGGAAAACCCTCAAGCAGCGTTTGCTTCTGATAAAAATCAGGCGATGGTAAAGAATTGCTCTCCAGTACATCGGAAAATGGATTCCATATCTGCAAGTCTGCAAATCACAATATTGGAAAACACCACTGTGGCATAAAGTCCTTCTCATTCTTTCACTCACACCATCCTGTCTTCCTGTGTCTCAGCACTTGCAATGCTAAAGGTGCAGGTACTAAAAATTACCCTAACACTACCCCTTCCATAAAATTAATATTCACTAGAGTATTTCATAATTAAAATACTTTAAAAACTAAAGAAAAACAAACAGAATGACCAATGGCATCTGCTAATCAAGGTAACACGATATATATGCCTCATTACTAGGTGGCGATAGTGAGGCCAAAAAAAAAAAAAAAACAAGGAAACTGAAGAAGGAGAGCAGTACTAGTGACTTAATAAAAGCATAAAAGTATTAATAAATAGAACAATAAATTCATTGTTAAGGTAAGAATACATATATAATTGTTTTGGTTGTTCTTGTCTTCTTGATAGCGTAAGTAATGTTTATTTATTTAACCTGAAAATGTGTAAAGATTAAGTGAAACTGGAACAGTGAGGACTCTGCCTCCACATTTCAGAAGAGCACTGCACACCACTGTACTGGTGCCTGCTGGGGATTCAAGTGCTTTATTTCTAACATCATTATTTATTTACACCTGATTTTAAAATCCATTTTGAGTGATCTGATAGCAAGTGGTCAGCGCTAAAGTGTTTTCTGATCCAATCCAAACCACGTTCAGAGATAGTCGGAAATGTGACAACATGTAAATGCTAATGTGTCATGATGCTTCCAGGATAACAGTAAAGGACCACCCTCTCACCTGTCAATCAAACACAGCGCAAAAAAACTAAGGGTTTAAAACTCTGTTTCAGCTACATGTGGCTTTCAACAAAAATAAATGTCTATCTGAAAAATAAAAATAAAACTATTAAGTTAAATTAAATGTAGTCAGGTCACCTTTATTTATATAGCGCTTTTTACAATACAGATTGTTTCAAAGTAGCTTTATAGTGATAACAGGAAAATAATGCAACAAAGTTTGTTTCTGCTGTACAGCAAGGTGAACATGATGGCAACACCCTGCCACCCCATGTGTGGAAAAAGTTTACCTTTAATTTGATCGGGATTCTGTGGACAACACCACCCTGCCACCCCATGTGTGGAAAAAGTTTACCTTTAATTTGATCGGGATTCTGTGGACAACAAAATAGATGTCTTTTGCCTTCAGATAACACCACTTTATGTGGAGAACAGGGAGGGTTATCAACACAAAGTGACCACCCCAATCACAGGAACTCCTTTGTTTTCCCTCATTCTTATCCACAAGTGTGAATGATCATAAATTCCTTAGGAATTTCCTTGCCATTGGCTCGTTTTGTAATACTCAAAGTTGATAGGCTTTCTAAGCGAAACCCCATTCGTCAGTCACTGACGTAGTGTCTCCGTTCCCTCCTCAGGGAACGAGGGTTACCGAGACATATTCCACTCGTGGCATTCATTTGGTAGTTGTTAGTTACTCTTGTCTATCTTTTTGTTAATAAAACAAGTGGTTCTCCATAAAATGTGCAGCGCACAGATACACGTTGGGCTTACAATGTTCAGTGACAGTGTTTGAAATACATTTTCACCACTCTAAGATCATCAGCATTAGGAAGGTCAAACAAATGAGTTTTGGAAACGTTGTGGAAAAAACCAACGCATTCTCATCCTTGGGCGTCATATAGGCTACTGACCCTTTTGACATTTTGTCTACATCGAACGTACATGGCAACCTTTAGCGTCAATATGAGACGCACAGAGCTTTGTTCGGTTATGGTTTAGGTCTGGGGTAGGGTTTGGGTTAGACCACTAGGAGGCGCCTTCTGGCCCATTTCTATCTGCGTCTCATATTGATGCTAAAGGGTGCCATGTGCGTTCGATGTAGACGAAATGTCACGGGCTGAAAAAACAGTGTCTCTTTGACATATCGACAACACTGATTTCTCTAACGCAGCTCAGCCAGGCCTTGTCCCTTTTTTGTTTCGCGTATTCCGTGAGTGGAGATTATTTAAATGAGGAACATTATGACTTCATAAAGCCCAAAAACATTGCGTTGTAGTCCAAACTAGCTGTTCATTGTAGTTCTTGGAAACAGGATTCTGTTAAATATAATATCTCCCTTTGGAGTGGACTTTGAGCTTTGTAACCTTGTAGATCTTTTTTATGCTCAAATAGCAACATTATAAACTAACTGAAGTTGAAAAAGTGGAAATGCATAATAGGAGCCCTTTAAAATTCGAACTATTTAAAATGTATTTCTTATTACCTCTCGCTCTCTCCTCTCTCAGCAATGAAACCAAAGATATCTACGGGCAAAACTCAATCATTACATCATTTTCTTTGTTTCTTTTTTGTATATGTGCTTTGAGGAGTAAATGCAGAAAATATACAAGGCAAGATATATATATAACATTTTTATTTCTGATACCTTAACCGATCTTCATTCGATTAGTGCCCCAGCAACCAGTTGTTTAAATACGTGTTTACAGTGAAACAGTATCTCTAATGGCTGCTGTTCACATTGATCTCTCAATTCCAGATGCATGCGGGCAAAACGCCTTTTAGCTTCAGAGCTGTTTTTTGATGCACTAAAATAGCAGTAAAAAGGTGAATTACACTGAAGGAAACAACGTAAAGAAGAGAGAGAGGAGCCCTGTGCAGGTCCGCCATTGTTTTAAATGTAGAAAGCATGTGGTCTAAACACATGAGCGAATTATGTGTTAGACAGAAAGTGTTCCCCCTGACCAAAGTAGCTTTTGTGCTTTCATTTAAACAAGGGATGCTTTGGGCTTGGGCCCCATACTGCCCTTGTGTACTCGTACTTATTAAAATGCTCTGAAACCAAAAACCGATACCACGCAGCGCGTGTACAGTGTTTGTATCCAGACAAAGAAACATTGACAGAGCAAACAGAGAGCATAATCGAGAGAGGATGTCTATGAAGTAAATGTATCTAATTAACAGAACATTAAAGGGTTAGTTCACCCTAAATGCTCCCTTGCTAGAGGAGCTCTAAATATTCACTATGCTATTATATGAAAGAAGATAGAGCAATAGAATAAACAGTGAAAGTAACAGAAGTTCTTACAATATATTTGAACAGGCCTAATTAGACGTGAAAATAACTGAAGGAAACAACTATTTGCTTAACAGATTAAGCCAACTAATTTTATTCATATTATTTTGGTTTCTCTAACCAATATTTAAAAAAAAATACAAATGCAATGGACATACAGGTATTGGTACTTGGTATCGGCAAGAACCAAAAATGAAAGTATCGGTATCGGACTCATTCTGAAAAAAGTGGTAATGGTGTATCTGTAATTTGAACAGAAGCATGAAGCAGGATACTCACTCACTCGCTCGCTCCTGTTTTCTCCTTTCCCTGGCTCTCTCTTGCTTTCCATCTCAGGAAAATGAACCGTATCTCACTCAAACACACAGCAGACAGCCACAGACGAGGTGTGATTGTTTGCTTTGTCAGACAGCATGAAAGACCCGGACCCCCGTCCCCTTCTGCCCTCAATCCCATCTGAGCTCTATTGTAGTTTGTGTTTTGGAAGTCTAATGATAGAGAAAGAGAGAGAGAGAGAGGAAAAAAGAGTGCAAAAAATGCACTAGATTATTTGTGACAGCGATGCTGCTGATGATGATGGGGTGACAGTGACAAGGAAGATGGCATCAATATCAGTGCATCAGCCCCTCAGTCTATGTGAAACATAGAAATGTCAAATAAGATACTGTTTGTGCACACCATGATGCTGAAATTACTTTCCTCTGCTAGACTAAAAGGACTATTTACTATCTCAGCACACTTCAAATGAAGGAACACCATTATCACCTTTTCTGGAACTATTATAAGGATAATAAAGTTAAGCATCACATACTAAATGGGCTAATCAGAGAACAATCACCAATGGCTGCATTCAAAAACATTACAATTTGTGCTTCATTCCCTTCAATTCATAAACATTTGTGCTCAAGAATGAGGAAATGTGAGCGCATGCAAAGAAATTTAGCAAGTCAAGTGAACTCTGACATTTAAATTTTCATAGTCAAAGGACATTTAACCAGCAGAAGATAAAAGCGTCACAGATTGCATTCTTGGCAAAATACATAAAGTATATTAACTTCAATGATGTGCAGTGTTGCGGTAAAGTGGAGTAGATGTGTTTTAAAGGTACACTATGTAACTTTTTTTTGTTTAAAATTAAGAAATTTTAAATAATCAGTTAGTCAATTCAATTGTAAATTCATCTTCAATCTTTTCAAGGACGTATCGTGTCTATTAATGGGTATATATACAGTAACGTCTTCAGTTAGTCAGCTTGAGAGTGAATGCTTCATGAGCAGTGGGATGATCTCTCTCTAATATAACCATATTCATCTGCACAGTCATACAGAGCCAAAGCATAACCAAAACAATGTTCTTCAGCAAAATGCTTGCATTTTTTTTAACCACTGGAGGGCCAAATGTTACAGTGTATCTTTTACATTATTATTTGTTCTTTGTGCTTCATTATTCATTAAAACAGAAACCCTGAAGTGTGATTTCATATCACATGGCCGATATCTGTTGCAGTCTCCGAACATAGGGTTTTTCCATGACAAACTAACAACTGACAACTATGATGCTGAATATAATGACTTGTATGATCTGCTTTAACAGTTTTCTGTTTTCCATATATGGGCTGCCCTGTTAAAGTTCAAAATGATTGGCAGGCAGAAAGTGTCTCTGACTGGCTAAACAAAGAATCAAAACAAAGAAATGTATTTATTTATTTTTGGATTATTTTGTTAGATCTGTGACATAATATTATGGAGTAAAAAATAATAATAATAATATATATATATATATATATATATATATATATATATATATATATATATATATATATATATATATATGTATATGTATATATATATATATATATATATATATATTTTTTTTTTTTAATAAAATAAAATATTCCAATAAAACTGTTTCTAAACAATACTAAAATTGTTTTATTTTTTTATAATGAATAAGATCATAAATATATTGGCTGTGACCAAAGACTGTACAGTATGTATCTACTGGAAAAATTTAATTATTTATCTGAAACGTATATTCTGAGCACTAGAGTTAGTAATGGATGATTCATCGAACCAGAAGCCGAAACCAGAAAACTAAAGCTGACCTTTCACACTTCATCACATGTGACTGATATTACAGAGAAAGGTACATAATTCAAGATGCCCTATAAAGAAGTACCCAAACATAGTCATGGACGAATAAAGGGACTCCTACGGTGGGAGGTTATAGAAAGGCACTGGTGTTTGTGAGGCAGGGGAAATTTAAAGTAAAACAGAGCCGGAGTCGAGAGAAATTCAAAAGCAGGTATGTGGCTTGTAGCTCGGTCACGGCAGTCCGTATATGGCATCAGCGAATGGCTCATGTTCTTCTGGATCAGCTTTGAATTCTCCCTCTGTGACCTCATCAAAAGGGCAGGTGTCAAAGATACACCTAGACTCATACACACACAGTCATTGTACAGATGCACTTGTGAGTGTGTGACGTATGTTGTGTGTGTGTGAATGGCGTTTGATGTATGTGGATTTATAAGGGAGTGTGTACATGTGGGTGTGTTTGAGTAACACTTACTGGTTGATATGCAGCTCACATTCAGGGTTTCTCTCACAGCCCAGCCAAGCAAATGACTTAGAAGAGCCACTTCAGTGCAGGGCTAAAAGCATAGTGAATTTGTGCATGTGAACGTCTCAGTCCTGTTGAAAAGACCAGCATAGACCAGGTTTATGTTGAAAAGACCAGCATAGACCAGGTTTATGTTTAAACAGACAATGCAAAAAGTAAATTCAGATTTACCCAACATCTGAGCTACTGTAATAAGGACAGACACAGCTATGACATAACAAACTATTAATATGCTAATAAACTACTAATATGCTAATATTAATCCTGATATTCTTCGGTTGATTATTAAATTCTAAGAAATGGAATTTTCAAATAGTCACGACACATAATGTGCTCACCGTATACATAAACACCAACATCTGTCCCACGGCTGTGCTAAGCTTTAAATAGCTGTGAAATGGCTTGCTATTTGGGGAGCTCCACTTAGCAATTATGCTGAGTGCCAGTCATCTGACAGTTCTTTAATGTGAAGACTTTGTTACCATACTAACACACAATGTCATGAGTGCTACAGTGATGTTAAAATCAAATCCAAAGCATAAGGATAACGAAGGATAGTGCATTTTTCAATTTAAGCTTCAGATTTGAAAAGAGATATCTAAATCTCAAATCTTCTGACTAATGAGTTGAGTTCAACAGCATCCAAGTCATAAATGAAAACTCATATTGTTGAATTAATAACTGCCTTCATAGATGTTACATTTGCCTTTATTTTAACAGAGCAGAGAGGGAAGTGCATTCATTGAAATAGGCATGAACATGCCTCTTCAGAAGCCATGAATTTGCATTTTCACATCTCATTTCAAAAGCTACTGTCTCTTCCTTGCATTTGAAGCATTGTTCTGACAGTATTCGTTTAGTAAATGACAATTGAGTTACAATTATTAACATTGTGATTTTACTGATTAGGAAGGTATTGAAAGATTAGAGGATTTTTCAGAAACTTCTTAATGTTACATCTTAATGCCACATCTTTATGCCAGTAGATGGCGACAAGAGACTGTCTTTATGAATGAGTCATGATTCGTTCATTCAACGGATGAACTCAAAAATACTTCATGAACTAATTGCTTGGAGACATGTAATGGTTTATCAGCTTTTGTTTAGTTTGTCAGTGGTGGAGTAAAATTAGTCAAGGTAACTAGCAATATTTGTAAGTTACTCAATACAGCGATATTCGGAACATCATCACTATGCATGTGATATTCATATTGCTTAATCATACATCAGATGGGATGCCAGCAGAACTGGAACAACCAACTGTTGTTTTACACAGAAAATTGTCAGCAAAAGGTGAAAATAATAGGAGTTTTGTTTTTTTTAAAGAGGACCACCAAACTAATGTAATTTGTTCATACTTAATTCAGATGGGATACAATTATAGACACAACTGTGTCTTTAACTAACCTTCTCAGAGCAAACTAGTTTAATCTGAATAGGGCTTTAGCGGATGCCATCACCATTCCTTGCAGTGCTGCTACAGCATATTTATTTACAATGTTAAATACGCACCGATGAGCAAAAAACATATAATAATAACAGTGATTACAGTGACATAATTAAACATAAAACATAATTACGGTGGCCGTAATGTTATTATAATAACATTACGGCCACCTGCCTAATTTGCTGTTTGTCCTCTGCGTCCTGCCAAAAGAGTGCCGACCCATGAGGCATGGACTCTACAAGACCCCTGAAGATGTTGCACCAAGACGTTGGCAGCAGATGCTTCAAGTCATGTAGGTTGCGAGGTGGAGCTATCGTGGATTGAACTTGTTGGTCCAGCATATCTCACAGATGCCCAATTGGATTGAGATGTGTGGAATTTGGAGGCCAGGGCAACACTTTGAACTCTTCATCATGTTCCTCAAACCATTCCTGAACAATGTGTGCAGTGTGGCAGGATGCATAATCCTGCTGAAAGAGGCCACTTCACAAGGCTACACCATTGTCATGAAGGGGTACATCTGGTCTGCAACAATGTTTAGGTAGGTGGCATGTGTCAAATTTACGTCCACATGAATGGCTGGACCCAGAGTTTCCCAGCAGAACATTGCACACACTCCTTCACTGGCTTGTCGTCGTCTCACAGTGCATCCTGGTGACATCACTTCCCCAGGTAAATAGAGGACACATACATGGCCATCAATGTGATGTGAAAGAAAACAGAACTCATCAGACCAGGCTTCCTTCTTCCACTGCTCCAAGGTCCAGTTCTGATGCTCATGTTCCCATTGTAGGCTTTTTCGCCGGTGGACAGGGGTCATCATAGGTACTCTGTTTGGTCTGTGGCTACGCAGCCCCATACGCAGCAGGGTGTGACGCACTGTCTGTTGTGACACATTCCCATAGCCATCATTAAAATGTTGTGTGACTTGTGCCACAGTTTGCCTTCTGCTGGCTCGGACCAGTTGGGATAGCCTGTGTTTCCCTCATGCATCAGTGAGCCTTGGGCGCCCAACACCCTGTCAGCAGTTTGTCCTTCCTCAGAACACTGTTAGTAAATTCTCATCAGAAGCAGCCCACAAGCCTTGCCATTTCAGAGGTACTCTGACCCAGTCGTTTGCCATAACAATTTCGCTCAGATCTTTCCTCCTGCCCATTTCTCCTGCATCCAAAACGTTGACTTTGAGAATGTTTGCTTACCATCTAATCTACCCAGACCTTAATATGTGGTTCATGGGAAATGATCAATGATATTCGCTGTGACTGATCATAATGTTTTGGCTCATCAGTGTATTCATTCAGTAATGTCTTTCAACATTAGTGTGTTGTTGACACCTCTGCATTCCTGTGTCATTTTCAGTGTGCAATTAATGTACACAAGGGCTGATCTGCACTACTCTGTAATGCACATTTCATTTGCAATGCAACGCAATTATCGTTGACACCTTAATGCGTGGTGATTGCATGTGTGAATGCACGGTGAGTAAGTGGCTGAGATGACTTTCTGTGTTTTTTCACATGGGTGTTTTTTTGCGTCTGCAAATGTGTGAATGTCCATGAAGGCGCGTATTTTATTCTCATCTCGAGTATGAATCACAGAGAGTGATGTGCGTGTGCACGTGTGGTATTGGATAAATTCTACTGCTCAGCTACACTCGTAGTCCTGTTGTGGTAATTGCTCGTCCTGTCCTCTCTATTGTTGAGTTTGCTCCGCGAGCTCACCCGTAGAGAGGAGCTCATGCAGTCTCTGGCTAATTCATTTCATTATGGCCTAATCAGAGAGGCGCACGTGGCATTTAGCCTGATTTCTGCAGATCAAAGACAGCACTGTGTGTTCACGGGAGTCTTTCATTAAGCCACGTTCACTCTCTTGGCAAATGGACTGCGCAATTCTAGGAACGTTAACAACACAATTGTAAGGAAAACAGGGAAGAGAGAGGAAAGGCTGCACTTGAGGGGAATTAAAATTCAGTCTGGTCTAATATCAGTTCTTAGAAAAGACTCGTGTTTCATTTTAGAGCATGGATTTGTACATAGTGCATTTGTACAACTAAACTAAACAAAACTAAACGACTAAACTAATCTCCAACTACTTTGTTTTAAATATCTTAACATTTTGAAATAAACTATTGTTTTATACATTAAATAAATTACTGTGATTGAATAGTTTGACTTTTTAATTAAATTCATAATTTGGAATGCCTCTTGAGATGAGTATAGTTCCATTCACTCTTAAAATATTGAATATTATTCTAAAAAATAAAATACATTTTTTTTATTGTTAAAACGGAGCTTAGAATTCTTTATCAAATAGTTTCTTTAAAAAATTAAGAAGAAAACAAATGTAAAAAAAAAAAACCCTAAAAAAGTGGGCATTCATGGTTTTACTACAGTATATTGCATAATATAAGTTAGGGGTCTTTTTTATTTTATAAATTAGTACTTTTATTCAGTAAGGGCACATTAGATTGATCAAAAGTAACAGTAAAAGCATTTATAACTTTACAGAATGTTTCTATAAAAAATAAATAAATAAATAAGTTCTGGTGTAAAATAATCCTGAAAAAAAATCATGGTTTTCAAAAATATTCAGCATTAATTTGAATAAAAATGCTACTATAATAATACAATTTTTACCTTTGTTACTTAAATCAGCATATTAGAATGATTTCTGAAGGATCATGTGACACTGAAGACTGGAGTAATGATGCTGAAAATTCCGCTTTTCCATCACAGGAATAAATTGCATTTTAAAATATATTGAAATATAAAACAATTATTTTAAACTGTAACAATATTTCACAAAATTACTGTAGTTTTGATCAAATAAATGCAGCCTCGGTGAGCATAAGATACTTTTGTCAAACGCATTAGGCCTGCTAAAATCGTATCGACCCAAAAGCATTGAACAGTTGTGTAAGTGTGTTTGGTCTGGTTCACTTGTCAGCATGTTTCTTTTTTTTGAAGCATAAACCTCACTAAATCAATTAATAAATGCGTTCTTGCAGGATTACATGAATAAATAGCCACACATTTAGTAGCCTTTTAAACGACCAATGATACACCTGGTCTCTCTTTCTCTCTCCATGGTTAGCAGAGTGTTAATACGTGTGGAGCAGAGCACAGTGGGGAGTTAGCTTCCTGAAGAGCTGTTAACTGCTATGTCAATGAGAGGATCATTACTGAACGCTGACAGCTCTGATCACTGGGAAAAGGGCAAAATCAGACTAAATTGCGTTATAGCCACCTCCACCTTCCATGCTCCAGCCCATCCCACACTCCCTCCATTCTCTGGAACGGAACCAAGAGCATTAATTGCAGACCTTGAGGGACGTGACGAGGGGAGGAGAACAAGACGAAGAGGAAAGTCGTTGGAGGAGGGAGAAAAAAGCATTTGTCTTTTGGCTACATTGATATCTCCTAACCATCTCACCGTCTCAGGTGGAAAGGAATCCCTTGATCCCACCCTCGTTTCCTCTCCATCCCACAAAGCACCTCCTAAATCCCTCCTGAAACATTTCCTGATTCAATATTAAAGTGGCTTTTCTTTTTTCCCTATATCGATCGCCAGGGTTTAAACTCCAAACTACAGAATTAGCTTTGAAAATTAACCACATAAATTGCAGTGAATAGCGGTGTTATTCCAGAAAGCCTATGAGGCAAAATCCACAAAACACACTGACAGACTTGTTACAATAAAAGCAAATGTGTGACAGAGGCTGCCTTAGAACAAGCTGGAGATTTGTTGGAAGAGCGCGTGGAAAACAATCAAGTTGAGCAGAAATCTTTTCCATATCCACGTTTTCCATTTGAGTGAAAAATAGCTGTTTGGGCGTAATGGTATATTGGAAAAGCAACAAATGACCCTGTTAGGGGAGGTGATGGTGTCATTACACACACACACACACACATGCGCGCATACACATATGCCTGCAGTTCTAACCGGCTTTAAATGAAAAAATATGAGAGAGATTTCCAAAGCACAAATGGCGGTGTACTGAGACTGAGAGAGAGAGAGAGAGAGAGAGAGAGAGAGAGACAGAGAGAGACAGAGAGAGAGAGAGATTAACCGGAAAAGACAAAGAGCGATAACTTCATGCTATCTCATAAAATACTCCATGATTTCAAAGAGTTCATAATTGCATCTCATAACCCACACATGAATATGGAGAGCGCACACAGAGAATTAGATTCACACTCTGTGGATGCTCCATCTCCACCTCCAGTCTGGTGCTAATGTGCCCAGAGGTTGAGTTCTGATAAACCATGAGCGATTGGACACAACCAGAGAAAAGCCGCCCCTTAGCACTGCGCATTTCAATTTGCTGCAATCCCCCACATCCGATAAGCAAAAACACAGATAACGGAGCAATTTTCCCACAGACATCATCTGCACATCACAGACCGCCATTGTGCCATTTATAAGTACAGCTCGGAAATGTTTTTACCTGACAAAAGGATGTTTATAGTTTTCGTATAACGTTGAGCTACTGCGCATCCTTGTATTAAACTCAATTCCATTTCACTGCAAATTGATGTTTTTTCATTTACAAAGAGGCATAAAGTTATTTTCACTGCAGACACATTTACCGGAATTGAATCATTCAGATGGGGAAAATAGACGTAAGAAATAAGTAGAATCACATTTCTTGGAATATTTTCACAATGAACTGGGCAGCTAGGAGGGTTCACATGTTGATATACACTAGCACAACTTATTCATATTTAGCCCCTGCTTCCTATTAACACATGGTTTTCGGTAATGTGCACTTCAATTGCTTGCATTTCCAGGTTTTCAGGTAGTCTGTTTTAGCTTTTCCTGGAATATCACAGAATTGTTGGGTACCGGGTCGAATGAAAGTAAAACCCCAAAAAGCACAGATCAATCAATGACTGGGCAATTAGGTTTATTTTAATGGCTAGTCGAACAGTGTCAGGCTTCTAAAAGAGAGAGTTAAAGTGCAAAAGAGAGAACCTTCTGACGGTTAATTCTCTCTCTGTTTCCTGCTCAGGAATACACTTATATCACTACGGCAACCTGCTAAGAGGTTACTATAGTTACAGTGTGGAGTTTCACAATGGAGTGGTGCATTGATAAACAGTGAAGAGGAAGAAACAGAGGAGAGAATGGAGGGTGAGAGAGCACTGTGTTGACAGTGATTCGTAATTTGCTCTCTCTCTCTCTCTCTCTCTCTCTCTCTCTCTCTCTCTCTCTCTCTCTCTCTCTCCCATAAACGGCGAAAGGCAGCAAGTCAGAAATGACAATGAAGAAATAAAGAGGAAGATGAGAGCGATGACCCAGCTTCAAACGCTGAACGCTTTCTTTTAATCAGATGCACAATGAATGCACTTGCCCGAAAGGTTAATTAACAAATTTCACTCTTTTTTTTTTTTTTTTTTTTTTATGAAGCGCCCGTCTAGAACGGCTAACAAAAGACAGCTTGCGGACTTGTCTGTACGGATCGCTGTGACTGAAACATTTAGCCTGTTCTCAATTCCCGTGATTGTAATATATAAGCTCGTGGAATGAAACAAACACGTCCGCGCTCTGAGTTTCAGAGCCACTATGAGGTTTTTTTTTGGGAGAGGGGTTGCATTGGCTCAGCTAGATGCGCCCACATCAATAATCTTATCTTGGTTGAACAGAGGACTGGAACACGGCCTTTCAATATCATTTAAGCCCCAAAAATAGATGAAAAAGAGGGAAAGAGAGATGAAAGGAGAGTTCCAGGAAGGGGCAGGAAACCCAAGCCCAGAGTCAGCGATTTGTCTCCGAGAGATCAGCGTAATCGGGTAGAGCTCATGGGGAATGAGAGGGGGCTTACAGGAAGATGTTTGCTTACAAGTTTGGAACTTGTAAAATGCAGCAGCAAAATTGCAAAGGGCAAAGGAGGCCACTAATTGATTTTTACTTTGAAATATGCATACTCATGAATGCCAGATCAGGGCTGCAACGGCAATGAAACGTTTCCAGTTCCTGGCGTTTGCCATCCTGCTTGCTTTAGCAAGTTGTGAAACTTCTGATTGGGCTGTTTTTAGATTTTAGTGACATTTAGGGATCCTGTGAAATTGCTTGATACATTGTCTATTGATGGATTCCAATGATTCCAACATTTTATACTTACTGACACTATTTATCTATTTAATGCATCCAATATAAGTATTATTATTATTATTATTTTAAACGATATGGTAACACTTAACTTACAGACTTTACAATGCTGTTGACTATGAGTAATGTTGCACTTACTCATTAGAGTGTCAGTAGGGTAGGGTTGGGTTAGAATAAGTTGACTTGTAGTTACTTATAGTAAGTAGAATGTCTGTTGAAGGACCATCACAACAAAGAGTTAGCAGATATTAAGCAGACAGTCTACTAATACTCTAATGAGAGTTAGCTGACATGTAGTTGCAAAGTTATTTATAGTCAACAGAATGTTCAAAAGGGACCCTCAAAATAAAGTGTTATCAGTATTTTTAATGCATTAATTATGCCTGTCAACGCATCCTATAATGCATTGTATGATCTCATGAATAACTGTAACCACAGTTATAATACATTATAATACTTATCTATTCATTGTTATACCTCTATAAATAATGCATTAAAACGTGACAAACAAACAATTTCAGATGTAGAAAGGAATATGCAGGCTCTTCAATACATCCAGCTCCTTTTATATAGAGAGATATGTCAAATTTAAATAACAGATCATTTAAACAGTCAGTTCTTCATCACATGCAACTTGCGTTTTTCTGGAAGAGAACAACAACATTTAAAATGCAATATCTGCTAAAAGTTCATTTTAAGAGAAAAAACTTTTAAGAGTACTCTAACACATTCTCAAACCTGTCCTGGAGTACAGGATGAGTCTCCCTCATCTGCACTGATTCAACTCATGAGTTCATTCTTAGAGACTGCAAGACCTGAAATGGGTTTGTCAGATATAGGGAGACATACAAAATGTGCAGAGCTGGTGGTACTGCAGGACAGGTATGAGAACCACTGCTCTAACACACAGATACATTAAAGCTTTAGTGTAAGTTCTGCCAGGAAGACTCAATTGTTATGCCACTTATTACCTTCACATCTAACCAATCGTGTTCTAATACTTGCAGTATAAAAGATCGATTCTTACACACGTCTGAGTTCGCAGATGCTGACGCTATCAATTACCTCCATCCTCCCCACCACCACCAGGATTGTCCCTGTCCATACCTCGCCCCTGCCCTCGTCTTCAGGCAAGAAATGCAGATTCCGTTACCCTCGGATTGCGAGCTACGGACGGAGCCTACGCCAAAGAACTTTATAAATGCTTGCTGGGATGTTAATAAATGTATGCTTTGTTACGTTATTTTGCCTTCCGAGTCTTTCTGGTTGAACCTGAAAGCTATACGAGGCATGGACTAAATCCACAAAACTCCAGCTATTTTAAGAGAACACATTTAACCCAGTGTCAAATGTGGCTGTGGATTATTCATAAAGTGAAAACAGAGATATATAAAGACAAGGACCCATAGAGGACTCATCGTTTGAACTCTGTTCTCTGGTAAAGGGCTCCAGCCTGGACTGTGCTGATGCTTCATAAACCCCTGTCTAACAGATGAGGAGAGGAGACAGACTCTACTAGGGAAATGATGTATTGGTTTACTGGAGCGGGCAGTGTGTGTGTGTGTGTGTGTGTGTGTGTGTGTGTGTGTGTGTGTGTGTGTGAGAGAGAGAGAGAGAGAGAGAGAGAGAGAGAGAGAGAGAGAGAGAGAGAGAGAGAGAGAGAGAGAGAGAGAGAGAGAGAGAGAGATGGAGAGTAGAATTATGATGTGTGAGATGAACTCATTTCCCAGCCAAGAGTGCATATGTGTGTGTGGAGAGAGAGAGAGAGAGAGAAGAAGAGAAAGAAAGAGCAAGAATGAGACCGAGTTCAGGGTACCGTAATATCACAGAGATGCTGACGCCAGTGATTGCTGGCCCATTACTTTTACAGGTTGTTTTTACATGCGTTTGGTAAAAGCCCACACTACAGTAATTTTATAGCCACTATAGGGAGTCCTTGGCTAACCTTCATGTTACTGAGCTTCTGTGAGTTACAAAATAAAGAAGCTACGTGCATTCATATGATTCATATGAGCCACTGTTCTTCCAACCCTCAATTTTTCTTCCTTTTTTCCCTCCTTTAACATTTCCTATTCATATGGCAGATGTATTGGATTTGCAGCATATCCCATAATCCATAACCATTCCTCATCTTCTTCCTTTTATCATACACAGATGCACACACATGCAACATATAACCACACACTTATAGAAGCAGGTGGCAGCTTGTCTCAGTTTCACAGTAGCCATTGGGTGGCAGTGTTGCTCTGCAATGCAGTTAAAAAACATAATCCCCTCAACTAGAGCTTAACCAGGCTCCAATGAATCATCACATTTGCTTAACATGACACACCTGCACTTACTCATACCCGAATTTTTCAAATTCTCTTAAATTAAAGTTATATACATTTAAATAAAATACAATACATACTGTCAAATAAGCCTTCTGTAAAATGGAATTTAATGCTTGGTTGAATGATTAATTATGTGGGATACATGTACAGGCAAGATGTGACTAATAAGAAGGAACGATTCAAATGAGACAACGTGCATTGGACATGTGATGTCATTACATGCAATGGATGTTGAGACTTTAAAGAGATATCCACTTTCATTGTAAGTAAGAAAGCATGAAAGCAGCTCGACATTTTGCAAAAGTTCTTGTTTGGTGTTGAATGAGCAAAAAAGCAGGTATGGAATGATATGAGAATGAGTAAATGATGGCAAAATGTACTTTTAAACCCCTCGAAGGTAATACAAATCGAATGTGAGATATGTATAATCACATTCTTTTTAGAGATCATCTCAACAGTAAAAGGATATTGAGACACACTAATTGCCTATAATTTTGTTTTAGATCAGCCTTGCGTGACATTTTCTCTTCATTTCATTCTCTTTCTCTTTATCTCTCCCACATTCTGTCTTGCATACTCTTTACCCTCTTTTGGTATTTTCTCATTCTAGCTGTACCAAGCTGTTCACTTTGCATTCTCTTTCTCTTCTGCATCGCAGTAACCCTTGTACCTTGTTATTTTTCCTCTCCTGTGACAGGGGGCAGACAAGTGTGGTCAGTGTAAAAGTGGCCTTGGAGATTTACTGATACAAAACAACCCAGAAGCCCCAAACTATGGAGATGGGTGAAAAGAAATATAATATATATAAAAAAAAAAACACCTCCAGCTGTACTCTCTCTCTCTCTATCTTTTGGTAATTTGGGCTGGTAAGAGGCTCTGCTCTAATAAACCAATTGGATCCTCCAAGCTGGGCAGACCACAGCCATTAAAATCTGACCCTTTTTCATTCTTTTCCGAGGGCTGAGTAATTCTGTCCTCCCCTTTCCTCATCCTTTCCTTCTCTTCTGTCTGCGATTCCAGTCTTCGGCTGACCCAGAGGACCAGCTATGACAGAGAATACTAGACATTTTGAAGCGATGGTAAGAGGCTTGTTAGACAAGAGAAAAAAGCCTTTCTTTATTAACCATTTAGTGATCAGCCCTAATGGGGGACAGGAGCTCTTATACCTAATAAGTGCAACACGGAACAGGCGTCCATTACCAAAGCTCTCAGCTCTAATATTTACTATTAAACCAGATATGTTAGAGGAGTGAGAAGGCGAGAGAGAGAGAAAGGGAAATAATAACGCAAGCAGGGGTCAGAGAGATCATGGAGCCCACCGTATTGATCTGGTTGGTTAACCAGCATCTCTCTGTAGGTCTGTGGCAAAGCACATTGCTTCCTGCTGCTCCTGCTGCACGGGTGGCTGGGTTTGCCCCGGCTCCATGCGGGAAAAGCTTTTGGGAGACAAGCTGCAGGGGCAAGATTAGCCAGGGATGATCCACATACAAGCTCCGGTAATGGTTACCTCAGAAGATTGACCTCCCAGAGTCTGGCTCGGGAAGTCCCCACGTATCAACCCAGCAGGGCTCAAAAACGAAGGAGTCAGCCGACTCAGAAAGCATTATCTTCCGCTCAGGACGGCTACGTTTTTGGAAAGGCCTAGACTAGGAACAATGCTTCTCAAATGGTTCTGCCTTAAATTCAACAAAGTACCAAATTTGTTTCTTGAACAAAAGAAAACAGAAATGTCTGAAAAAGCAAACAAAATGTAATATATTTTGCATATTAATATGCACAGTTATTAACAGAACATCAATACAGATAAGATGGTAATATATATTTTTAAAACACTACAAGGGAATTAAGGCACCACCTCACAGGTTTCACTTTATTTTGATGGTCCCTTTAACAAATGGTCTTTGTTGACTACAAGTAACAGTGAAACCAACGCTAGAAGAATATAAGTAGACTGGTGTTTGGGTCAGAATAAGTTGACTTAAAGGGATACTTCAGGATTTAGCATTAAGCTTTGTATTAGTAGAAAACCTGTAGTATTTTCGAATTACCATGCTTTCCACCCTCATATCCCCCTGAGACAAGAGATTTATGTATTTTTTGTCTGGAAAAAATCCTCCGATGACGCAAAAATCGTCATTTTGTGTCATCGGAGGATTTTCTGGCCAGAGGCTAAAGACTACAGCCAGTAGAAGGCGTTGTTCCGCATGTTTTCAGCCCGCCCATAGAGGGTAGGATCTCACTCACAGAATGTACACAGTGTCAGCCGTCTTTCTTTGGAAGCTAAGCTAGCAGGCTCTTGTTCTGTGGAGAAAGCTGAATAGTAGGAGAAAGCTGAGTAAGTAGGGGTTACCATCTTCATTTTCCCGGACTTGTCCGGCGGGCGAGATCGTTCAAAATGTCCGGGATTCGGCTTTTGCTTTCTGCGGTCGCCATTCATTGTTTACATGCACACCTCTTGTTTCAATCTAACTGAATTCATTCCGATTGGTGAATCTGAATGTAGTGTTTACATGAACGCTAAACAAGTGATCGGTTGATGTGCGTTTTAACATTGCTAAGAAAATTCCCGCTCCTCCGTGAGAGATACGAGACCGCTGCGTCTCAGTAATGACGCCACCGGCCTCGCGCCGTTCTCCCGCGGCCGTCAGCCTCGTCCTGCTCGCCACTGTAAACATGATGAATGAATGGCGACTGTAGAACGCAAAAGCCGAATCCCGGACATTTTGGGCGATCTGTAAATCCCTGGCAAACTCATCACGTAGACTAGCTAGCCTTGTTGTTGTTTTCAACTGTACACTCTTACCGGTAGGCGTGGCCTCCTAAGGCAGCGAAGCAAGTGCATTCTGGGAGTTGTTGTCTTTCATCCACATAAGCCAAAAATACATTTTCTGGCTTTTCTCAGTCTAGAAAGCTCCAAATTAAAAAAATTCTTCACATTTCTTCTACTTTAATGACCTATTTTAAATACACATTCATCTTCCCAGAGGTGAAGTAACCCTTTAAGTTGCTTATAGTCAGTAGAATGTCTGCTGGAGGACCATCACAATAAAGAGTTAGCAGATATTAAGCACATCCTACTAATACTCTAATGCAGATTTAGTTTACATGCAGTTGCAAAGTTACGTAGTAGAATGTTCAAAAGGGACCATCAAAATAAAGTTTTACCAACATTTTAATGTACAGTATGAAAAGTCATCTAAATTGAAAAATGAGGAATGAGGAATTGAGCATTCACAAATAAATATTCAATGCTGACAGGAACATACTGTGT
This sequence comes from Scardinius erythrophthalmus, assembly GCF_964197995.2. Taxonomy (NCBI): domain Eukaryota; kingdom Metazoa; phylum Chordata; class Actinopteri; order Cypriniformes; family Leuciscidae; genus Scardinius; species Scardinius erythrophthalmus. Next base: position 13,954,507 of record NC_138233.1, on the reverse strand, counting down.
CATAAAATGTCTAATATCATTTAAAAAACATGACTCACAAAAACAATCTTTTGTGTCAATCTGTTTGTTTGTAGCAATGTTTTTAGAAATGCAATAACACTATTCAAAAGCGTATCCAGCAGTGAAAGAAAATTGAGTTACAAAGTTAATTATTGCAGAAATGTGTCGTCACAGTCTTTGGGTCATTCACCACTGTTAACAGTCAATTCATTGGCAAGTCATTACTGCATTTGTCAAGGCTTTGTGTGAACAGTATAGTGCTTGTTAATAGAGAATCTATACCTGTAGATACATCAATAAGACATCAATGTGTGTACAAGCTCACTGAGATGTTCTGAACCTTGAAAAACCACAGGGTCAATAAAGAACATATCTCATGTCAGAACCATTCCTCATGATGCACTGGACTGCATACTCACAAGCATCAACACACATACAGGCCGAACTGTTTTATTTACACAGCCTGTGTTATGTCAAAGTTGCCGTAATGTTCCAAGCTTTCAATTTGGATTCCAGAGAGCATGTAATTCCCCATCTATGTGATATATGATGTGAGAGCTCTCTTAATGCCGGCTAATGATTTAATGACTGTGGCTTTGCTGTACACAAGCAGTTTTGAGTCAGATTGCGATTGAGTTACTCCATTAGTTTGTGTTCAGGCTGAATTTTCCACAATAAGTCAAAAAAAGAAAAAAAAAAAGAAAAAAAAAGAAAAAGAGAGCAAGGCTACGGCTAATTCCCCAACAAACTTCCTGCACAGCCTGTTGATTAAATCACCAGCATTTTTTATATCATTTGAAGTGCTCGCCTTGCAGTGAGCAATTTTGCAGAGGGCTTGTAATGTTTGTAAAATATATGCTCAGTGCATTTAAGTATATGTGTACTCATGTTTTAATCATAGCAGGTTAACGGCCCAGTAAAAGGGGTGGTAGACCGATGTCTACGGCTCCCATGCACATAAAAGCTGTAATCCCCAAATTTACAGCAATAATCTTTAAAAATGAAAAGCAACTTCATGCGGCTAATCAGCATTGATTTTCCGTAGCCTGCTCCATCCGATCACGCACGTGTGGATGCTCATTTGGCTGTGAAATTCTAATCTTCACAATTATAAATAAGAGAATACAAATAACACGCCAGCAGGTTTGTTTGCTAGCCTTGCACACAAGGTAAACTCCATAGGTCAAGAACTAATTTTGACTGTCACATTGAAGTTGCTTTAGAAGTGAACCCTGACAGATATTCTTAGGGGATTATGCAGTAAATTTGACAGGTATACTGAGGGCCTTTTATAAGTAGTTTTGGCAGGTAATCTGGAGAGACGCTGGAGGTGGGTTAGTTGACAGGTGTATCCGAACTGTACTGGAGCTATTATCCGACTAGGCTGGGATAAAAGAACACAGACGGCTAACTGAATGCTGAAACCATAGGAGGTTTAATCAGAGGCACTGTGCTGTACTAATTAAACCCTAACAAGCACTAACGGTTCCTAACGAGCAGCTGATTGGTTCTCTCATTACAGTCTCAGCCCATGCCATATCTCGCACATTAGGTAGACATGAAGTATTTTGTTTTGCTGCCTTCAAGTCATATGCTCACGTTCTCATAAATTAATCCTGAGAAATGTATAATTTTCCTCAAAAATATTCTAAGCAGCACAATTGTTTTTAACATCACAATAAGAAATGTTTCTTGAGCACCAAATCACCATATTAGAATGATTTCTGGAGGATCATGTGACACTGAAGACGTAATGATGCTGAAAAATCAGCTTTGTCATCACAGGAATAAATTATGTTTTAAGTAAGGGATAATGTACATTTAGCCGGCTGTTATCTCAGAATAAACCCACGCGAAGCATTGGTAAGTTAATAATTAGACACGAAATATTGATCGTTGAGTTGAATGTTGAGTGGAAATATTTTATTAGGTCTTTAAACGCAAAGCTTCCGCAGAGAGAGCAGTTGCTAGCGCGGCAAGTTGAAACTAGACGGACGTTTAAGGGATACGGTACAGTCATACCACTTCTAACACAGCATTATGCCACATAAATAATTATAGGGATAAGAGATATTGATTTTAGATGAAAATGTTTTAAAATCATGTTTGTTATTTTATAATCCAACAGTGTACAAAAAAATAGTCGCAAAATGGCAGCAGCTGCGTTTGTATGAAACAAGAGAGAGCGAGTAATTGTGATGTTTCACAATATGAATGTTTTTGATGAAATACTTCTTTTAATTTTTTTTAAAAAACAATCCTAAACAAGTGAATGGTTGGACCCCCCCCCCCCAAAAAAAAACAACAACAACAACAACAACAACAAACAAACAAACAATTAAACAAAAAAAAACAAAACAAGTACTAATGATAAAACAGATAAGTCACAAGCCCGAAAATACTACTAATAGAGTGCTGCTGTGAAGACATCAAAACCTTAAATTTGTGAAAACGGTGACTTCATGAGTATGCATATTGCATGTTCATGCATACGTATTACATGTTCGTGTGGTGTTTCTTTACAAAGTGACATTGCCAACTAATGGCCCTGAGTGTATGTTTACATGACGATTTACTAAAAAAAGATGACAAAGTTGTCAAAACAATCCCCGTTCACACGGATCCGCAAAAACAAATAAAAACGCTATATGCATTTTAGGCCAGTAGTTGGCAATGTCACTTTGTAAAGAAACACTACGTGCCCGAGCACGTGTAACGGGAAGAGGAATTTTAATATTGACCCTTGAGGTACGACAACAAAAGACAAAAGTGTATAGACTCAATTTATTTCAATCTTTCAATACGTAAAACACATACTATATAGATGTATACACAACTAGGAAGAGAGATTAATAACGTCTACATACGTGGTCCATGATCACACTATGATCACAGATGATTAAGTACAGATAAGCATATTAAGCAAGTAGCACTACTGTTATAAAACCAATGGTAAAAAAAAAATATGGCGCCCTCTAGGGGGAAGTGAAGTCCCAAGGTCACAGTTATCTCAACGCTGGTAGACACACCACAAATAATTTTACACTCGTGTACAAATCACATCACACGCATAATCACTTTCATGAAAACAAGGGTTAAATAACCATAATGTGACAAAAGAAAATATACAAGATCACACAGCAAACTGCTACCACGTTAAAAACGCTGTTTACATGAGAAATACCCTTTCACCATATTCACTGTTCAGGAAAGTATAGCGAGCAGCCAGACCTTATAACCTAACCTTTGTCTGCCAAATACAACCCCCCCCGTTTCTATACAAGAATGAATTAACAGCCCAGCAACCACTCACGGCCAGTCCACAATTCAAAATCACAGTACAAGGGAATCGCCGCCGTCTCTGTCTCTTCGTTCCTTATGACGATGCAGGGTATCTCGCGCCTCCCGTCGGCAGCGTTCCTCCACGGATGGTAACTGTAGAAACTCCACCCGGAACTGCGAGGAGGGGAAAGTGGATCAGTCAACTCTTCACAACAATATCGCGGGGTAAAGCCCACTCGTTCGCAAGACAGTAGAAAAACTACTTCCCTTTAATACGGGGAATAGAGTGCGTTGGAATAATTCTTTCGCCGTCTCCTCTGCGTCCAAGTAGGCTAGATAGTGACCAGCTCGCGGCTATCTGGGGAATCGGAGGCGGAGTAATACCGGCGTCTCTGCTCTCGTGGGTTGCGGTCCTTTAGTCGTCCTCAGGCTCCGGCTAGAAAAAAACCCTGGTTATCAGAATCCATCAGCTTTTATCCTCTCCAGCCACTAATCATGAAGGCTGCTGATTGTTCCCCATTATCAGCCCCACCTGTGCATGATCGTCTCACACACACACACACACACAGACATGTGCACAGCCCCGCCCCCCAGACAGTTTATTCAACATCTCAATTACATGTAGCCCCGCTACATTTCTTTTACCCCCCCTTTAATAGGGCTCGTCCCGAGCACTAAAAGTCCAGTCATAGGGCATAATGTCCCATAGTTCAGTTTATGGTCCAGTCTGTTGCGACCTTCAAGGTCGGTAGCGCACAGGAAGGTTCCCCCGGTTATCACGGGCCGGGTACCGACTAGGAGCACATGGCTCCGAACTTTGGTAATTTTCTGGGGCTGTGCAGGGGTCTATCATTGGCTGTGGTGGGACTATTGTATCCTGAGCAGTCCCTACCATTCGCAACTCTGGGCCAGGGGCTTCATGAGAGGGGGCAACTGAGGCAGGAGAATGAAGTGGAGTCACTATAGGGTTGGATGGTGCATTGGCTGGCTCTGGCAATGAGGTCGATACAGGGTCGAGCCGGTATGGTGGAGCTGGCTGGATTAGTACCACAGGAGCAGGAGGCCAAAAGGGTTCTGGGCGATTGGCTATCCCAGGTTCGTATACCCCATTCTGATGACCTTCCGCGGTGTCATTATTGATCGTCGGAGGGTCTCCAGGGCATGGCCGCAAATTGTTACGGTGGAGGGTTCGACACGGACCATCTTTACCCTCTGGTCGTATGGTAAACACTGGGCGGTCGGGATGGGACTGCCCAACGACCACAAATGGTGCTGGGAGCCACCGTGGTGCAAGTTTACCTTGAGCCCTGCGACGAAAGTTTCTCATCAACACCCTCTCTCCTGGCAACAGTGGCAAAGTCCGAGTGTTCCGATTGTAATGCCTCTGGTTCCAGTGGCTGCGACGCTCTGCGTTGTTACGGACAGTTGCATAGGCTTGCAGAAGAGTCTGGTGGTGGCTTCGGACCCAACCCTCTAAACTATCTCTACACTGGGGTGGTGCAACCTCGTACAACATATCTACTGGTAGCCTAGCGTGGCGGCCAAAAACAACGTAATGTGGAGTCATCCCGGTGCTTGCGTGCGTGGTGTTATTGTAGGCCTGTAAAAGTGCAGGTAGCCGGCTAGGCCACTGGGCCTGGGACTGTGTTTCGATAGTACACAACAGAGCTAGGAGAGTGCGATTAAACCTTTCGCATGCACCGTTCCCCTGTGGATGGTACGGGGTGGTACGCATCTTCCTACAGCCATACATCACGAATAGTTGCTGCACCAGAGTTGACTCGAACGCTGCTCCCTGGTCTGTGAGAATTCGCTCTGGGCAACCAAACGGGAGGATAAGTGCCGTCCACAGGGCCTTTACTGTGGTAAGAGCCGTCTGATCCTTGGTAGGTACAGCCAGTGCGTATCTAGAGAACAGATCCGTAATGATCAGGATGTACTGGTACGTGTCAGAAGGTCTTCCAAGGGACAGATAGTCTAAGGCCACAGTCTCAAAGGGGTAACTAGAGACAATTGGGCACAGGGGGGCTTTTGGCTGAGCCCCTGATTTCCCAACTACACAAGTGGTACACTCTGTTGCCCATTTCCGGGCATTTGCACTCATCCCTACCCAGTAGAACCTCCTTCTCAGCAATGAGACCATTTTGTCTCCACTCGCATGGGCTGCTGCCTTATGATATTCTTCCCAAAGTGGTCGGGCCTGCGCTACTGGGATGATAATTTGCTTCACCGGTGCGCCTGTATCTGGTTCCGCAACGCACCTCACCAGGGTCCCATCACACAGCTCCAAATGTCGCCACTCCCGGAGCAAGCAGCGAAGCTGGGGAGACAAGATCGCCAGGTTATGGGCTACCGGGGGCTCATTGCTCCCCTTCCAAGCATGTAGGAGATGCAAATCGGGATCATCCCTCTGCCGTTCCCCCCATTGTTTTTGCAGGGTAGGTGGTTCTAATGATGAAATGCCTGCCGTGGCGTACACCGTGTGCTCCGCTGCCTCTCCTGGCAGCCGTGATAGGACATCAGCATTTCGATTGGCTGTCCCTGGTCGGTAGCGTAGATTGTATGAATAGTTTGCAAGTTGGGCCACCCATCTTTGCTCCGTTGCGCCCAGTTTCGCCGTTTCGAGATGGACCAGAGGATTATTATCGGTAAAAACGGTAACCTCAGCTCCCCACAAATAATCTTTGAACTTTTCTGTAATGGCCCACTTTAAAGCCAGTAGCTCCAGTTTAAAGGAGCTATAATTTTGGTCATTACGCTCGGTGGGGTGGAGGCTGCGGCTGGCATATGCGATGACCCTCTCTCTTCCGCCTTGGACCTGAGCTAACACAGCCCCGAGACCATCCAGGCTAGCGTCAGTGTACAATCTGAATGGAAGCTGGAAGTCTGCATAGGCCAAGATGGGGGCGCTAAGGAGGGCCTGTTTCAGATTATCAAAGGCCACTTGGCAACCAGGCGTCCACTGGATAGGGGCAGAGGGTCTATTGGCTTGTCCTTGTAAGAGTTGGTGGAGGGGGGCTGCTACCTTGGAGAAAGCTGGGATGAAGCGCCGATAGTAACCGGCAAAGCCCAGAAATGATCTCACTTGCTTCACCGTTGTGGGCATGGCCCAATCACGGACAACTGCCACCTTGTCTGGATCCGTCGCTACCCCTTGACTGCTGACGATATGTCCCAGATATGTCACTTTTCTTTGAAACAGATGGCACTTCCGTGGCTGTAACTTCAGGCCATGTTCTTGAAGACGGTTAAAAACCTTTTCTAGGTGCTGCAAGTGGGCTGTAAAGTTGGGTGAATAAACAATGACATCATCAAGATAGATAAGGAGATGATCATACACCTGTGCTCCCAGACAGCGTTGCATCAGCCTCTGGAAGGTGGCTGGAGCATTGCAGAGGCCAAAGGGCATACGTTCAAAGTGATACAGGCCAAAGGGGGTGGTGAAAGCGGTCTTCTCTTGGTCTTCCGGCGCAACCTCCACTTGCCAGTACCCACTTGCGAGATCGAGAGTGGAATACCACTCACACTTGGTTAGGCTAGTGAGGGATTCCTCAATGCGAGGTAGAGGGAAAGAGTCTTTGTGGGTTATTGCATTCAGTTTGCGGTAATCAACGCAAAATCTCCATGAGCCATCCTTCTTCTTGGCAAGAACCACTGGAGCAGCCCACGGGCTCGAGCTCTCCTTCACCACCCCGCCGTCCAGCATGCCCTGTAGCAAAGTCCTCAGTTCTGGATAGAGGTTTGGGGGAACCGGGCGATAGCGCTCCCGGATTGGGGGCGCCGTGCCAGTGGGGATTTGATGGGTGACGACGGCTGTTCTGCCAAAATCCTCTTCATGGGCTGCAAACACATGAGACCACTTCTTTAAGAGGGCCTTCAATTGGGCCTGTTGGTCATCGTCCAGCCCTTCACCATGCAGAGCTAGGGCTGGGTGATCGTCACTTAGGGTCTGTCCCACTTGCTGTACATCCACCTCGATGACTTGGGGGCCAGTATTCCGTAACACTAGTTTCGTCCGTCCCCGCACGTCCTTTTGGTCGATTTGGGTGACTATGGCCAGGGGGCGTCGCTGAGGCAGCTCCATGGGGAATGGGTTTGGATTACAAATACGCAGGGGAACCTTCCCTCCCCTGGTCCAGCTTAACGATCGAGCCACTCGCCATTCGCATCCCTGGTTTTCCATATCTTCAATCAGGACAGGGCAATCAGGCAGGCCAGCAGATTGCGGTACATGGGCCCAGACAATCATTTCCGCGGAGGGAGGCAACACCACCGGGGGCTGTCGTTGGAGTCTAGCCACACCTTGAAGCTCCACTCGAGTCACAGAAGCTTCAGCCCTCCGGCAAGCAGCAAAAGCTGTATCCCATATTCTTTCTGCAGAAGGAGGGAACACAGATTTAAATGCAGCAACTCCAGGATGGCCACCTTTAAAAACCCCGGTCCAGCAATCTGCCACAACGTTCATCCCCAAGAGTCCATATTCAGTGTTAATGCAGTCATCGCGGACAATAACTACCCCCTTCCCCTTTACCTCTAATCCCCCAATGCAAAAGTCTAAGACGGCGTAGCCTACATAGGGAATATACAGGCCATTAGCTGCTTTTAAGGCTAGCCATGATATACGGCTAGGATCTTGTATACATTCATCACCGAAGTGGCGCTGGAATAGTGTTTGGCTAAACAGGGTGACTTGAGAGCCAGTGTCTAGTATGCATGGAATTCGTTGCCCTTGGACAAATACCTCAATTTCAGGGCATCTACCAACCATGGAGGGCCTCTGTTGGGGGATGGTTAAGGGCCCCTCCCGGTTCACTTGCCCTGCTGTGACCGGGGGTGCCGAAAACCCGTCTGGGCTGGACGTCGCCGTGGGCAGAATCTCTGGATGTGTCCGGCGTCCCCACAGTCACGGCAGATAGCTTGGCCTTGAGCATCCCATTGGTAGTACGACTGCCCAGGAGGGGCTGATCCCAGGCGCTGGCGTTGAGGGGCATTGGACTGTGACTGCCAGGATGGTTGAGGGGAAGTCTCCATCTCCAGCAGTGGTTTCAAGCGTCCTTGTAGCTCCTCTACAATAGACTTGCCTAGAAGGTTTACCTGTTCTTTCAACTCTTGGCGCAACTCAGCCCGCAGAGCTTCCTTCATTTGCTGCAACTCTGTGACAATGGGAGTAGGCCGTGGGTATGATGTTGCAGCAACGGTTGGGCAAACGTTGGCTTCTTCTGTGTGGCCCAATTCCCGCTCTAATGCTTTTGCCTCCTCACAAGCCTCCGCAAAGGTGAGCGTTGAGGTCCTTCGGAGCTGCCTCTGTAGCTCCTGCTTCAAGGATCCCGTTCTCAGGCCCATGGCAAACTGTGTCCGTAGCAGTTCATCATCTGTCCCGGCGTCCAGAGGGTCCCTGGCTCTCCATCTGTAATGCAACTCACGTAAATGGAGAATGAAATCCCTGACACCCTCCCCAGGTTCCTGTTTGCAATTAAAAAACTGGACTCGCAGCTGAGCTACTGGTTGTTGGACTCCATACAGTTCACTTAGGGCCTCTAAAATTTTAATGTCAGTGTCACGTTTGTCAGCCGCCAACAGTACCACCTCTCTTTTAGCATTTGCCTCCAATGCACTCAGCACAAAGTCCACCCGTTGCTCCCAGCCCCTGGGCCCGGATAAAGGCTTCAATTTGGGTTTTCCATTCTAAAAACTTTGATGCACCCCCTTCTCCACTAAACTTTGGGACCCATGGCCCCCCCATAAACCATGGCATCAATGCAGCTACCATTTGTGGCTGTGCACCCACTACCTGAGGCTGCTCGCTGCTATTCATTTTGTTGTGTACGTCAAGGGTCCTGCCGACACTACGCCAAAATTGTAACGGGAAGAGGAATTTTAATATTGACCCTTGAGGTACGACAACAAAAGACAAAAGTGTATAGACTCAATTTATTTCAATCTTTCAATACGTAAAACACATACTATATAGATGTATACACAACTAGGAAGAGAGATTAATAACGTCTACATACGTGGTCCATGATCACACTATGATCACAGATGATTAAGTACAGATAAGCATATTAAGCAAGTAGCACTACTGTTATAAAACCAATGGTAAAAAAAAAATATGGCGCCCTCTAGGGGGAAGTGAAGTCCCAAGGTCACAGTTATCTCAACGCTGGTAGACACACCACAAATAATTTTACACTCGTGTACAAATCACATCACACGCATAATCACTTTCATGAAAACAAGGGTTAAATAACCATAATGTGACAAAAGAAAATATACAAGATCACACAGCAAACTGCTACCACGTTAAAAACGCTGTTTACATGAGAAATACCCTTTCACCATATTCACTGTTCAGGAAAGTATAGCGAGCAGCCAGACCTTATAACCTAACCTTTGTCTGCCAAATACAACCCCCCCGTTTCTATACAAGAATGAATTAACAGCCCAGCAACCACTCACGGCCAGTCCACAATTCAAAATCACAGTACAAGGGAATCGCCGCCGTCTCTGTCTCTTCGTTCCTTATGACGATGCAGGGTATCTCGCGCCTCCCGTCGGCAGCGTTCCTCCACGGATGGTAACCGTAGAAACTCCACCCGGAACTGCGAGGAGGGGAAAGTGGATCAGTCAACTCTTCACAACAATATCGCGGGGTAAAGCCCACTCGTTCGCAAGACAGTAGAAAAACTACTTCCCTTTAATACGGGGAATAGAGTGCGTTGGAATAATTCTTTCGCCGTCTCCTCTGCGTCCAAGTAGGCTAGATAGTGACCAGCTCGCGGCTATCTGGGGAATCGGAGGCGGAGTAATACCGGCGTCTCTGCTCTCGTGGGTTGCGGTCCTTTAGTCGTCCTCAGGCTCCGGCTAGAAAAAAGCCCTGGTTATCAGAATCCATCAGCTTTTATCCTCTCCAGCCACTAATCATGAAGGCTGCTGATTGTTCCCCATTATCAGCCCCACCTGTGCATGATCGTCTCACACACACACACACACACAGACATGTGCACAGCCCCGCCCCCCAGACAGTTTATTCAACATCTCAATTACATGTAGCCCCGCTACACACGTAATACGCATGCGCTTGATGTAACCGTCTTCACAAATTCACATTTTTGAACTCACAAATTTGCGTTTTTGTAGATTACACAGAGACAATACTGGAATCATTTTCACTTGCACAATGAAACCCATTTTCAAATGGCCCCTAATTCGGCACTGGTTTCCTCAAGGGTGTTTGGTGTTTTAAGCCCCCAACGGTGCCTTCCAGGCAGCGAGGGGATGGGTAGGTTTAAGGTTGAGGGTAGGGTTAGCTGCCTCTAAGGAGCCATTGGGGTCTTAAAACACCATTGAGCTTTCCTCAAGATTTTCCTATGGAGCTTTATAAGTTTTTTTTTTTTTTTTTTATTTATGAGTGAAATAAAGCTTTGATGTTTTATTGATGTAAACTGCACACACTCACACCCCAAACTGTCTTAACTAGTTACTAATTAGAAACATACATTTTTAAAAATGTTAAATAACTGCTTCAAAATTTATGTTAAATTAAATGAAAATGTATGTTTTAGAATAAAACGTCAAAGTATTTTCAAGTTATGTTAAGTTACAACTATATTTCCCATCAGTCTCTGTGGCAGCATGAAATGCATAAAAGGTTAAGCAATACAAGTATAATGTGCAGTCTGTGCTCTTTATTTTGTTGATGATGCACTACAATCCTCTAGTGTTGGTCAGTAAGTAAAAAAGAAATTCCAAAGTCTCAATACTTCAATTTCTTACTGACTAAAATCCATTGAAAGCACATCACACTGTTATTAAAACTTGCAAGCTCTTAAGTAAAAACTTCCCAGAAGCCAACATTATTATTTTTTTTAATATTACATCTGGGTTGTGTGTCTGCCATTTCATGTGCATTTATGTTATTCAAAGGCCACAAAAAATGGACATATATATAATATGTCCTAAATCTGTATGCAGACGAGGAAGGGACAGAATGAGCGAGCAAATGACAAGTTTGGAGTGGGGATAAATAGAAGGGAAACGAAATGAGTGGAAGAGGGGAAACAAATGTGAGAGCCATCGTGCATGAAATTAAAAAGATACCTCAAAATAGTCCTGCCAGGCAAAGTGCTTTATGCCCCCCAACACACCCACACACACTTTACCTGCTCTCCTTTCTCCTTTCTCTTCTCATACACTCTCTTTGACATTCCCTTGCACCCAGAAACTCACAGTCTCATGTTTTCCCTGATGTATTTTCTATTATATTGAAGGTGAACCATCTTTCCTCTCTACATAGTCCCTAAGAATCCTCTTACAAAAGCACCTCCTACCCACCGCTTTCTCTTCTTTGCCCCCGGGTAGAGGTGGGGAGGAGGAGAAATAAAACATAGCAATGTAACCTTTAGATCGTCCATTCAGATCAGTCTCTTTTCCCCCTCCGTCCCTCCTCAGGAGTCTGCATTCATGCCTTTATGTTGTGTTACAAGAGGTTGGCAGTAGTCAACAGGAGACAGATCAATATCAAGCTCCAACTCCACACTCTCTCCTAAAATTGGTTTTGCAGTCTGTCACAGCGAGACCTATCACCAAACTGAGATTTATATGATGAGTGAATTCAAAATGAAAGCCTGGTTGGGTTTTATTCAATTTCTAATTCTATGGATATGTTTTGGTAAACATGGGGAACATTGTAACAAGTTTTGTTTTGATTTTTTTATTTTAATATTCTTTAATCTTGTTATTGTGTTGCTTTTGGATTCTGCAGGATTGATTAGTGAAATTTGATGAAGATAAACTGCTCGTGGCTGTCTAGATCATTTAGGTTCCTCACCACTGAAGTATAAAACTCAGTGACTTGTTTTACTGCATGGACTGTATATATATATGCTTAATGTCAGCAGTGTAGGAACCCTAACCTGATATGATACGAAGTTTCTTGCTACAGGTTATTTGTTTTACACTATAAGCAAAAACACTGAACATACTGTATTCATATTGTATTTTTTTAGCCTGACTGTTCAAATGGAAATATATTTGTGACCACATCTTATTTTCTTCTGTTCAGACTGTATTAACTAGCAAATGATTTGATGTATTGTTTTGCCATTAAATGAACACATTCAGCCTAAACTACAGTTTAAAAATGTGGGAAAAGGGTGATATACAGGGCTGTAACCTTCAGACGACAAGGTTATATTTTGAAACTTAAAATGTTATGGCAAGCACTTGAACATTTTACTGGTCCCATCATGAGATATTTTTATGAATTTAATTTCAGTTGATTATTTTGTTTTAATTTATTTTTAATTTTAAGAAAATTGTATTAATTAAAGCTAGAGGTCACATTTTCAAAACAATAACAAAGGCGAAGCTTGATAACGCTATGAATGAGAGTGGGAACGATGGGAGATGTCGTTTTCACCATCCAGAGATGTATTCACGAATCATGTTCACGGATGAGGTACTAAATTAGTTTTAGTATTACCTGTAGGCTACGTTTGATCACCCTATTTTATGTAATCGTAATGAATTAGCTGCAAGCAGCGTGAAATGTAATGCTACTGTATATTAGCCTGTTACTGATATGTGACAAAATTATTTGGTGGGTTAATGCTGCGCAGTTTTACATGTTTAAAAGAATCATACTAAAAGTAAATTTGCAAGTAGCAAAATATTTTTGCGCAACACATAGGCCTACACATTGTATTTAATTTCACTGCCATAGACTTGGTCACCAGACTTGATAAAAAGTGTTACTGAAGTACAAACAAAGTGCAATATAGCTGTTTGGGTATACAATGCAGAGTCTCTGTCAAGTCCAAGTTTGTCGTGAAGCTCTCTCCATCCTGAAAATGGTACACTAATATTGATCCTTGTTTAATTTCTCTGTTTTTCCAAAACCTGCTTGCCTCAGTTGATCTACGTTTACGTTTACGTTTACGTTTTTTTTTTTTTTTTTTTTTTTTTCTGTATTCGCAATCAATAATCATGAACCATGGTGACTGAACGACACAACACCGGCGTGCAAGATACTATCTTACATATTGTACCTTTAAACGGCTTGTAAAAATAGCTCTATCGCTAGGGAAAAAAGGTAAAAAATTAGGTAAAAATGAGAGTTTTATGCAATTATTAAATACATTTCTCCTTATATAAAAACTTTTTGGCATAAAGGGTTCCTTAAAATTGAGTCAAGATGGTTATATATAGGGTTCTTTATAGAACCCAGTTGTACCTTTTTTCTCTCTAAATGTGATAATGAAGCATTAACAGAGCAGTTTTGATTTCAATCGAATTTCAAACCATATTGGTATTATTCCTCTTCAGACAACAAAAAACGAATAAATAAAACTGCAAGTTCTCCAATATCAAGTTTTAATATAACAAAGCCCAAGAGATCATCAAAAAGCATTATGGTAATAGCTGGTTATGAAAAAACATATCAGATATCACATCACACCTGATTAGGATGTGTTACAAATACAAAGTTATGTCTTGAAACTCTAAATGGCATTCTCTATAGGGCATGGCTGATTGGTTACTGCTGTATCAGTAGCTAATGAGATCTAATGCTCAACTGTGTAGCAGTTTACAAAGCGCTCTCAGATACTCTCCAACTTCCCCAGCTCCACTTGTATAAATCTGCTAAGGGTAGGCTAATTCATGTATGCTTTATTGTACAGTAGCAGCATGTCTAACTTGCTCACAAGACCAAACATATTAACATTACCACACCCATGCATGCCAAACACTCAGAGAGTTGTCATGACAGAATTACAATCTTTAGGATGAATGTAGAAATGTGTCTCTTGTATTTATAATGGCTGTACCGTCCCTGTATAAATGGGCAAAAACCTAAATAGATTTTGATGAAAAAGAGCTTCTCATGGGTTAGGCAGTCCCCCAAAGCCACCAGCATCTAGGATGGACAGCCAGGAAGATGTCCATCTTGAGAAGGGCTCTTGATAGACCATTGGGAGGAGTGTGTTGGGATGAGCAATGGACCTTCGCCCTGATGAAGCCTGTCGCCTCCTGATAAAGTATGCATATGTCAGATCATACATGATATATTATCCAGCTCCAGACTGCGATGGCAGGAGAGACCTAATCAAGTAGCAGGCACACACGCTCTCTTCAAGCGCACACAACACAACTGCATTGATAAGCGACTGACAGCCATGTGAACTAGAGTGGATGGAAAATGCTAAGAGTAATGTGTGAATGTAAAGGTCAGCTAGGCATTTTGTACAACTGAATGCGGAAATGAGGGATGCAGCATTCTCCCCTCTGGGCTGGGAGGTGAACGTGACATTGATGTGTTTCCAAAGACCGCTAATATGTTAGGGGATATATGTTAGCAGCAGCCATATCACCCTATAGCCCAAGACTGGTTGCCAACTGAAGCTAAGCAGGGTTGAGCTTGGTTAGTACCTGGATGGGAGACCAGAGTCCTGCACGGGTCCATTTTTGGAGACACGCCCCCGCCCGTACCCGCAAAGTTCAGCACCAGATCCGACCCGTCACCTGTGATAATATCAAAATTAAATCCGCACCCGCCCAGGCCCGTTAATATTTGGCCCGTTACCCGACCCCTGTCCGCGATAAATCATACACAAGCTAAAATCTATTTTAGAGCGGTGGGGACGCGTTCATGTAACATGTAGCCTAAGAGTGCGCTGCCAATAACGCACCTCAAAGCTGTCACAAAGAACTGGGAAAAGTAATAATTATTAATATGTCAAATATATAAAGGAGACATTTCAATTGTTTATTAATAAACAAGTGTTTTCTGTGTCAAAGTTGAAGTTGACGATGCTGACTGACTCGCGACCTTCGCAGTAGCCTAGTGAATGTGCCAGAGAGAAATTCACATTTCATACGGATTACATAAGCAGAGAGCAGTCTGTTTTCTTTTATTTTGTTTAAAAGTAGACATTTCATGATTTCTATTTCTCAGGTCTGCGAGGCAGCTTACGCTGAGTTTCGGTTCATTTAAGAGACGAGCCTCAAGTTCATGCGCCCGAGCCTCCGTGTCGGGATTGCCTGCTATATTTACCTCTTATGTATTAAATCCAAGAAATTGGTTGATGAAACATTGATTAAAATTAAGATACAATTAATACGAAACGAAATTCACTTTAAAGAAAGGCTTTCTACAAAAACAAACTTGATGGTCAAATGAAATGGTCAAAATCATGTCTGCCTACTGCATTTGTCTCCCGATATTCGGGATCATCTTATCTTATTCATGCTTTTCACTTTTCATAATCAACATGAAATTTAAAAAATATTATTATTTGTATGTTTGTATCATATTATTAATATGAAACTAAATAGTTTTTAATGACAGGGCTACAACACATACAGTACAGAGAAATTTAATGTCGGAGCATTGCCGGTGAGCATGTGGAGGGGGAGTTACGCTTTTCGATCAATCATCGAATATTATTTAGCTTGATATGCCAATTCTTAATATTTGGTGTTTTTAATGCCTGTTTAAGATCTCTGTGAAAGTTTTAATTGTAGGTTTGTGGCCCTGAGTGTCGCGATTTCGGTTTCATTTCGCATATAGCCTACAGCCCTTATAATCATAGATGACGCCACCGGTTTTTATTTAAAAGAAGAACCGTATATGTTTGTATGTAGGCCTATATATTGGCAATTTATATACACAATACTTACTAAAATATAATTAATATAATTTTATTGCATTTATATTAGTTGTTTGAAGAGTAAAAAAAAATAAAAAATCGGTTGGTCTTAACACAAGTTTACAACCGGCGAGTCGGTCGGCCTAAAAAGGGGGAAAAAATAATTGGGTCGGTCCTAAATTGACAGGGTCGGTCGGGTTACGGCAAACAAGAATATTTTTAAGGATGGCCTGACTAAAACACATATTTGCGTATGTGTAATGGTAATTTAGACATACAAATATTGCACATATTTTTCATCCGCTACCCGCCCGCAAGGAGTTCATTATCCGCCCGCATCCCCGCCCGTGAATTTTAGGAATGTCACAATCCACCCGTTTAGCCACTTTTATGCGGGTACCCGTCGGCCTCGATTGGCTTCATCACTGTCTCCTCTCCACCAATAAGCTGGTGTGTGGTGAGCGTTCTGGCACAGTATGGCTGCCGTCGCATCATCCAGGTGGATGCTGCACATTGGTGGTGGTTGAGGAGATTCCCCCCTTCCATATGTGAAGCGCTTTGAATACCCAGAAAAGCGCTATATAAATGAAACAAATTATTATTATTATATTATTATAGTGTTCTTAATGTGAACATGCCCAAGGTTTAACAAGACAGCTGTAACTATTCAGAACAGCTAAAAATCACTGAATTAACAGCCAATGTAAAGGCATAGATCACCATTTAAACACCCTCATGTTCCAAACCTGTATAAATAATTTTCTTCTACAGAACACAAAAGAAGATATTTTGAACAATGTTTGAATATGTTTTTATTCATAAAATGTCTAAAAGGTCCGAAAACATAACTGGACCTCATTGACTTTCACTATATGAACAGAAATACATGCACACATATCTTCTTTTGTGTTCCTCAGAAAATAGAAAGTCATACGTTTTGAATGACATGAGTTGATGACAGAACTTTGACTTTTCCTTTATCACCATTACAAACCAAAAATGAACACTTCATCATGTCTGTGAGTTTTATGTCGACTGCTTTTCAGGGAATATGAGAGCACTGGAGTCGAATCAAAGCTCCATCTGAGGAAGATCAAAGCCTCATTGATTCTCCCGTTATTATATGCAGAACACCTAATGAGAAATGTGTGTAATCTCCCTTCAATATAGCAGCCATCCTTACTGTTTATGGTTTAAGAAAACTATCTGATATCTGATATCACTATCTGACTTGATTTTGATGGGCCCTTAAGACATTCTGTTGACAATGAGCATTGCACCTACATGTCGACTAACTCTCATTAGAGTATTGCTTATTATTTGTAGACTGTCTTAATATCTGCTAACACTTTATTTTGATGGTCTCCCAACACACATTGAACTATAAGTAATTTTGCAAGTACATGTCAATCTACCAACCCTACCCTTAACAGTCTACTAATACTCAACTAACACTCTAATGAGACTCAGTTGACATATAGGTGCAACGTTATTTATAGTCAACAGAATGTCTAAAAGGGACCATCAAAATAAAGTGTTACCCAATTGTGGATAATTTCATACCTCATATGATCGACGGCTTTCGAGAATATAGAGATGTACGCAGACTGTAGTCTTACCTTTGCAGATAGACATAATGTTGACATTAGCAGTGGTCACCTGTGGCACAGCTGACATATTACAACGAGATGTGTATGATTGTCTCGACATGTGGCATTAGCAACAGGCTTGAATGTTCATTTGCTCAGTCATCTGTCAGCGATGCCAGGAACGGGCCCTCTCCACAGACGTTATTTGACAGTAGAATCTATATTACCGAATGAATAGGTCCTTCCATGCCCCCAACTGCAACTCAGATTACAACAGGGTTAATAATATATCAAAACATGCATTTTATTCACAGCTGTGAAAAGTTTCATCATAATTCTATGGCACTTATGGTTAGGTAAAAGTGTTTCTGAGGTTATTTGTTGCATAAACAGATACACACAGACACATGAACAGTTAATCATCCTTGACTAATGGAGACCCATAGACGAAGCGGTTAATGCTTGGCTGGCTCCTCTATTTGTCTCAGTCTCTGTTTTTTTATGCTGCTGAAGTACACCAAGCAAAGATAACTTTCATTCACACACCGCCTAATCTGTTATGAACTCAGGCCAAGCCTGAAAGCTTTCTCCATCAGGTGTGTGTGAGCCTGTGCAAAAGTCTATCTAAGGTAATAACTGGCAATTTGTCTATTAAAATTGACTTACTGACGTGAGTGATGCTATTACCGATGCTACAGCTCAGTATGGCACATAATAAACCTTTACGTATGATTTTACTAGCATTTCAATCGGTAACACTTTATTATGATGGTCCACTATAGACATTCTACTATTTATAAGTAACTTTGCAACTACATGTCAACTTGCAGTCATTAGGGAATTAGACTGTCTGCTTAATATCTGCTAACACTTTATTTTGATGGTCTCCCAACAGACATTCTACTGACTATAAGTAACTTCACAACTACGTCAACCTATTCTACTAACCCGAATACATAACCTTACCCTAACAGTCTACTACAGTCTACTACAGCTCTAATGACTGGTCGTTGACATGTAATTGCAAAGGTATTTATTAGAATGTCTAAATTTTAGACATTTTTGGTGTTTTAGGTCACAATTGAATGCAGTTGAATAGAAAGAGCTACATAGTTCTTTAAAAAGGTCACATTTTGTGTTCAATACAAAACTTAACAATAAACAAAGATTAGAATGCAAGGGTGAATAAATAATAAAAGCAGCTTTAGTTAGTACTTTTAGACCTTAAAATATATATACGTTAAATACAATACAATAACAAATTGTATTGGTGTGAATGGCATAGATACTGCATTTTATTTAACATAACATGAACGTGGGCTAGATGCAAGTTTTGATTTCTGTTTTTTTTTTTTTTTTTTGAGGTCACTAGTTGAATTGAACAAGCTACATAATCCTTATTTATCTCTAATCTTGTGTTCAATGCAAATAAATAACAGCAACTGAGTTTGGAACAACATACGGGTGAATAAATGAAAGCAACAATAGCTAGTACTTTTATTCCTTACAAAAATACAACACGGTCTTGGTATCGGTTGCCTGCTTGAATCCCATGCATTAAATAATGTGTTTCTCATAAGCGAGACAGCAAATGTGCCAATAAAAAAGGCTTGCGGACAGGTAATGCTCTGAGATTTGCTGATAATTTTTCTCAGTATTATTAATGCAGTTCTTTCCCATCAAAGCAGACCCGACCAATGAGTTTATTGGAAAGCTAACAAAATGATATACTGCAGTCTCAAAAGCCTTTCATATCTCTAAGATTAATGTTTGTGTTTGTGTGTTATGGGGTGAAGGCTAGCAACGGTGATGAACACTTTCAGGACACAGTGTAGGAAAATAACTATTTTATGAGGAGCTGAAATTCTGTTAAGAACGCAAAAAAGTAGTTTGCCATAAAAGGATTCTTGGGATCTAATAAAGCAAAGAGGAAAGGTTATGTTTTGCATTCAATCTTTGTACTCTCCAACACCTTACTTAGTCTTTTTTCCCCTTTTCTTTTTAAGTGGACCAGCCTTTGATCAGCGAGCGTCAGGATTTGAAAATAAGCTCTAGGCTTTTTAGAAATCTAATAATGAGATGATGAAAAGTAGCTCGATTTAATAGGTAGACGTTGGGAGCATTCCAAGTTCTGATGACACTCTGAGTAAATCCAAGAGGATAACAACCTCCTAAAACACATTGAGTTAGCAAGGCTAAAAATGTCCATCAAGCGGTGAAAATAACTGCAGAAGCACGCAATTGAAAGAAAGGTGGCGTATAAGCTAATTTCGAGCGGGTTTAAGGACTGTCAGAGTATGAGAGAGGAATTCTAGGAGAGATGTGAAGAAATGCCATGCAGGTTTCTGGTGTGTGTGCAGCACTCGTTCCAGAGCAGAAGGTTATGGCCCTCAGTGCCGTGGCCATAATTAAAGCCCTTGTCCACACAAGCAGAAGTCAAGTGTCCTGTCCTTGTGCTGAGGAGAGCAGTCGAATTCTGGGAGAGAGCGAGCAGTAGAAATGTTCTCTGACATTTAAACTGAATCCCTCAAGACAATGTCTTACATCCTGAAGCACAAACTCTGAGGAGTGCAAAGAGCAAATGAACAATACAAATATGCAATCACTATCAATAAAGTCTTTGACCATTCACAAAGCGGTCCAACAAGAGCCCTAATGTCAGTCATTCAGAACTTATCAAGTGTGTGTGTGGTCTGTGAGTGTCTTCACACTCAAATGTCCTCAGTAAAACCCACCGGGGGCTTCCGTCATTAGATAAAGAAAGAGTCATCCATAAATACATGAGTGAGGAAGATATGAGCTGGATCTCTCAGCTCCACTCACTGACCTACAGCAAGAAAGACTTTCAATCTCCTAAGAGAGTGGCGCGTTTTATATCTCAGGTGCCAGTCCTGGATCAGCCCTGGGCCTTCAATACTTTCTCATCACCACATGCTTGAAGAGGAACCAGGAAGGGAATTAAACACACTGAAGACCCCGAAGGCCCTTTCACACAAAATGTGAAACAAAAAAGTGCAAAATTACATGTTCACATAAAGAGCAAAATTAATATTGGAAGGGCTGAAAGAAAAGCACATTTTCTCCAGTTCAATAGATGGTGCTGTTCAGTTTTTATTTGGCCTGCCATCCAATATCGCAGAGGAGAAGAAGAATTTAACTGAATTGTCATATGTCTAGTTTTTAGCCTAGGTTATATAAACTAAATGCATAGTTTGAGGTCAGTATTTTTGTTTTTGTTTTAAGAAATTACAATAATACTTTATTCAGCAAGGATAGCTACATTAAGTTGATCAAAAATAAAGACAATGATACAAATGATTTCTATTTCCAATAAATGCTGTTCTTTTGAAATTAATTCCTATTAATCAAAGAATTATGAAAATCCACAAAAAATATTAAGTTTTTAACTGATAATAATGTGAAATGTTTCAAATCAGCATATTGATAAAGGTTCTTTATTTGCATCAATGGTTCCATAAAGAACCTTTAACATTCATGGAGCATTTCCTTTACACAAAGGGTTATTCTAGTCACTATGAACTGTTACATGGAACGATTTGCATAATGTTTCTTAAAAAAAAATTATTTATCATTTACAGTGGAAAAAAATAATAACATACAGGTTTTGAATGGCAATGAGTCATTTTAAAATTGACTTTGGAATGGACATGTGCATACAACATAATGTACAAGAACGTACTTGTGTATCAACTAGAGAGAGAGAGAGATAGTGGGGATCATATTTAGACATATCACATTTATGTGTGTGAGTGTGTGTGTGTCTGTTAGTGTGTATATTGTTGCCATCAGGTGCCCATCTGTGCCATCTCTACTTCAAAGAAGTAGTTGTAGCTCACTACCTTGCAGATAGATTAATTGTTTACACAGCTTTTAATGCAGCACAGACAAGCGTTTTGTTCATAGAGGAAATACAAAACCCTGCCGGAAATCTGCGGGTACACACTCCCATATGGATCAATGATTAAGAGTGTCACTGCGAGTCGCTTTCAAACTCCTGCTTGCGAATTCACATGAGACAGGTTAAGTCTACAGCGAGCCTCAGCGGTGAAGGCAGAATAATTTGGCTGATTGTCATTGAAGTGTGAACACGCATGCCGGCAGATTCACGTCGTCGGCCAATCAGAGCCACTTTAGAGATAAGCCTGCCCTCTTTCTGCTTGCAGTGTTAATTAAAACTCTTGCACTTCCTGAAAAACACACACACACAAAGATAACAGGGAAGACAACTTCCCAGCAGTGCTAAATCTCCGTCTCCTTCACTCTTTCTTGTTCAATCCCATCCTTTTCCTCTCATTCTGACTCTATAACAATCTCTCAATCTTTATTTAAATGGCTCGCCCATAAGTCAAGCTCAAAGCCGTGTCTGCTGGCCCCATGAGAGAGGAATTAAAATCAGCCCTGTCACTCCCTCTCTCCTCATCTAAGAAAAAGAGAGAGGGGGGATAAAGCATCTTAGTGCCAGACTTACGAGCAGTCCGTGCTACATCAGGCCTGACAGAGGCTGCAGTTATGAGGCCTGGCTGAGAGATTTATACTCACTTCTTCTGTGGCCTGCTGGGAGACATGTGCACGCAGAGATGCCTAGGACCTCTCTATATTTATCTGCATTATTGCTACTGCATTTACCCCCGACAGCAAATTTCCCATGACACTGAGACTAAAAGCCAGGGTCAGAATCGAGGTTACCAAGTTGTAAGGTATCAACAACTTTCACCACTACTCGATGTGTTGGGTCTGTGTCGGCTAGTCGTGGATGACATAAATTTAGGTGTGCTTGGTGAAAATAGGAGAAGGCCGTGACTCTGGAAGACTTGGAGTTAAGATTTTCTTTGAGAAAAAGAACAAAGAACGGCACTGAAGTCGTTCTTAAAAAAGGAAGATGTGTTCGGAGTTTTGCCGACCACATACGGCAAAAGTGTAATCTATCTACTAGCTCTGCTGGTGGGAAAAGGGCTCTGGTTGGTTATAGCGCTAGAAAATAGAAAACAAAATATGAAAAATGTTTGCATGAAACAGTGATTCCTTGATAAATAGAAAGTTCAAAAGAACAACATCATAACACACACACACACACACACACACACACACACACACACACACACACACACACACACACACACACACACACACACATTTATATATATTTGGGGTCCCCAAACTGGCATTTCGTTCCTATAAAGTGTTTTCCAGTGTAATCCATGAAATGAAAAGCACACAAAATGGAAGATTTTGGAGTGGACTTGGCTCAAACAGAAAAAAACAACAACTAATACGACACAACATGTTGAGTCATTTACATAAGACAAACACTCACTTGAGTTGAGTGCTTTTCCGGTTGACTTGTAAACATGAGTGCAGGCCCTACCTCATGCACCAATGTATCCAATCTTTGGCCGGAGAGAGCGTTTGTGGGTGGACATCGAGGGCTGTGTGTGCCTGTGGGGTAGGGGTGATCGTCCTTGACGTCAAACGTGGAAAGTAATGAGCTCTCAGGTGGGATTTATGGCATGCTGTAACTCTTGAACTCCAGACAGAATGGATGAGAAGAGCAGGCAGTGGCAGCTATTGGCACGAGGCCTGAGATATGTAAAGAGCCAGTCATCTCCTGAGTGATAGAGCCACCCGCTGCCGCTCTCCCTGCCCAGCCGTCAGAGGCACTGATGTGGTTATGACTTCCTTTCCACCCTAAATCTATCAGAGCTACTATTCTTCAAACAAATCACCTGCGAAGGAATTCATTTGGGATACTTTCAAACTCCAACGCTTAGGAAGAGAAAGGGAGTGAGAGTGAGGGAGGGAAAAAATGGCTTTGACACTCTTCACTTCATGATTTTGTAATCAAAACACTGGTTTCTGTTTCACCAGGGGATGCATACAGAATAGAGTACATACAAATTGTCTTAGTCAATGAACCGTGAATGTCACATATTGCTATAAGAATTCATACTGTTTGTGTGCAACAAACAGGCATTTTCTATTTTCTATTGAATACAGAACTAATTTAATGTCTGGTTTAGCAGCCCACAGGGGGTGCTCCTTTACAGAATACTTGTACAATACACCCGGCTCCTACCTCAACGCTGAGAGTGTGGTTAGGGCATATATATATGAAGAGTTCAGATGCAAAAGTGCAATCTGAAATTTTCTTCTAGAATGATCATTTTTATCAAGCTTGTATATTTAAGTTCAGTAATTTCACTTAAATGACAATTTTTATTGCCATTTAAGTGAAATTACTTAAATATACGAGCTTGATATATATATATATATAGGGCCTATATATATATATATTTTTTTTTTTTTTTTTTTTTATTCTCCCTGTAACCTTCCCCTTCAATTTGCTCTCTAAAGTCCTTTCTTAGCTGAGCCAGGCTTCCCCAAGGATCACCATGCAACCTTGCCTGAAATTGTTCTCAGCCACTCCCTGGTGTGGGGTGTGTGTGTGTGTGTGTGTGTGTGTGTGTGTGTGTGTGTGTGTGTGTGTGTGTGTGTGTGTGTTCTTGCATCAGTTTTAGGCCTTTTAATTGCCTGCGACTCTTCCCTCTTACACTTAGTGGGTCTCATTCATGAAACACGAGCAGAACAAATTTTTGTGTAAATCGTGTGTAAAGTGGTTCTGGCGTAAATTTTCGGATTCATTAAAATGTTTGTATTTTCCAAATGTTAGTTGGTATGAAAGAAATCTACACCTGCTCCCAGCCACGCGTAAATAGTGCGTTTAACATCCGAACGTTTTGCTCATTATTAAGGCTGCGTTTTAATTCACCTTAATCGGGTACTTACACAGCATTTTGAAAATATTATACATAGTAATTACGGTTTCTCTTTTTACTTTTATTATGAGAGCCAGTAAAAGCATCTGCAAACGGAACACAAGTCCGCAAGTCACAAGTGTTGCAGTCAAGCTTCATGTCGAACCATTTTCTTTTCACTTCTGGGACTGTTCCATTGACAGATGAAACTCCATTCACTTCATCTGTAATATGCTGCCAAGCTTCCTTATTTTTAGGACCTGATTCGCCACTATGTACGCTTGAAAATAAAATGTGGCGTTTTGAATGAACTTCTGATAATAAAACTTCGATTTCTGCATCTGAGAAATTTCTCTTTTTCATTCGCTTTTGAGAAAACATGTTGAAATCCTTCATTTGGTGTCATAATATGATGCCCACATATACATAATTGTCAGTCATTTAATGGGCGGGATTTATGGTAATTGAGAATGAGCGCGCACGCGCGTCCCATTTACGACTGATTGGAATTCATTACACACACACATTTCATTATCACATCTGACTCTTCTCACGAAAAATCTTCACGACACGTTCGTACGCACATGAATTTGTTCTTAACATTGTTCTGATGTTAGTGAATTTGGAGTATTCTAACCCCTCATTTACACCGCACACGTCTGCGGCGCATTACGGCTGCGACACGGCTACCGGAGCTGATCGCGCCCATTCTAGTCAATGCTGGTGTTTACACCGGCCGAGACACGGCGCGTTTCAGAAGCTTCCCAGAAGCGTCTCTCTGCGCCGCTTCGCTAAATATAGGCGCCTAGTCTATTTTTGACGGACGCGCGTCCAAGTCGCACCGGAAATACAAAATAAAAGTAAAAGAAAACATTGTCAAATTCTAAATAAACACTCTGTGCAAACTCCCAAACGTATTACACACCAATATCCTTGGTAGAAACCATAGACTGTATGGTAGAAATCCAAAAATCAAGAAAAAACACGTCGGACAGGCAAATCACGTGGTCTCGCGCATCCACTCGCTCCGCTTCTGAAATGCTCCCGGTGTGAGTTGGCACCGCGTGGAGGACGGAATAAAACCTTGTCGCAGCCGTAATGCACCACAGGCGTTTGCAGTGTAAATGAGGGGTCACGTCTGCGACAAGGTTTTATTCCGTCCTCCACGCGGTGCCAACTCACACCAGGAGCATTTCAGAAGCGGAGCGACTGGATGCGTGAGACCACGTGATTTGCCTGTCCGACGTGGTTTTTCTTGATTTTGGGGTTTCTACCATATGTCTATGGTTTCTACCAAGGATATTGGTGTGAATACGTTTGGGAGTTTGCACAGGGTGTTTATTTTGAATATGACAATGTTTTTTTTATTTATTTATTTTGTATTTCCGGTGCGACTTGGACGCGCGTCCGTCAGAAATAGACTAGGCGCCTATATTTAGCGAAGCGGCGCGGAGAGCCGCTTCTGGGAAGCTTCTGAAACGCGCCGCGTCGCGGCCGGTGTAAACACAAGCATTGACTTGAATGGGCGCGATCAGCTCCGGTAGCCGTGTCGCAGCTGTAATGCGCTGCAGACGTGTGCGGTGTAAATGAGGGGTAATGCACCGCACAGGTGTGCAGTGTAAATGAGGGGTGAGGGTCCCATTCAAACGGATCCGTGAAACGACTAAAAACCCTGTATTCTGCTGCCAGGCCATTAGATGGCGATGAAACACTATAGACTGAACACGTAATATGCATGTGTATTTTTCGTGTTTTTGTTGTTCACACGGAGACCGTTTTCAAAAACTTGCACTTTGGAGCCCGTTTTCAAAAGTTTTCGTGTAAATGAACGGCCAAAATGCAGAAAAAGTTTTTACGTTTTTAGTTTAAAACGGTGTTGTGTGAACAGCCCCTAAATTAACGGCCACGTGCACGAGGTTAGTCTTTTGCATAACACACCTAAACCATCTACATATAAGGGCTTTCCGCATACGCTTTTCTTTACAGCCTTTCATCACTCTCGTCTTGCCGCTGTTTGCAGGCACGCTCTCACCCAATCCTCGAGCAGTGCCAAGTGTGCCATTCTCATCAGTTCTCACAATATACACCGTTTATACAGACACAGATTACAGACCTCTCATTAGCCAGCTGGGTCAGGGTAGCTGTATATGCGTATATCTGCATTATGCAGAGAAACCTCGCAGCTGAAGGTATAATGTAGCTTTTCTTACTCTTTAACTGTATATGATGGAATGTATTCAAGATTATTATTTAATCATTTTATAATATCATTTTATATATGGATTATATAATAGCCTACAATTAGTGCAACATACTTCAATATAATAATAGTCATGTTAGGATGAAATATAACTTTGATTATAAGGCCTTACAGAGTAAGTGCTTTTTTCGTAAATTTAGAATACATTTTACAATTATATTTTTGGTGAATTACAATATAATGTATTAATATATTCATTAAATGAATCAGATTTCTTAGTGTTTCAAATGAGATAAGACATTTTATTTGAAAGTGTTTGGTTATTGCCAGAGTTTGCTTAGGAAGTTAGGAAGGTAAGAGTTTTGTCACATTGCTACTTACTTTTAGCTTGTTACGGTTAAGCTGAACTACCTACTGCCATTCTATTGAAAAATGTACTTATGTAATATGTGACATTTACTTGCCGCAACAGATTCAGACTATGTTCAGACTATTTCATTATGATGTTCAGTATATTAATCCAGTGTATACTGCTTGAGAGACAGAGGATAATGCTCAAGTGTCTCTCGGGGGCCTTTAACTAATAATAAATCACTAAAGCCATAATTTTAACTCACTCAAACTAAAAGCAATTACATATCCTTGACACCTTCCAGAAACAAATGAATGAAGATATACATTTTTCCACCAATTATTTTTAGTTATGGTTAGAAGAAATGTTGCTACAGACATTGCTTGGAATTCTCATTTGCAATCTCTCCCTCTGAATAGAACGCACAACTGATAAGGCCGAGTCATACATATGCCTGTATGGAATGAATGATGAAAAAAGAAACAGATAAAGAAAAAACAAAAGTAATTTGAATCCAGGTATTTAACTTGAAGACATGTTTTCTTCACTTAAAATGTCAGTAATTGCTGAGTGGGTGTTATGTTAATCTCTCTCTTTCTACAGAGACAGAGAATCTCCCACTCCCTCACCCCAACCGTACTCTTTTTTCCTACTGGCAATCGTGAATAAAGAAGAGGCAAAAAAACACTTCAGAGATGAATCTTTTTCATTTATTTTAATATAAAAAAGTTCAGCTTAATTTTACATCTGCCTCTAAGAGCATCTCAGCTCAGCTGAGTGGCACCTTCTCAAGAGGCTTTTCAGTAAATGCTCAGTAAAGATTTTCTCTTCCTCATGGCTCCAGTGTTGGATTGAAAGGAAGGAATCTGAGGTGGTCGGACCATTTAAGAGCAGCAGCTCCACCCTCTGTGTCTGTGACTCATGATTCTGAAAGGTAAAATGTGAAGTAAAGGAGTAAGGAAAGTAAGAGATTTGAGAGGGAGTGGAATAAAGGAAAGAATGAAAAAGAATGGAATAGAATAAAAGCTGGGAAAATGGAAAAGGAAGAAAAGAAGAGAAAAAAGAATGAAGGAAAAGAAAGAAAGAAAGAAAGAAAGAAAGAAAGAAAGAAAGAAAGAAAGAAAGAAAGAAAGAAAGAAAGAAAGAAAGAAAAAAGGAGAACAAAGAAAATGTATATTAAGGGAGGGAGGAAGGAAAGAAGGTAAAATGAAAAAAGAAAAAAGGATGGATGGAAGGAAGGAATGGAAAAAGAAAGGAATGGAAATAAACTTTATAAAGGAAAAAGCAGGGTAATTAAAAAAAGAAAAAGTAGGAAGGAAGGAAGGAAGGAAGAAAGGAAGGAAGGAAGGAAGGAAGGAAGGAAGGAAGGAAGGAAGGAAGGAAGGGAAATGAGGAAAGAAAAAAGGATGTATGGAAGGAATGAAAAATGGATGGATGGAAGGAAGGAATGAAAAAAGAAAGGGAGGGAAATAGATGTGAGGAAGGAAAAGGTGAGGAATTAAAAAAGAAAGATGGAAAGAAGGGAAGGAAGGAATTAAGGAAAAGGAGGGAAAAATAAAAAAGGAAGGAGGGAAGGAAAAGAAAATGAGGAGAGAAAAATGGATAGATAGAAGGAATGGAATTGAAGAAAAAAGGGAGGGAAAGAGACATGGGAAAAGAAAAAAAAGGGAAGAATTGAAAATTGGGAAGTTAAATTACAGAAATAAAAAAGGATGGATGAAACAAAAAAAGGAAGAAATATGGAAAAGGGAAAATAAACAAAATGTATACTGTAAATTTTTTTTTGCGTAAAATTAACAGTAACTTACTGGCAACAAATAGCCAGCAAGCTTCTGTATTTTATACCACAGTAAAATTACTGTTAAACTAATTACAGTAGTTTTAAGCATAGGCCTACTGTAAAATAAAGTACAGCATTATACTGTTATTTTTTTATTATTATCATTTTATTCATTTTAAGTCAAGTCACCTTCATTTATATAGGCTAGCGCTTTTAACAAGAGGTGCTGTTTGTATATTCAATAACACCAGTTATTGCTTCACATCAACAGCTTTATTCAGGTTTCATCTTTTACATTTCATTGCTGAACTTAAATAAAATTATAGCCATAGGCCTACCAGTCAAATCTCAGTCTAACATTTTGGGCTCGTGGAAAATAAATGTTGGAATGGGAAATATTAAAATAAATGTTTGAAGAGTTAGAGTTAGCCTATTTAGTGGTAGTATACAACAATAACTAGCGAATACATATCACCTTAAAATATTTAAAACCACATGCTGTGAAGAAAAAGGTCGACGACGACTCTTCCCATATGTCTCACGATGGTCCCGTCGGTCTGCCAGCGCCGCTGCGGGAGGAAAATGAAATGAGTGAGCCCCCGCTCCAATGTTCTTACGGACAACTCAAACGTATTTGGTAACACTTTATTTTACAGTGTCATTGTTACATATGTTATATGTACTTACCGTAGTAATAAAAATACACTTTGCATAATTACATGCAACTAACCCTCAACCAAATCTTTATCCTACCCTAACCCTATAAGTAGGCTACATGTTGTTAATTAATATTACTCAGTAATTAAATGTATAATTATGCTGTAACAATGACACCTTAAAATAAAGTGTTACCACGTATTTATACCGTGCAAATAACATTGGTACAAAACAAATAAGGTGAATACATGTGTATTAAAGTTGACCTACCAATTTAACGTTCTCGTAGGCTTTTCATCTTCACAACGAGTCTCCCCGTCGGTCTGCCAGTGCCGCTGAGGAAGGAAAATACTAGTCAGCACGGCTTAAATAAGAAATGAGTGCCCACTCCAATGTTCTCAAACGTATCTATACCTTGCAAAAAACATTTGTATAAAACAAATAAAGTGATTACATGTGTTTTGAAGTATACCTACCAATTTAACGTCTATTCCAGTCCAAGGAGGACTTTAATCTTTACGACGCTGTTGGAGAAAAGGGCCATAAAATGAAAGCTTGCTCAGATATTCTTAACAAAAAACGCATTAACTAAAATGTAGCTTTATATATTGCAAATAACATCAGAATAAAACATGTAAATCGATTTAAAATTCTAAAAATTATAGTTAACCTACCATAGGCTACTCTTGCGAGCTTTCATTTTCATGATGCGTCTGACTGTTGAGCTGTTGTGTGAGGAGGTGTGTGGTTGTTGTTGTTTTTTTGTTTTTGTACAGTAGGCTAATTTTCACAGCATGCATTTAAAATATACAGTAACATGCTGTAAACAGCTTATACAGTAAGAAAATGTTAAGAATACAGTAATAATGCTGTGGAAATTACAAAATCTACAGTAACATACTGTATTCAGATTCTACAGTAGGGAATTGTTGAGAATAGAGTAATATTACTGTGAAAACAACTGAAATCATTTACAGTGTATAGGCAGGGAAAGAAAGAAAGAAAGAAAGAAAGAAAGAAAGAAAGAAAGAAAGAAAGAAAGAAAGAAAGAAAGAAAGAAAGAAAGAAAGAAAGAAAGAAAGAAAGAAAGAAAGAAAGAAAGAAAGTTTCTTGTTTATTCCCATTTTAAGTTATTCATTGTTTTGTGGCTAAATCCATATTAGATAGCTCATGCTGCGCTGATGCATGCTGGGACTGAAACAGAGAGAGCCACTGGAACAATCACTGTACAGCCACCGTGACAGATGGAAACTAAGCTTTCTAATTCAATCGGCACACACTAGAACACCTCAAATGCACAACTGACATTACTTAAATGCACAAGCCTTACATTACTTACGGTAACAAACACAACACATTAAGGAACTTATTATGCACACACAGTGACTATTCCCAAAGAATGCTACGTTCTTTTTAAATTATTAAGCTTATAGCAAGTATTAATGCAATTCCGAACATAAATGCTAACATCAGTTCAAAATCAGCAAGCGTAGATCTGTACGGTTGCACCCGGGACTGAAGTACACTAAACAATCTCCATAATGAACACAGCACTGGACTCGGCAGTGTTAAAGTCAAGTTCAGAATTGGTTGTAGTTAATGCGTGGGGTGTTTTTTACGCATAAAGAGGCTTTTCAGCCTCGCTGCATTAGCTCACTGTGGGCACTTTCTCTACCACGCTGCCATTTATCTTGTCTCAAAGATGTATGCCACCATGGAAATATATCCCATTTTACCAGCCTTTCATAAAACATATTCTTTGGTAATGGTCTTCTCTCGAGGCCTTATGTATTATTGAACAGGTCTCATTTTCATTCAAACAACCTGTAAGTCCTTCATAGCGGAGAGGGAGGAGGAAAAAAATATAATAATAAAAAAACCTTAATAACTTTTCTCACGAAAATTAGTCACCTTGTCCTTTGCAGGCAATTTTCTCTTGGTCGGCGTGGTATTTATCAAGCCGAGGATATGCAGGTGAAAGTACGCCTCTGACGCAGTTTTATTGGCTTCTATTTACTCGGGCTCTAACCGAACACAAACCGGCGCGCACACACACACGCTCCCTCGCACACGTGTGCGCTCGCACGCAACCAGGGTTCCATGTGATTACATGCAGAATTCCATTTCCAATTTGACATGAGCTGTGGGTGGTTTATTAATCTTGTGGCTTTAAAGACATGCCACGTTTTCTTGACTTTCCCTCATCTCCCGAGGCTGAGAATCTGTGGATTTGTGTGAGATGGAAAAAGGAGGTCCAACTGGCAAGATGCTCAGGGGCTGAGACACATCTTTTCTTTGTAACGGTCTCTAGGTATGTGTTTTAGAGTGTGTGTGATGATCAAAAGCAGTTTCAACTGTTTTGTAACTGCATAGTGTGTATTTGTATGTTTGAGCAGGCCTGTGTCTCCCATACAAAACTGTTTACCGTCCGTCCTTGTGCTGCTGGAATGCTGGCCTGATTATTGACAATATGGAATATGCAATGCTTTTATTAAAATGCATTTCTAATTATGCAGGATGAGATATCAACATTGCTTGTAATTGAATACAAATGCAATTCATGAGTAAAGTGATTGACTGAACGTGTTCTCACGCGCCAGGCCGACGACTCTCATCATTTCTGTGGCAGTGAAAGCAGCAGAACCGTGATGGATCCATTTCAGATGGGTTGTTCATGTTCAATGAATTTGATGCACATTTTTGCAATATTACATCATTTTCATAATTTAATATTGCATAAACTAAGTACAAGGAAGTCCATCGATGTAAAAAATGGCCCAAGAAATATTACAGACACATGATCTAAAGCCCTACTCAGACAGGACTTGCTGTCCCTAAGGATATATTTATACTTTATAGACTTTCTTTGTGATTTTAATCTGGTCCGAATCAAACATAATTTTTCTCACACAGCATCCACTGAGATTCTACTACATATAAAATGGCTCCAAATATGTAGACACATAAACCAAGCAAAAAATCACAAAATGAAGTTTGTTTGGCTAAAAATTATGAAAAAATCATGTTCAAAATGAAAAACAGTCTTGGACATTTACTGGTTGTCAAACTCAGTGAAATATGTTTACAGTTAACATAATAGAACTACACCAGTGGTTATTCTGCTAATCAAGTAATCTTACGTGTGTACTTGAGGGGGATTGATATCATACATATACATACAATTATTGAACATGGGACATCAAAAAAACATTTGTATCTAATGCAAAGCAATTCAGATATTTTAAAGTATTCATAAGTATCTAATAATGTCTGAACATTCCTTTGTCACGGTTGTTGAATTTTATATTCGGTTTCATTTAGTTCATATAGTTCTGTTCAGTTTTGATTTTCTTTGTTACTGATTATCTCCTCTTCTCTGTTTTTTTCAATGGTTACATATAATTATCACCTGTCAGTCATTTTGCATTTACATTTATGCATTTGGCAGACGCAGTCTTATCAGTTCTTGCTTTCCCTGGGAATCAAACCTATGACCTTGGCATTGCAAGCGCCAACACTCTACTGTTTGAGCTATAGGAAATCATTATGTTAGTCATCCCTCCCTGTTATGTTCAGTCCCTTGTCGGTTGTCGTTTCAGTTTATGTGGTTTGCATTTTCTCCTATGCATTCGGACATATCTCCTGAGTGTTTGTTATTCTACAGCAAATAAAGGCTTTGTTTATAAGACGTTGTCTATCGTCGTGCGTGCTGCAGACCACCGTTACAGAAGAAATGTTACATCAAAATGAGTAAAAAAAACAAAACACATGGACTTACCAGTAGAGCGTCTCTATCTCCAACTTGAGCGGAGGACTTTGGTGGAGTACTTGGGGTGGATGCTCCTGCACAGCGGTTCTGCTATCACCATCTCCGAGGGAGAGAAGGAGCCCGATCCCGCGACTACCACAGGCCGAACACTACAGCTTGCCACCTGGGTCACGCCGGAGTCGAAGTGTGCTGTCCAGTTAATCTCAGAGACAGAAGAGGACCAATGCCTAATTGATCTGTGGTCCACGGATCCAGTTTCTTCCTAAGTCCCCACCCTCGAGACTTCGCCGTCCACGCCAGTCCCGTCCAGCTATCTGGATACTCCAGTCCCATTCGGAAATCCTCCTCCTCCAATGTTCGCAACCAATTTCCTGGCCCCATCTCCTTCGCTGGTTCCTTTGGTTCCACTGGTGTAGTTCTGCAACATTGGGCTTCCCGATCACCAGCTCGGCATGAAGATGAGGATTCCCAAGCTTCACCTCAAGCCTCCAGGCCTGCCTCTGGTTTACTTCGACTCCACCATGTTCAGTCTGTCCTAGGATTCCTCCGGGCTCCCTCGTCCTTCCGGGTCAGCCCCAGTCAGTCATCACCCTGCCTCTGCCACGGACTTCAGGGTCTTCGGCTTCCCCAGGCTTCTCCTTCCCTCTGGCTTCCTCATTGTCACCCCGGTCTGCCGAGCCTCCACCTCCATCCCAGCAGCTCCACCTTGGACTTCTGGGATGTGGATGTCGGCCTGATCCGTCATTATGATCATATTGTATTTATACTTGTCGGTTCTTTTTTTTAGTTTATGTGGTTTGCATTTTCTCCTACGTATTCTTAGATGTCCACTGAGTGTTTGGCCAGCTTTGGCTCCATACCAGCATGAAGAATAGCTCTTCAAGCAAAATGAACTGGAATGCTACCGATCCCGATCTGAATTCTGACTTGTGATGCAGCCTGAATCATAATGACACCGTGTTCGTTCATTAGCCAGAGGAGGACTGGTCCCCCGACTGAGCCTGGTTTTTCTCAAGGATTTTTTGGAGTTTTGGTTCTTTGCCACAGTCACCTCTGGCTTGCTTAGTTGGGGACACTTAATATTCAACAATATTATTGATCTGACTGTACTGACACTATTGGATTAGAACTGAACTGATCTGGACCATGACATTTTTTTTACAGAACTGCTTTATAGATGAAATTAACTAATTTAATAATTGATGATCTTTCCAATGGAACTGAATCAACACTGAACTTCAGCTGAACGACAGCCAAAATGCATTATTTTACTTTTATAACTGTAAAGCTGCTTTGAAACAATCTCTATTGTATAAATCTCTATAATTAAAGGTGACTTGACTTTTTTGTTATTCTAAAAAAGACTTTGTTTGTGAACTCTGTCATTGTGCATGCAGCAGCCCACTGTTACATCTTTGCTAACACTGCATGAAAAGACTCAAATCCGGCAAAATACGGGCATGGTAAACTCCTGTGTAATTTGATGTTTGCCGGATGTATGCAGGAAAAAGCGGATCAGAGTAACATGGAACAGTATATTTCCCGATAAACCCGGAAACCTCACATATGCGGACATATACAGGAATCCGTGAAATTTCACGGACATATACAGCTGAAACACTGCTGGGTGTGAGAGGACTGACAACTGTTAGGTGTGAAGACCTTTCATATGTTAATGACTGACACTAAAGGTGCTGGCTGTTCTCAGAGGGAGGGGTGGCCAGGGAGGACTTCAGGGTTGAGAATTATCTCTGGATTACTATAGGCTAAAGCAAACAAGCTTTTTGTACAGAAAAATAAATAAATTCTTAAGGACCTGAAACACAAAACCGACGTCAAAGAACTAGCAATGACTAAAGCCGACTCTAGGGTTGGCTCACGTCGCCTGTGTCAGGGCCTTAAAACCACTGCATGAAAAAAAGTCTCTTAATCAAATATTTTTTATAAAAACAGGACAAAATAAACACCCAGTCTGAACATATACGTTCACAAAAACATCTGAATATTTAATGAAATAAACAAAGGAATTTAATTAGTGCTGGGAAAAAATTAATCGCATCCAAAATAAAAGTTTGTGTTTGCATAATATATGTGTGTGTACTGTGTATAATTATTCTGTAAATACACACATATGCATGTATTTATTTAAGAAATATCTGCATGTATATACTGTATATACATTTATACACAATTTATATTATATATAAATATAAATAATAATAATAATAAAAAAATCTTAAATATATACAATTATGTGTGTATTTATATATACAAAATAATTATATACAGTACACGCACATATATTATGCAAACACAAACTTTTATTTTGGATGCGATTAATCGCGATTAATTTTTTTCCCAGCAATAAATTTAATGGAACAAATAAAGAAAAATGAACCAAACATTTCAGAATATCTCAAATTTTATTGTGAAGTTTTACAAATTGCAGACAACAACAATTGTCACCTTTTTTACAATTGGCTTTTAGCTTGCTTAGTTGGGGAAATTTAATTTAATATTCAACAATATTATTGATCTTCCTGCGTTGACACTATTATATGAGATCTGAGCTGAGCTGGACGATGACATCACGGTTTTCTCCAAAGTGGCTATATATATCCACATTTAAATTTATTTATTTATTTATACAACAAAATGAATCACCACTGAACTGACTTAAGCTGGACTGTGTTATTTTCTTCTGGAAACAAACTGTCTTGCATTACTTTCCTGTTATCTCTGTAAAGCTACTTTGAAACAATCTGTATTGTAAAAAGCACGGTGACTTGATATTTATTAAAAAGGTAGAAGGAACCTGAGCTTTTCTACTCCACTGAATTGAAGACCGAGGTCACTACAGTTAAAATCTCTTGCTGATTTAATCCACCTTTAAACTATTAATGTCTATGAACAAATAGCCTATGTATTTTTATGTTTGTGTGCCTCAGCGTTTCTGAGTGAACACCGCTGGTTTACTCACTATTTTAAAGTGTACTGTCGATCACGTGACATGACGTCATGACGTGCAGCTGACGTTACCTGAAAAATCTGTCCAAGATGGCTACCCTCTTGAGCGACGTGTATCAAGAATGAAACAACTTGTAAGTAAACCAAAACACTTCAAAACTACTTTGCTTGTTGTAATATTGTAAGAATATCACATTACACGTGATATTTGACTTAGACGAGGCTATTTTTAAGTTGCAAGCGCGGTGCCGCGGGCGCGATTGCCGTCAGTCCGCCTGCTAGTTACAGATAATATCCTGTGTACTGTTAATGTCGTGGCAGGGCAATAATGTTAACGTTAGTCAATAACTCTTTTCAGCAAGCGATAGTCCTTCTGTTTTTGAGTGTGTTGCTGCTGTTTGTGTTAAGCGCCCTGCTCTGGCAAGTTCAATGTGATGTTATCTACATGCTGATGCACCCAAATGAGCTAGTGGCTAACGTTAGCAGTTACGTTAACTTTTACTCAAACAAAGTTAAGGTTATGGACATAATAGTTACCGAATGAACTATGCAAGTTTTTATTAAACCCTTTACAAACGTCTTTTCATTATAGGTTTAAGTGGAAGGAGTGCAGTGAGCATCCCCAAAATCAAGGTGACTCAAATGTTAATTTAGTCTGTAACTATTTTTCACCATTTCTTTTATTTGGAGCCTAATTCATTAGCATCAATCAAACGTCTCTTAAAAATTAAATCTCTTGCTGTCTGTTTTTGTGTGCATGTGCAGACCTACATTGTCACCAGAGAGCAACTTTATCGGTAAGTTACATTCACTTGAAATTCTGTATCATTAATTTGTCATTAAAGAGGTTGATTGCATAATTTGACTGGTTTCATATTGATTGTTTTATCTGTGCAGGTGAAGGACTTCTTGGGGAAATGGCCGGCTCTTCGGATTGAATCACAGGTAAAACAGACTCACTTCTCTTTTCTGCCACTCTTCACACATATTTCACTGCCAAATTTTTAATATGTATCACATTCAAATGGAACAGCAAATGCCACTATTCACTGTGTGTAAGAACTATCACTTTGCATGTGACCATGTTGCTCAACAATGTATTTTAACGGAACATGTTGCATCACAAATGTGTTTTCTGTTGCAAATCGAGTATTAGTCTTTTTATATAATTATTTTTGTTTGTTTTTGTAGCTTTGTGCTGAGTTCCAACGCATCACAAACGTCAACATAAGGAACCAGTTCTATGCTGTGCTTGACCAACACACACCTGCACTGGTGGCCTTGTATAGGCAGAAGGCGGCACGAACCGGTAAGATATCAGAGGCGCTGAGTGACATCTTAAAGACTTATGAACTGATATGTTTTGTCTCTTATGTTTACTGTGATGGCCAACTTATTCAAACTGAAAATTCACTTTTGAGGTTCTTGCAGATTGTGAATCCATTTAAACGCTTTTTAATTTCAAACTTTACAGGAACCCGTAAAGCGCCTCCATAATTCAGAGAACAACCCACACAAATACGATCCACAAACCGGGTAAGACTGCGTATTGTATACTGTAAATGTTAGTTTAATCTACCACTATATGGATTTGAAATACTAAAACTGAATTTCATTAATGATGCCTGCAACTTTTTCCCCCAGAATAAATTCATCACATAACCTGGCTGTGACCACTTATCTCTTCAAAGAATTAAGGACAACTTTTACAGACGTTGACCCTGAATGTGCAAAAGGTAATCTTAAAGATGTTGTAATCATTTTAATGTCCTCTGTTTTACTTTTTTTATTGGCATTACATTTATTTATGATTTATTTAACAGGTTGCAAGACGTATTTTGAGACTTTGCGGAGGAAGTATTCTTTGGCTCAGCCTGAAAAGGCCAAGAAAAGAAACACTATGAAGAACACTGCAAAGAACCGTCAAAGAAAGAGACGGGTAAGTTAAGAAACTGGTTAAGCAGTTGTTGTTTTTTTCTTCTTCAGAATGTAACTGTCCTCCTCTCTGTGTTTTAGTGGTTAAATTACTGTCATGTTTTGCAGTTGCTGGAGACCATGTCCAGTGTTGTACAAACCCAACACATAAAGGGAACTGTGGAAGACTGCAACAATAGAACTGATGTCTGATGAAGATGCTATTGTTGATGGAAGGCCAGTGTGGATGCTGAGGTCTCCACCAAACAGAACCACAGAGTTATCTGCTCTCTGCCAGGTACTACAAACCAGACTAGAGGCTGACCCACGCTACGTCACACCACCAGTGCATCATGGCAGTTTGAAAAAATTAATATTTACATATATACACTTTAATTTCTATATTTATTTATTGATTTTAAATTGTTTTATATTGTATACTTTGTATATTTGTTCCTTTTTGATGTGCATGTTGCTGATCTCCACGTTTTGTATTTTATTCCTTTACACCTTTAACATTTCTTTTTCCCCATTCATTTTAATGTATGTTTATAATGTTCATGTTATATTTGTTTTTGTTCCTTTAAATTTTCATCCCCTCAAATATTTTTGTTCCCCCATTCCTTTTTAATGCTTGTTTATAATGCTCTTTGTAATGTTTTATTTACCTTAATAAAAATGTCAGACTTTCTCATTGTTCTTTGTGTGTGTTTTTAAAATTATATTTGAATGTATTAAAATTGGGGTAAGGGGGGTTTAGTGTATACTGAGCAATATCTGCATAGCTGGCCTATAACCAATCAAATCACTGTGCGAAAAGGCCTAGGGTGGGTTATGTTCTAAAAGTAACCAATCAAATCACTTTCCTGGGTTTTCAATGTATCCTGTCCTCCAATAGTGGTCTGGGTAATGGGAGTGGTTTTAAAAGAAAAGGACCAATAGGGGGGAAGGCCAAAAGGTGCACAAAGGTGTGAAAATGTTCTCTTGAAAAAAACTTTGAGGGATTACTTGCCATGGCAACAAATGGCTGTAGCACGGGAGTATAGGTCCACAACATACATCCGATTTGGTATCATTTCGGATGTATACGGATATATACAGACCCATGGAATTTGAGCTATCCGGCCAGTATACTCCCGGATTCTTCCGAATTCCAGCAGTGTATACAGGAGTATACTGGTCCGGATACACCTCTTTTCATGCAGTGTAACATTTTATTTTGACTGTCCCCCAACAGAGATTTTACTTATTATAAGTATCTTTGCAACTACATATAAACTTATTCTACTAACCATAACTTTAACCTAACGGTCTACAAACAGTCTACAAATACTCTAATGAGAGTTGGTTGCAAAGTTACTTAGTTAGTAGAATGTCTTAAGTGGACCATCAAAATAAAGTGTAACTTTTTTTCCCCCACTATACTGTACACATACAGACCATTATTAATAATATATGTGGAAGGGACAGTGGAAGGGAAGAAGGAAAAAGGAAGAACATTTAAAGAAAAGAAAGGTAGAATGGACATATTATGAAGGAAAACCAAGAAAGAATACTACTTAAGAAGAGTGCACCTGTGTTCTGGAAAAAGGCATAAAGATGTGAGTAATAACTTTGCAGGCTGATGTATGGTTCCATTGCAGAATTACCAGCACTATCCAATTGCACTCTGCTATCTTGAAATGCCATTGTTGCTTGTTATACCACATGTCTTCCATAATAGATTCCCTTATCTACAATATATGCAAGTCTCTCCTGTGTAATAGGCATGCACCTTGAATCAATACATTCACTCAAAAAGTCAGACTTATTATGTAGGAACACTTTACACATGTCCTTCTACTTTTTCATGTGGTACAAATGGGATTGCTGAAGGAGGTAATTACATTTTGTGGGGCAACAAAAACGGTGTCCATGTGGAAATCCTTTGGGGAATCTTAAATGATATCCATGTTGAAATCCTCCAGGGAGTTTGTGGCAATGTTCTTTCTGAGACAGACTGTTTTTCTCCGAGATTTTGTTTTCTGCGATGTAATGAAGTCCAGTTTGCCGTAAAGACATTTTTGCCATGAGTGGGTTGGAAGACATATTGTCTCATAAGTCCAATTCTCGTTTTGTGGCAGGCTTTGAGTGGAAGTGCATGCTTTAGTGGACTGTCTTGTTCTGCAATGAGGACTGTTCCAAATCCACACTGAAGCTCTGTTCTAGTCTGGGAGATGAGTGAGTGAATGAGTCCAAAGCTTTGTGATAAAATTTCTTTGGTCATAAATAAGTTTGGACAGTATGTTTTTTGCCCCTTGATCTCAGGACCATCTGTGTGTACAGAGCTGTACACAAACTTCATTCCAACAATCCACCTCCACGTTATTGCAAGGAAAACATAAGGATAAAAAAGAAAAACAGTACAGCAGTGTTGTTTCTAAAAAAAAAAAGTGAAATCACAAAAAGTGCTTTTGGGATTAAAGGTGTTTGGATTGGTTAGGACCTTTTGTTCTAATATAATTTAAAATAATGAAAAAAAATTTTTTTGTAATCATGTAAGATGAATATATATATATATATATATATATATATATATATATATATATATATATATATATATATATATATATATATATATATATATATATATATATATATATATATATATATATGTATGGGCCACAGGCTGTCAAGCTCCAAAGAATGGACAAACAAAGCACTATAAAAGTACCATGGAAGTGCATAAGTGGTCCATAAGTCCACGACTTGCACACTATATTGTACGTTTTCTGAAGTCATTCGATACTTTTCAAAGAAATTTAAGCCATCATTCACTGACGATTTTTGTGATAAACAAATCAAATATGGTGCCCATTGATGGGCTGTGGTCACTATGGAATGTTTAAAGGGGTGGTTGATTACAGTATGATTTCATTTTTGTAACTTTAGTTAGTGTTTAATGTTGCTGTTTGAGCATAAACAACATCTGCAAAGTTACGACGCTCAAAGTTTAAAGCAAAGGGAGATATTTTCTTTTAAAGAAATTGCTTTTTAAGCCAACAAACAGCTGGTAGGGACTACACGACATTCCTCCTGGGTTAGTGACATCATAACCCTAAAATGTACATAAACCCCACCCCCGACTAGAAGATAACTACACATAAGCTACATAAATTCAGCAATTCAGAAATATCCTGTTGCATTATATATGTTGTCATTTCTTCTTGAGTCTCTCCATCTTTGTCTGACTCCAGTTTGAACATAAAAGGCTAAAAGTTTTTGACATTTTCAGTGCATGTCCGTGTGAGGATGTAATGGAAGCTCCGCCCTCTGTGCGGGAGCAGCATCTCATTTGCATTTAACGGGACGTACACAAAAACGGTGCATTTTTGCTCACCCTCAAAAGTGAAAATTTTAACATGCTATATAAAAATTATCTGTGGGGTATTTTGAGCTAAAACTTCACATATACACTCTGGGGACATTAAATACTTATTGTACATCTTGTGAAAAGGGCATTATACCAGCCCTTTAATTTACGAAATAACAGCTTACTGGTTTAAAACAACATGATTATACAATGAAATATTGACTATTTTAGGGGAACTGCTCCTTTTTTAGACAAATATTTAAAAAAGAATCATCAATTATTTCAGCAGCAAAATAGATTTACTTTTAATTCTGGTCTCAAACTTTTATAACCCACTGTACAAATGGCCAAAAAGCTGTGAAATTCAATACTTTATCAATGACTCTGCAACTCTATAAATAGTAAAATAAAAAAAATAAAAATAAAAAGACAGTGACATTTCAAGCCTGCACAATCATTAATAGGAGAGGTACGAAAAAAAAAAACATCACAAAATTGCAATTTACTTTTGCCCATGTACTATCCATCCATGCTCCTTTCTCTCTATTTCTGCTGATTGATTTGGCAGAGCAGTAAGTGATGATGGCTGGAGAAGCAGAGCAGTAATTCTACATACAGTGTGACAGGCCAAACTGGCGGTGAGCTTCCTGTTTCATCTGTCACCGAGAGCCAGCTCCAGACAGGGAACTGATGCAGGGCAGACATACAGAGAGTACATCAGCTCTGCAGCACTGAGCCTGGCCTTTAGCTCTGCTGGATAATATCTGTGTGTGTGACTAAACATGTCTGTGCGCCGCCCTGCGTGTGGTTTGCAAAGATTTATAACTTTCCCAAAGCCAAAGTCTATATATTATGTTAGGATTGTCAAGTACTGTTTTTATTATTATTATTATTATTATTATTATTATTATTATTATTATTATTATTATTATTATTATTATTATTATTATTATATGATTCATATCAAGTTAAAGTAGTTCAACTTTAAAAAATGTGTCCAGGTGAAAGTGATACTTCAAGCTTTAAATTTCTCCAGGTATGAACACAAACTTTTGGATTTTGGAATTCAGGCTTTAGTTGTCTTATAATCACATTATTTAAAGTAATAATAACATAATAATAATAATAATAATAATAATAATAATAATAATAATAATAATAGTTATTCCCACTAAACATGTTAATTTGACAGCCATAATGATGCTTTGTTTTGTCAGTCTGTCTGTATGTATCATATGTATGTATGTATGTATGTATGTATAAATAAATAAATAAATCTCAACTAGAACTTTTTCACTCCATCATTAAGACGTCTGTCTGTTATCCTCCCACATTGCATAATCTAAAAGTCACACTGCTTTACATTAGAATCACACCATATATAAAATCCAGGTGACAGTTATGATCACAGAACACTATATGTGATATAGTATATGTGATCCACACACTTAATCAACTTCATAAACAAGATAGATTACTATTTTAAATAAATGCTTCTTTTTTTTTCTCCAACATTATATTTTTTCAAAGAACTGATCAAATAAATGCAACCTTGGTGGACAGCTTTTCAAAAACATTTCAAAAGTCTGGGGTCAGAATGTTTGCTTTATAGTAGTGTACATAAATTATTAATTTACTAGCACATGTAGGGTTTATTTACTTAGTTTTGCTGACATAGTTTGTTTCTTGAACTTCATTGAAAATAAAAATCTGTATCTTCCCCCAGCGACAGCAATAATAACATAAAAATTTCAAACAAACCTCAGCATATTGCATTTGCACACTTTGGTCAAATCTGGAGCATCTGTATAAGCGCTGGTCCTCTCTCTCACTAACACAGCGGCTCCCAACCTTGTTCCTGAAGGCCGCTCTGTTGTGACCTATAATAAGGTCCTTTGATGCATTTGAGAGGGATGCTCGGCAGCAGCTGGTGATAAATTTTTGCCTCGTCTGAGTTAATCAATTTGTGGAATTCCTGTGAGGCCTTTATCAGAGTCTGGTAAATAGAATACAAATTGGCCCAATTATTCACAGCTTTGCCATCACACGCTCCAAACACAAACAAACAAATAGATACGCAAATAACTCCTCAGGCCGTATCCACATTCCTCAAGATCAGGACCCAACAAAAACACTTTGAGAATTTCACAGACTAGGCTAATCAGCAAATTGTCTCTCTGAGAACTTTGAAGCCAAGTGAGAAGCCTGCAGACGGGCCCAGAAGACTGAGACCACTAGTGAAAACGCTTCTAAATGTTTTTTTTTTATTATTATTATTATTATTATTATGTTTTTTTTTATCAAATCCACTCGTTACAAATTATATAATCAGAATAATAATTTGAGTTAAAAGTTGAACTGGAAAATTAATATGAATCTCAAAATGTCTTGGCATGTGGTACAGTATGTTCTAATTTTGCTTAAACTGATAGCACAGCACGGCATTATTGTTTAAATCAGGATGATCTTGTTCTCCAGCATGATTTGAGAATGAACCAAAAGAGCTTCTCGTTACACTTATAGAAAAGCCTCTCAAGGAGAAAAGATAGAGAAAACACGAGAGGAGAAGTGTGAATTAGAATTTGTACAAAATCTTGTTATTAGGTTTTATTGAGAGATATATTTGCGAGGAACAAACCCCGTATGTTTTGTAGATATTTTGTTTAGAAACAAAGTTGAGTAGTTTTCGGAAAGGTCTTACCTATCCTGTTGATCCGTGTTACCGTCGTTGTGCCGTTTGTTTACCTTGAGTATACGTATTTGAGTTTTGTATAAGTTTGAACTCTTAGTCTAAAGTGCTAAAATTGAAATAATATTGACATAAGGTCTTCAGATAAAAAAGACAAGCTATTCTACCTTACATAAATAAGCGCATTTAAATCATATGTGTGTGTGTGTGTGTGTGTGCCCGCCCTTGCCTCTTACGAATTCTTGTGTCTTCTGATTGGTATTAATCTGGTCTACAGTGTTCCTACAAATAATCATCTGAATTCCAGTGAGCTATTGTCTCTTTTACTGTGATTTAACCCCTAAATCACCTGACGGGGGTTACATATTAGTAACACTTTAAAATAAGGTTCACAGTAAATTAACTGGTAACACTTTACAATAAGGTTCATTAGTTAACATTAGTTAACATCAACTAAAAATGAAAAATACATTAAGTCAAGCCAAGGCCTAAACACTCAACAAATAACTTGAGGTATGGCAGACCGGACAATATTATCTAACACAGGTTTTATAACAGTTTTTTTTTCCAGCCATGGTCAGACTGATGGCTGAGGATATGGCAGAGGGAAAAATATGTCTCATTTTTATAAAATGATAGGTGTTATCTCCTT
This sequence comes from Scardinius erythrophthalmus, assembly GCF_964197995.2. Lineage (NCBI taxonomy): Eukaryota > Metazoa > Chordata > Actinopteri > Cypriniformes > Leuciscidae > Scardinius > Scardinius erythrophthalmus. The sequence goes on along the minus strand of NC_138233.1, from coordinate 13,909,881 downwards.
TCACATAGAGGTTAGAGGTAGTTTATGCCTGTGATGTGTTTATGTGTCTGTCTCTGTTTTATTACAGTACTTTTTAAATATTTATATTATGTATTATTTCAGGACAGTGCAATACTCCGATATGGAGGTAATAATCTTTATTGTGTTTGTTTGTTGTAGGTTTATACTGTTCTTCGTTTATTGTACCTTCTCAAAGTCATTTTTTTTTGTGTGAAGTTTTGTTAGTTCTTCTTTTATGTTTACTTTTTAATGTTGACTCAACGAGCTTTGCTACAAAAATTCCTATGTAGCCTACTTGTACTTGCTGTACTGGTACAAATGGCAAAAATAAAACAAGTCACATTTATTTATATAGCGCTTTTTACAAAGCGTTTATATAATGTTTAAGAGCAGCTTTACAGAGATAACAGGAAAATAATGCAACAAACTTTGTTTCTAAAATAATATTGCATCACAGTCCAGCTTAAGTAAGTTCAGCGATGTTTAATTTTTATTGTAAAAAAGGTATTAATTTAGTTAATTTATATATATATATATAGCCGCTCTGGAGAAAACCGTGAGGTCATCGTCCAGCTCAGTTCAGTTCTCATATAATGGTGTCAACGCAGGCAGATCAATATTATTGTTGAATATTAAATCTTAAATTTAATTGTCTACAGTAATTATTAACCTTAGTTAATATTAATTTCAAACATTTACTAATACATTATTAAAATCAAAGGTTGTATTTGTTATTATTAGTTAAAGGCAGGGTAGGTAGGATTTTTCAAAAAAAAAAAAAATATTCCAAATTTGTTTAAACTGTCTTTATATACCAATACATAATTAAAATGTAAGTACTCTGAAAAGGAGAGTATAAAAATCGAGTGTCTGTAGACCACTCACGACTGTTGTAAACACAGCTAATTATTTCCATTCACTCCACCCCCTCCCTTCTGAGCTCCTTCCAAAGCCACGCCCCCAAAACACATGAACGCGCGACGCCAAACGCTCAGGCTCAGCTGGAAGACGCATTTATTTACCTGAGACGAGTGGAGAGGAAGGAGCGCAGTGCATGCAGTGACATCATGTCCGAATCAAATAAAATAAATATAATTTTAATATAATTTTTTATTATAAATTTATAATAAAATACCCAACTTTATCACTATAAATATAAACAAATAAGATTTCTTTTAGTACTCACTATCAAGCTAGCATATCGATAGTGGTAAAGTTTAAAATATACTTTGTTTGATTCGGTAACAAGCTATATTTATAGGTAACGAGATATATTTATAAGGCAAAGCTAAAAACAGGTTGCATTGATACACGTTTTTCCATTACCATCAGTTAAACTGTGATGAAGGTGAATTTCGTGTAAGATTCATAACATATACGGTATATATTTGCGAGTTTCCATGATGAAAACATTGTTGACTCTAATGAGGACTACACTCCGGTGACAAGTACCGCTTCGTCAGTTCGAGGACCGGTCCGGGGTCGAGGGCGAAGCAGAGGAGGTCGTTCAAGAGTGCGGGCAACCAGGGTCCGAGGAAGTAGTTTTTGCCTTGTTTGCCTTCGCTGACTGCATATGCAAGTGCTTTGAATTTTGAATGCTCTTTCTCTGCCATAATTTTACTCTTCGTAGGTTCCGTGCCTCTGTTGCACTCCTCAAATCAAACTGGGGCGCGCGCATATGGGCAGATCTAGCAACAGGGGTGGTAGCCATGGTTGCGAGAGTGAGTGACAGTCGCCCAAACCAATCAATTGTTTCGTCCCGAATGGACATAATGAGCTGTGTTTGTTGCAGATTAAAAGGTCTACAGTCACTCAATTTTTATACTCTCTTTTTCAGAGCACTTACATTTTAATTATGTATTGGTATATAAAGACAGTTTAAACAAATTTGAAAAAAAAAAGTTTTTTTATAAAAATCCTACCTACCCTACCTTTAATGTACTGTGAACTAATATGAACAAACAATGAACAGCTGTATTTTTATTAACTAACGTCAACAAAGATTAACTAATATAGTGACAAATGTATTGCTCATTGTTAGTTCATGTTAGTTAATATATTAACTAATGTTAACTAATGAACCTTATTGTAAAGTGTTACCAATTAACTAATGTTAACAGATACAACTTTGGGTTTTAATAATGTACCGTATTAGTAAATATTGAGATTGACATTACCTAAGATTAATAAATGCTGTAGAAGTATTGTTCATTCTTAGTTCATGTTAACTAATGTAGTTAACTAATGTTAAATAATGTAAACTTATTACCATTAAAATACTATTAGAATAATTTGGTTTTGCAACTATTAATCTAAGGTGTTGTACAATGCTCTTGTATGTATAGTATGTTCATTTCTGAATAATAATTGCTTCATTGATTAATAATAATAATAATAATAATAATAATTGCAATGATTATCAGTTCTAAAAAAACAGCCTACAAGCAAAGTGCTTTATCCACTCGAATGCAAATGAAGACGTTTGCCATGGTCCTAAATTGCTTGGAAAGCCTGTATAAAGTGCAGCATTTCTGATAATGCAAGTGTTAAGAAGCACTCTACAAACATTAGAGCTCAGCAGCAATGAAACCCCACCGATAAGTAGTCTGGTAGCACTGTGTTTTCAAGTACTTGACTTGCTTACATAAAGAATATTACGGGTGTTTTTCTTTTTTAACACACAATGGTTGAGTGTTTGACTAAACACGTGGTGACCAAACAATACTCTGACTGTGAACTACAAAACCTTTATTGGAAATGGCTTGGAGTAGGGAAGATGCCTGAGCTGCTGAGAGAGGGGGGGAGAGAGAGAGGGAGAGAGGGAGAGGGAGAAGGAGAGGGGGAGGGAGAGGAGGAGGAGGAGGAGGAGGAGGAGGAGGAGGAGGAGGAGGAGGAGGAGGAGGAGGAGGAGGAGGAGGAGGAGGGGGGAGGGGGAGGTGGAGGGGTAAGGGAGGAGGGGGTGAGGGAGGAGGAGGAGGGGGAGGGGGAGGGGAAGGGGGAGGGGGAGGGGAAGGGGGAGGGGGGGGAGGGGGAGGGGTGAGGCAGAAGGAGAGGGGCTCGGTCACTGCTCAACAGAGTTGAATATGGCAGACCTGGGATGCATGCAGTGCCATGAGCAAATGACTCCCATAACAAACCCAATCTGACAGCTCCATGCAGAGCTCCGTAATCTGTTGTGTATCTGGGTTAACTGCTGCATCTTAATACACATCTGCAAGTTGGCATGTGATTATAGGTGCAGTTTTTAAAAGGTTAACTGTGAGGATTCAACAGTAGAGACTCTCAAAATAAACTTACCCTCAGGTCATTTCTGGAAATATTGGGCACGTTTTGAAAAGAGCAAAAGTCGCAATATGAGCCCATAACATTCGCATGGCAGGTTCAGGCTAGTGCATCATTCAGAACTCAATTGAGAAAAAAGACAGACAGACAGACAGACAAATAGACAAATAGACAGCAAGCAATCATTACAATTTAACTTCCTGTTTTGTGTGGCCAATTCATTTCAAAGTCCAACACATGAACTGAAAATGCAGCCAATTCTTTACTTCTGAAATGTACCCAAACCTGGGGAGGAAATGGATTAGGTTGTATGGTACGGGCCAAATTTTAGAATGAGCATGTATTGTATGCATTTGGATAAGGGCCACGCCGCTGATCTTGATTATAATGTATTAGCCAAGCATAAATTTAGAAATAAAAGAGCACAGTGAACAAAAAAGATTTACCTGGCGATGAGTGCATTTCATATTGTGTATGTGTGTTGGCCTGTTTACGAATGCATGGACTTTGCTTTTAAATCAGCCTATTGTTATTTCTGCTGAGCAAGCAGACCAGTCAGTGACTCTGTAGAGAGAGCGAGAGAGATGTTTGCTCACATCATTACGCTATATACTCCAAAATTACATATCAGGGAAATATCACCTCACCAGCAGAATGCAGGACTCTATTATCCAGCATCTCAGCAATATCATGAAGAATGGGTCATGACTTTTCAATGAATTCTGAACAGTTTAGTGCTTACGCCCCAATCTCCCGCTTTCACACAAACACACACACACACACAGACACACACCTGCTTCATACTTAACCATGCACATACAATGCTAACTAGCATGTCTGCGGCGGAGTTCTAGCTGAAGTAACCTTGGATTTGTGCCTGTGTGACAAATCACTGTGTGTACATTAAACTTTAGGGATAAATCTGCACAGAAAACTAAAGTTATTACCCTGCACATATTCTCCGCTAAGCTCCTTACAGTGCAGAGATACACCTAGCGTACAAGACCCCTCGGAGGAAGCTAATCCACACTGGGAAAACGTAATCGCATGTTAGGTGATCAAACGCACAACGAACCTCCACCAATATGAAGTGTAAAAGCTGAAAATCCACAGTAACTAATCTTGTTAGCTTGGCTCCCAACCAGTCAAGGACTTCAGGAATATACAGTACCAACTGCTTTGGGTGGCACATTTATCAAAAAAAAAAAAAAAAAAAAGTTTTAATTCTACGATTAGATTGGTTCTTTGTAACTAGCACTAAATGTAAGTGTTTTTTTCTTTATTCATATTACTATTTAAAGCGCTCAGTTCCCTCACTTGTTCAGGCTTCATTATATAAAGAGAAATATGCAGAAACAGCCTTATGTGACTTTTTGAAATGTGCACCAATTATGGTAAGACATTGCTGCTGATGATGTTCCCTACAAGACGTTGAATTCAAATGGGGACAGAGCTATTTGCTGCGTTCAGTCTATTCAATTTAAAGTAAGAATTCCGAAAAGACTAAAACAAAGAGCACTAACAAGTGTATAGGCGAAGAGCTTCAGAAAATCCCAGCAGGTTCCTTAAATACAAACACGAGGAGCCTTGATTGTGAATATAGATGTGCTTACTGTAGCTCCTCTCCCTCTCTGTCTGTCTCTCTCCTTTGCATGATTCAATATAGCTACATTCAATCGCTAGCTGTGGTAGCTCAGGGTTGCAGTGCCCAGCTCTTAACGTGTTGTAATTTCTGGATGTTTAATGCTTGTCTGGTCAGGCAGAAAGGTCATGGTCGGTCAGCAGCACGATAGACCTGGTCTCCAATAAAGACGGCTTAATTACCATGTAAATACCACGGCAGGGGTGGGCCTGCGCCCCTGCAAGCTGAAAGGGGGTCCTGCTTTCATGGTTGTTTGACAGATCAAAATCTTCACAGACTACCCATAGTTCCTCACATGTCAGGCCCGTGGCTGCACAGCATTTGTGTGAGATTATTATCTCGAACAACTTTATTAATGTTACACAGCCAAGCTGGAGAAGATACGTAGGGAATTTGAATGCATTAACTTACATATCTGAGCCTAATGTATTTGGTAGCAGTTTCATTACATTGTCTATATTTCATGTAGTATGTTTATAAAATTAATTATAATAAGAATGAAAACAAGCAATTCTACAATATGTATTGCACATGTTATTCCAGGATAGTGTCATAATAAAACGACCAGCAAAATGTCCATGTTATTGCATTAGTGATGGGGATTTTTCATTTACTTATTCAGCCGGTTAGTTACACCAGTGGGTGGCAATAAGTGACATTTCAATTATTCACTCAAACGATTCCTTCAAAAATGTTGATTCATTCAGGGAACAAACAAGTGCATGTTTTTATGAGTAAGTCGTAATGTCATAATGTCATTGAATCATAATGGCACAAAACACAATACTGTTCAAAAGTTTAGGGTTGTTTTTTTAAGGTTTTTGATAGAATTCTCTTTCAAGGTTTCATTCATTTGATGAAAAATACTGTTAAATTGTAAATGTCTGTTTTCTGTTTTAATATCATTTTAAATAATTGTGTTTTGATATATTTGATTATATTCATATCTATTTATCTATTAAAAATTTTTTTAAATGTAATTTATTCCACTGATATTCAGAAGCAATTATTCCAGTCTTCAGTGTCACATGATCCTTCAGAAAACAGTTTTGTTGCTTAATATTTTTTCCTTTTGCTTAATATTGCTATTTAAAATCTCTTTTGCAAGAGGGTCCTGGCCAAGACAGGCAGCACACTTTATTTCATTTTTACCTTTACACTGCAGGTCTTGATGCCTAATTCTGATTTGTTGACTATATCCAATTTTTTTTGACGACCAGCTTACATCTTTTAAAAGTGACCCGTATCTGCATTTACACTATAAACAAAACAACCCAAGGTAGATGTACTGACATGGAAAAGCTTAAGGTCCTTGCACACTGAGTCAGAAATTTTTGTATGCGTTTTTTCGCATTCGTCATTCGGTGGCTCTGAATTGTCAAAACACCTCTAAAAATGCTTGCTACAGATGCGTAAAACGCAGAAAATCAAAAAGATTTATGACGAACGAAAGTTTCAGAGGGAGTGTGTAAGCATGATTGACATAACGTGAGTTATTTTTTATTTCGGACTCAGTGTCCAAGGACCTTTAGGCCAAAAAGGTGAGAAGTAAAAACAGCACAATTTGCAATGGACACAGACGAAATGATAATACAAGCTTTTGCTTATTGCACCATTAAAGGTCAGCAAAACATTCGTAGAGAGCCCTTGTTGCAGCCTGGGAATTGAAAAGAGTCATGTGATCATGGTTGGCTTTTTCATTGACGTACAACTCGTATTGATGGGAATATCTGTTCCGTCCGCTTACATGGCTTATCATTTTTTAATTCCAAATATGAATGAGGCCTGAAACTGATCTGAGAATACCAGAATCCATGTGTTGTTTTTTTCCCCTGTTTACACGTCCGTGGGTCATATCCGATCTGTGCCACATGGGAGGAAAAAATTGGAAATGGGTCACTTGAACCATGTAAAGTAAATACGACCTAAGTTTAACAAAATAGGACATTATACAAAAACAAATACATAAATTTACATATTTACAAAATAAATCATCAATCCTCACCAAGAATGAGTGAAGGTGAGGAACTTAAATACACATGGTGATGAACTAAATGATGAACAGCTGAGATGATTAAATGAATATCCATGGTAATATATAATATATATGGTAATATATAGAATATCCATGGTAATATTATAAGTTTATAAGTTTCCTTATAAAAGTGTGTTGTTCATTGTGTTCAAGGGCCTACTAAATAAATTGACATAAACAATACAGTATGCTGTGACCAAAGCTATTAAAATACTTTGACTCTATTATACAATACATTCAAGAACAGTGCTAACCAATGCAACAAGTTTTAATTACTTGAGCATCATTAAATGGTTTCTTTTGTTCTGTAGCTATGTTTTGTTCTATACACTAAAAAAAGAAAGTTTAAACACATGGTTTTATTACTATAAAAATATCTCAATTTGATTTGTCTTGCAGCAAAAAAGCATATGTTGATTATCCACATTTGGATTAATTTCTTCCATCTCTGCATTCTTTGTATATTTGTGCCACTATGTAGCTGAGTAAACAAAACCCGATCGAGAAAACTACTTTATTATGCCAGCATTTCATTTCAGCCTCCTTCAAACAAAGCCAAAATATGCTTGTTCCATAAGTTTATGACAGAAACAATGTATTATCTCACTGAGGCTTTCGAATCGGGTCGCTGTGGTGCTGACAAAGATAGTGATCAATAATTGTCTCCTCAAGAACTCTTTCATCAGTCTTTCTCTTGTGGCAAAAAAAAAAAAAAAAACAGCGGCCCACAAATCTAAGGCACGGCCGTTTGTGTTTATCCCGCCACGCTACTTAGTGAGAATAATGCAATTGTCTGGTTTATGGGGGCACCCTGGTGGGTGGAAAACCAATGGGTTATGGCCTGAACATGGTGCCGTTTGGGCCCTCTCTCAGGACCCTCAGAGACTCTCTCAATCGGTAGCTTTATGTGGAGAATTCCTCTGATATGAAGAAACCCCAAAAGAACTGCGGCTAATCCAATTTGAGACACTTGACTGGCAGAGCTAATTATGGCGCAAGGGCATTGTCCACGCACGGGGACCAGCGGGTCACGCTGGCATACTGAAGGGAGACAGCTGGGCAAGCTGAATGCGTACAAACATGCGTCATGCTAGAGAACCGTGCGAATGCTAATTTTCATTTACACGTACTAATCCACCACAAAGCAGGCTGGTTGCATTCTCTGCGTCTTGAAAAGTCTCTCAGTGTCTTTTTGTGTTAAAATATCTTCCCAGCTCCCATTTAGGAGGAAAAGACAGAAGGGAGGAAATAACGAAAGCGTTTTTATTGTACGTATCAGTCTAGAGTAGTCTCGGTCACGACGCAAGTGTTGTTTTTGCAGACACGGCTCGATTTAGCGATCCAGCTAATTGAGTCTCATTGCTACGTTAACCTATTCAGAGTGTGGGCATGTCTTTCATCAGTGAGTCTTTATTTTTCAAAGACTGTTGGACGAGTGCACGCATACGTTCTCGACAGCCGTTTGAAGCTGTTGTTCTTTTGTCCTGAAGGGCTCCCCCGCTTGTGGTCCTTCTCTATTGATGTGTGATAACAGGATTCCGACATAATATCACCAAATGTTATTGTGAACGAGAAAGGGGCTTATACTGCTGTCTTTACACAGACCAACAGGATTTGCATGTTTGTGCAAGTCATTGTGGGCATTCACAGTAGTTTATGCGGCAACATACTACAATTTCCATTATGTAGCCTGAGTGGATTTGCATGTGTTTTTGTGTCATGAGTGTGTCTGTGTGAATAGCACTTGCCTAATGTAGCTTTAACTGGATTTCCATGCCACTTGACTGCACCGCTTGCGACATATGGGCTTTAAAACACACAAAAAACACCATAACTACTCAGAACACTTGTTACAGGCATCCTCTTTCTCATGCTTTTGGCGTGCTGCACATTTAAAGGCCATTCGGTATATAATCCACAAATAAATACCTACATACATGGAAACTACACATCATCTGTGTGATAATGACTATGGTTAGCCGTGGCCTAAAGACAAACTTTTTAAGTAAACATTAAGGCCTATAGGTATTTAGAGCGGACATAAATCATAAACATGTCAGAAGCACATATTCACGTTCCCCTCGTGTTCATAATATTAATCAATATGATGAATAAAGCTCTCAGTACAGCATTAAATAAAAAAGAAAAAAAAAATCTTAAAAAAAACATACATTTTTATTACAGTGGCAAGGTTTAGAAACTCTGAAACTTCCTCTCATAACCAAGACATTGTACAAGGTGATGTGAGTTGCAATATATATCTAATACTTTTTTTTTTTTTTTTTTTATAAGCTCACAATTGTTGAGCTTATTGTTGGTCAATTGTTGGCCATCTAATGCAATAAAGCCCCAAGACTTACAATAACCTCAACAGACAGTCAATGGTCCTGAGGGATGTTTTTCAGGATAGAGAGGGTCGCCTCACATATTGGTCATCTTTTTCTGTCACATCATATAAAACGTAGCCATCACTGACCAGGTCACTACACACACACACACACACACACACACTCACACTGTACAATATGTATGTCAGTAGCTTCAGACCAAGAGATGACATTTCCCAGTTGGATATCCAATAACCCCCCTGACCCCTCAGGTGAGGCCTCTTTGTATGTGAGTGTGCATGTGTGTATAAATTCAGCTCAAATCACATCATATTGGACCTGAGCAAGTTGTTAAGACATGGAATTGCCCATACACTTCCTCTTCTTGCATCTCTCTCCCTCTTCCTCTCTCGCCGCCCCAGTCCCTGTCTTTCTGCATTTGTCTACCACTCAGAGAATATGGAATTATCTTTGTGTCAATAATATTGAACATAACTTTTTCAAGAAACTAATGCAAATATAAACTGAAACTGAATAAAATATCTGTGAAACTGAAAAAAAAAAAAAAAAAAAAATCGCAGGCAAATTTTTGGACTAATACACTGCATGTTTTGCTGTTTTCACATCTTTCTTTCACTGATCTGAACTTACAAATGCGCTCCCATAGTTTTCATTTACGCTTCTGAAGTTTTCATTACGCTCCCTGAGTTATCGCTCGCCAATCTGGCACATATTTATCGTGGGGGCGGGGCTAGCAGCAGTGTGTTCTCATTGGCTACTGAGTTTTTGATTGACAGCTTCTTGACCTGGAAGTGAAGATGTCAGTGTTGTGTTTACCTGTGTGGATGTAAGCATCTGTAAGCACAGTTTTCTGTTACATTTTAGTGATATTAAGTTATGAGTTTTTTTTTTTAAATTGTATCTGTATTTATCTGCTGCTACTACTTTGTTAACAGAAGCTTTTAGGAGCGCACAAGATCTATTCAGTCTATTCAGCTGTAATTGTTCATTAAAGGAGAACTCCGGTTTTAACATTGAGCTAATTTTTTTTGTAAATTTGGAGTGCTGTCAGTACAGAGAAAAACGACAAAAATCGGTGTTGCCTACACCGTGTTATCCTCTTTTTAAAATTTGCACCCTGTTGACTTCAATGGGGCAAGTTTTAAACCTGCTTTTAGCCTCTTAACATCCTTGATGTGTCATTACAAGTGCCCAGCCATTGTGAGTGATTCCTTCAGAGTGAACACGGGTGAATCTGACTGCAGTAGATGTGAAAGATATGAATAAAAGTGATGTTAATTCAGCCAGCGCACATACCTGTATTTACTTCCTGTTTTCGGTCGAAGTCCACAGTAGTCGATTGTCGAGTTCACGCGCATAGGTTTAGTACCTATGATCACGCGCGTGAACTCGACAATAGACTTTCTGATTTTTCTTCTGCATTGTAGGCTCTGATTAGGTTAAGCTGTTACAATTAAAAGAGAATACTAGTATACGTGTGTGATATATTCATCCGTCAAGAAAGTCTCACTTCAACCAGGTAATCAGGGTTGGCAACCATGGCCATCACACTACTCATTGTTAGCATATGCATTTACACCATCACAATTAATAATCACTTAATTAAGAGGAACTTATACAAAATGAAAATTACAATTGTGGCTTGCTGTCAGATGATACATAACTCTAAGGGCATTTCATTATATATCTCACACAAAGTATGTTCTTGTTGCCATTTTTTTATCATGCTGATAATTTTTTGTTATTTCATTTAGTTAATATTATCTTCTAACATTTAAAATTGGAAATACATTTGAACAATCATCAACAATTTCAATTGGGACTTATAAAGCCAGTTGAATAAATGTAATTAAAAATACGAATTAATTCAAATAAATGTACATTCTTTGTCAAGTACCAAAGTGAAAGTCTTGGATGCAATTATGTTGTGACAGTAAAGACCAGAATCCACAAAACATTACCTGCATACAATACATCTAATGCACAGTATTCTCATGATATACATTAAAGGTATAGTGGAGGATTTTCTTTTTCCGGGTGGATCATCAAGACTATTGGTCCTCCTAGTTGTCAATCATTCTGGTGATATGTTTACGTAAGGCCGTCGTACGTGCTCGTCCCTAGGTAGTTTTCGCTTTCTGCGCATGCGCACTTTCAGGTGTATATGTGTGGTGAGCTACGGTTTCAGCCATTCATTGAAGCTCGCCGTTCTCACCGGGTTTTTTCAAAATGTCTGAGGGTCGCAAGAGAAAAAGTGTCTACGAATTGTATGACAAGAAGAAAAAGGCCTCTGAAGAAAGAAAGAAGACCAGAGTGTTTTTGGGAGAATATTTCACACGCTGACGTGCAATAAAAGCACAGGTTGGGCTTCCCACTGATGCCTCAGTCGCTAAGTTTCTACTCGACAGGTAAAGTTTGGCATGCTATTTGGAGAAATCCATTTAAAATCACTGCTAGTAAAAGTTAATGTAAGCTATGATTAGCGATGCTAGCCCTGGCACAAGTCACGCAGCAACTTGTAAACAGAGCGTGCACGAGGAGAACTAGGCTCGTGCATGCTCTCTCATGCACACGTTTAATAGACGTTTCCTCCCGGGAGCAGGTAGAATGTTGCGCATGTGCATTTTTTTCAAAAAGTGGAGAGGGCGGTTCTTTTCTAAAATTCGGGAAAATCCTTCACTATACCTTTAATATACAAAATGCACAAGAACAAATATAGAATACATATTTAAAATTCATATGCATTTTAAATGATGCAATGATCATTTGAACAGTTCCTGTTACAGTAAAAGTAACAAAACGGTGACTGGGTGGGTACAAGGATAGTCTACCCAAAAAAAAAAAAAAAAAAAAAATTCTCTCATCATTTACTCACCTTCATGCCATCCCAGATGTATATGACTTTCTTTCTTCACACTTACAGAGATGGATTACTTTCCTAAGAATCTTTATTCATGTGTATTTGTAAAAAAAAACTAAAAAAAAAACTAAAATGCATCTGGGACAGCATGAGTGTAGTAAAATATATGAGAATTTTTATTTTTGGGTGAATTATCCCCTTAACATTCATATGCTGTTGGTATGCTAATCCAAGATCAGCATAGACTAATAAGAATAAAGTGCAATCTCTTGTGTAATTGTGAACTGTGTTTGTTTTAATATAGAGCTCCAAAGAAATTAAAATATGTGCATAATATCAGGTGTCTGAAGATCAAGATCCCAGTCATTCAAAGGTGATGTGTCTGAACAAAGTAAGATTCTTGTCTGATGTGAACGGATCTCTAGTACTACCACTCCCTTTGTGACAGCATCAGAATTTTGTTTATGGAAAAGTTTCTCCACTCCCTGGATAATGAGAAAGGAAATTAATTATAATCTAACAATTCAAACTGCTTTGAACTCCCACATAACAAAATTGCAGACTTAAAATATTGATTTCAAACAAATTATATAATTTTCTAAGGGATTTTACAGTACTAAATAAATATAACTCATGCACCATTTATTATCTGTAATACTGTTGTGTAACCAGTAGATGGCTGTATAGCCCTATATATAAATATATATCCATGGCTGTGTATTCCCTTGTTGCTGGATGTTTTCAGTCATGATTACTTGCATGTATTAGGTTTTGCATTTGGACATATTTATTATTAAAGACTATTAAAGATTAAACATTTTTCTCTGAAATGTTCATTTGAATTGAGCATTTTTAAATTATTAATATTCAAATAGACAAAACAAGAATTTTGTTACTCATACTAGCTACATATATTAGCTTGATCAGTCACACAAAATTAATCAGAGTAAATATTGACTCACTGCGACCAGGGCAATACTTCAAAATAACTGAGTGTTTACATATCATGAACAGAGACGTGGTCTGTGGTCAAGTTGTGTCTCTCCTCGTTCAAAAATCGCTAATTAATCAGCAATTTAAAAATTCATGTTTAAATAGCTTTATTGGCATGGTAAAAAGGCTTTACATTGCCAAAGTTGAATCAGGCAGTGATTGACAGGGCCATGCAATGTAATTAGCAAACAATGAAGACATTACATAGGCTAGCTATTTACATACATATTTAATAAAATGCTTTGTAACTGGATAGAATAAAAGTGAAGTTAGAAGTGATAAGTAATGTGTTCAATAAACCTGGAACTACTTCAACCACCCAGTTTCATGCAGAAAACACCTTGGAATGTCTTTCAACAAATCAGAATAAAGCCGTGGCAGACAGAATAATTTGCAATGCTTGTGGGGAATTCTTAATGTTCACTGAGCCAGAATATCAAAAGTGATCATATAGGCATTTTACTGCCCGAAGCATTAGGTGAAGAAAGAGCTAGTAGATATTTATTATTATTGCAAACAAGTAGCCTTTTTTGTTTTTTTATCCCTTCAGGTAGCGCTCACTCTCAATTTTTTTTTTAACTAAACAGCACAGCATATAGAAGTACAATAATCCTTAAATAAGAAAAACCATAAAGCATGGATCGAATATCGTACCTCATTAAAACAACATATAGAGACATACGAGCATCCAGAGTGCACTGGCATTAACTGATCTTGTCCTCCATCTCTTGGAGCGAAGTCAACTCTTTAAATAATTGACTTGCGGGAGGCTGCGATTCAAGCGGTTAGGTAATGCATAGGCAAATGAGCGTTGCCTTTTGAAATAATGAGGCGTTTGATACATATCCTGTTGTTACACAAGCCAGATCTTGTTTGTATTGATTCTCCATTTGGTGTGGATGCTAATTTGGAATAAAGAGCCAAAAATCTTATTTCAACAGTTAAATTTGGTTGAATTACATTTTAAACACATCAACTATCCACTAGTTACGTGTGCATCAACCCAATTTAAAAGTGGTAAAAAATAGGTTGTTTACTCATTGGGGAGAACTTTTAATCAGCCTTGTTAGTATCTTCCTGTTTTGTTTCATTCTGGTTTGCGTTACAGTTTAGTTAAAAGAGAGTTATCTTCGGAACCCGTCACTGCAAGTCAAAGGATTCTTGTTTAATTGTGTTTTCATGCACTATTGCAGTGTTTGTGAATTTTTATATTTAAATAAATCTTTTTAGGGCAGTTGTGGCCTAATGGTTTGAGAGTCGGACTTGTAACGTATTCTCAGTACCGGCAGAAAATGTAGGTGGGGGAGTGAATGAACAGCGCTCTCTTCCACTCTCATTACCCACAACTGAGGTGCCCTTTAGCAAGGCACCAATTCCCCCCCAAAAAAGCCTGCCCACTGCTCCAGGTGTGTGTGTGCATTTGGATGGGTGAAATGCAGAGCACAAATTCAGAGTGTGGAACACTGTACTTGGCTTCACGTCACTTTCATTTTAATGGACTTTCCCCGATTATGTTTTCTTGCATAAATGTAAAAAAAAAAAAAAAAAAAGCACAAATCCACATAGGTGTCAGTAACTAGGCCATCTGAAAATGAACCACACATTCTATACTACACATAAAGAGACATTAAAATACATTATAATCTGGAAATATCATGTTCTCAATTCCTTTAAAAGGAACACGGACACGGTTAATAATGCATCTTTTGTCTGTGTGTAAGAGAGAGACCTGCTGAAGCTAAAGACTCTACTGGTATTTATATTGATAGTGACAGTGTATGTGACTACAGGCTGTAAGAGACACAATCACTCCAAAGCACTGACAACTGCAAAAGGAAGTGGGAATATTGTAATAATGAGCATGATAGCAGAGGGTTCCTTGTGGTCTCACACATTCACACATCACATACCCACTCAACTAGTCCAGCTCTTTCTCTTCCTTGTTTCTATCTCTCTTTGTGTCTTCCTTTTTACTGTTACATCCCCAATATATATTACGGGTGTAACAGTACACGGGAGTCATGGCTCGATACGAGTTCGGAACAACAGGAAATAAATAGAATAATGAATAATACAACTTGTGCTGAGATTAGTTTTCTTTGCACGTGTGAGTTCTTAAACATGCAGTGACAAAGGCGGATGTACACATTCAATATTAGGCTTTTTTTAAGAAATCATGGAAAGATGAGCAAGAAGGAGGAAAAAATGCCATCTACATCTGAGCCTACATCACCTTTCTACAAGGAAGTAAGTGATCACACAGGTGAGTATAGGTAGAAGTTCAGTCTAAAACAAAAAGACCAGACAAATAATGTGTTGATGCTGGCTTTTATGGAGGAACTGATGAGGCTGATGGCAGACAGGTGTGGTGATTGTTGAGTGTGCACAGGTGGTAGCCAGAGGGAAATATAATATTGGTGGGAAATATAAGCCGTTTCTCAATACCAAGTACGCAAAGTTCGGACTTGAGTCCTTGGTAGTTCGGACTGACAAGTTCGACTCAGGAGAACGAACTCCCGAGGACGGGAGGACGCGAGTCCGATAATTCTGCAAATGGAACAGCGCCGTACTACTTGATAACGTCACTCAGCTTGCTCTGGCTACTCCGGTTATCTCTTTATAGGCTACAAATAAAACAAAATATGTTATAAACCACCATTTTGCCTCTTTTCATTTTCATTTAAAAAAGATCTTTAACATAATGGCCACACAAATGAGGTTCAGGCAACGCAAGATTATCTTCACTGCATATTTACAACAACACGAAATATAAAGCACAACCCTGACTCTTTTTGTTTTCATTTTTAAAATATGATGAATAAAAAACATTATAATATTGATCATTAAAACGAACATTTAGCAAAAAGAGACAGGGTTGTGTCATATATGTATATACAGTGAAGATAATGTAGGCAACATGTAGGCTATTATAATAAAATATTGTATATGTTTTAAATATATAAAATAAAATGACATAACCTTTTTTGCTAAATGTCAGTTTTAATGATCAATAATAGCCATTCTAAAAGTATAAGTAGCCTAAAAGGTATAAGAAGCTATACAATAATAAAGCCAACGATTCAGTCAAACATAAGTCAGCTCTCTAGGCTACATAGTTAAATAGACTAATGTTAAATGAAGCTATAACTTCACTTTGCCCTCAGCTAATACGTTTTGCCAGGGAACAAATAATACATTAATGAGACAAATAAAATAAATAAATCGCCTGTTGGATATACACAAGACGATTTAAATCTCATGTTATACTCAGACTGTAAAAGGTTATACCACTAGACTAGAGACATCCGAGCCAACGGCAAGTCAGCAGCAGAAGCCGAGGAAAGGCTGTTCTCGGCGGGGTACGAGCGCCGAGCGTCCGATTGCCTGGTTCTCACAACTCCGAAAACGTCAGATCAAAATTTCAAATAGGCGCTATCTTTATAAATAAACCAAAGATTTGAGCTTTAAACAACTACATTCTCGCCTGAAATAGTCTTAAAACTACATTTCGTGACACATTTATAGCAGTATTTTTAAATTACGCGGGGTTTCTCCTCTGCTATTGACGCTTGCTTGGTGGTGTGAGATGCATTCTGGGATACCTGGCTTGTCAAGTCCGCACAAGTCACCTCTTGATGCATCCTCGGTAAAAGGGGCGGATCAAGAACACATCCGGGGATTCGAACTGGACTTGGCTAGATGTGAACTTTGAATTGGCACAGTACTTGGGCAGCGACTGATGACGTTTCATAAGTCCACAAGAACACAAGTACAGACAAGAACGCATATTGAGAAACGGCTATAGTGTGCTGAGGTGACTGGTCTGGTGACTGAGGATTGTGACATGTACTAGCACTCCGTTGAAGTCCAATTTTAAATATACATTTGCAAACTACCCCAGAATCCCCAAAGCCATTTTGAACTGCATTCAACTTCTTCAAGTGGACAAGGGAAGCTTATTTGGACAGATCCTCAATTTTGACAGAGGGAGCGAGTCTCCTCAACATGTACACTGTAGAATATATATATATATATATATATATATATATATATATATATATATATATATATATATATATATATATATAACCTTCACTTGTCTAAACTAATGTATATTTCTCTTCTATATGATACAACGGAGAACATATTTTTAGGTTCGCCCAAAAGCTAATTTTTTAGTCATACTGCACAAGCCTTTGAACCAAATGCCTTGAACTGATTGTGAAAATCAATTTAACTACAGAAACAGCATTTTACAGTTGAGCCGAGAGAGTGAGAAGGAAGCGAGCCAGTAAAAGATGATGGTGAGGATGGTGCGGTGCTGGTTCGTGTGCTGTCAGTGAATAAAACATGCTATGCCTCGCTGTCCTGACCTGACTTCTGCTCTAGTTTCAGTCTAACCTTTCACAATAATTGTTGGCACCTGCTTTTATTCATACAACCCTTAGATTATATGGAGTCTCATGCAAAACACCTCATCCTTATAATAATTAGGTTAACAGGTCTCATTGATATCTGTGCATTAAAACAATTACAAGCAAAGCACACATATAATAGCCTCGGTTTTAAGTATAACATCTATTACCAGAGTGTATATAGCCACATGTTTATAATAATGATTTACCGCTCAAAAATATGCATAGCTACTTACATTCACATACACTTATCTATGAATAAATTACATTAATGAATATCTTGAATATGCATAAGTGCATTAATTCAGAATAAACATATATTGAAATGATTTAGTTTGATGAGTGTGTATGCTAAAAATAAAATAAAATGGCAGGAATTTAATTCAAATTAAAGTGCACAATGGTAAAAAGGGATATGGTTTCCATCCCTCATGAGACTGTCGGATATTATCATGCTCCACAAGTACAGGGTCTCTTTCTCTCACTCCTCTAATATGGAAATGAGTCAAACAGGCCAGTCATAAAGCCATACTTTTCAAACTACACACACTGGCACATGCTTTTGAAGGTTACTGATAGAAAGTTGGGTATGGAGACACAGAGCCTATCATGAAAATGTGTGTGTATCTGAATAAAAAACCTTGGTTTGTGAGCGTGCAAACATTAAAACTATAAAACAACAAAGTGGCGGGTCAAGCATTGTTTGGACATCCTCCTAATGCCCATAACAGTAATAACCTTGATGTGAATTATAAAAATAAGAACAGACGTATAGCTTTTGGTTATCTTCAAAGATTAATCCTTCAAATAATTCCAATTTAATCTGATGGAAATGAGAAATTGAGTGCAAGACACCCAAAACGAGTGTGTGTGAGTGAGTGAGAAAAGAGAGAGGAAGAATAATCTGGTTATTATTTTCGAAACGACAGGGATATAAAATGCCACCTCGGTTACAGCGATTCCAAGTGCATTAAATTATTGCTGCATATGCAGTGAATCCTTATCTATTTATAACCCTTGGGCCATCATTCAAAAGCGTTGTTCATTCATACACTAAAAATATCATTACAACTATCTGTCTAACAAAACGTCTATCCTTAAGTCCATGGAGGAACGTTTAAACTCCTCTCATATCTTTTGGAGCAAATGCATTTCATTACATGACAGGCTTATCCGATACTATTAACATCTTTATATCACCTAGCTGTTTGTCAGATTTTGGATGTGTGTGTGTGTGTGTGTGTGTGTGTGTGTGTGTGCGTGTGTGTGTGTGTGTGTGTGTGTGTGTGTGTGTGTGTGTGTGTGTGTGTGTGTGTGTGTGTGTGTGTGTGTGTGTGTGTGTGTGTGTGTGTGTGTGTGTGTGTGTGTGTGTGTGTGTGTGTGTGCGCGTATGTGGTTACAGAACGAGTGAATTGTGTTGGTTGTACCACTAAGAGCCCTACTGCCAGCTCAACTTAGCATCAAGGCTTCACCAGACGAGCAAGCCAAAATAATAAACATGCTGACAAACAGAGCTGGTGTAGGTGACAAGAGCAATGTAACACCATCAAGACATGAAAGCCGCCCATTCCTGCTCTGGGGTTTCTCCATTTCCAGTGGCAGCCTCTGAACCACAAATTGCCCCTAAATTATTCACCTTTCTTCTTAAGTACTGCTAAATATTTACTTGTCGATTAATTTGTAAACACGTTCTCATGATCACAGCTCCTTCATAATGAAAGGAGACGGAATGAAATGTGTAACTCATGATTTTGATTGTGTAACTTTATCAATTTATGATCAAGAAGGCAGATTTCAATGCCTGCACTGATTTGGTATCCGACAAGGAACATCTAAATAATTTTTCTTCGAAAAAGAGGCTTATTTTTTCTGAAAACTGGGTCCCAATTTCATTTCAGTTTCCAAAAAAAATAAATGTTTTTTGCTTTTTGGCAGCAAACACTTAATATGGGTTTGGTTCATACAGGGATAAAAAAGTACCCCATGTGTAAAATGACATACTCTGCTGTATCTTTAATGCTGTGGACCTAATTTTCTTCCAGAGGTCATGGCATCATGGATTCAATCAAATACCAACAGAAAAAAAATCAAAACCTGACAACCTCTGATAGAAATCTTATAACGGGCCATGTTTGGATCTTCCAACAGGACAGTGATCCAAAAACAAACATCAAAAACAAAAATGGGTCACTGAGCACAAAACCAAGCATCTACAATGGCCATCCCAGTCCCCAGACCTGAACCCTATAGAAAATGAGTGGGCTGAACTGAAGAATCTTGGAAAAATCGACCATAAAAGGTTTGATTTTTGCATTTTTAAAAAATAAAATATGAAAAGGATAAACAATGCAGATTTATTTTTTCACAGCCATCTTTGATACCAAGGGGGCAAATAATTCTGAGCAGCACTGAATATGCAGTATATATATATATATATATATATATATATATATATATATATATATATATATATATATATATATATATACATATATAAGTATGTATGTATATATATACTTACATACATACATTCATTATATATATATATATATATATATATATATATATATATATATATATATATATATATATATATATATATATAAAATGACGGAGCTGAATAACTGGATTAAATTGTCAGTTCTCCACTGACATCAAATAGATTGTGTGTGTGTGTGTGTGTGTGTGTGTGTGTGTGTGTGTGTGTGTGTGTGTGTGTGTGTGTGTGTGTGCGTGCGCGTGTGTGTGTGTGCGTGTGTGTGTGCGTGTGATTTTAGATCAATACACACTGGAGAGTAAAGTGTCTGAAAAGTTCCACGATGCACCTTCAGTAATCTCCATTAGGTACTCAAACCCACTTTGCATCGATTCCCACACCCCCCCTCAACCAACACTGGAGATCAATAACACACACACAAATGCACACACACTCACAAAAGGCCAACAAAAATAAAACCAAAACTCTTCCCTAGCGTCTAAAAGTGATTCCTTCATTTGAAAGCCACATTAAAGCACTTGGTTTTCCTAAAAGGCAGACTCAGGTCGATATAGAGACAAATGCTGTGTCTAAATTCTGAGTATGTTCAAAGTATGGACTGAGTTTAAAAAAAAAAATCACTCCTTGACTCTAGAATTCTTCAAGTACGTTCTGGGTGTATGCTGGAGTGTAGTATAAATACATTGCCAGACATCATGGACTATTTCCGTCTAAATTCTGAGTATGTTCAAAGTATAGAAAAATGTATTTCTTGACTCTTGAATTTTTCAAGTATACGTTCTGTGGGTAGGCTATGCTGCAGTGTAGTACAAATACATTCTCAGAAATCATGGACTACTTCCACAATGTTGGCACTTTTGGTCATATTTGCGACACTTATGAATAAGTCTGGCAGCAGCATTTTGGACTAACTGAAGACGATCAATTTGAGAACTTGATATACCGCGATGTAAGGAATTGCTAGCCTGGCAAGCCAGACCTACATCAAGATGTTAGGTCTGGCAACTCACCATAGACATGGCTCAATCCGAGGGGCGGGATAAACGGTTGTCTTTCAAATTCACTCTGCACGCAATAGGATAACGCTACAACCAACCAGAGCATTTTCCCACCAGCGGAGCTAGTTGATAGATTAAACTTTTGCTGTATCTGGTCGCCAAAACTACGAACACATCTTCCTTTTTTAAGAATGACTTAAGTGCCGTTCTTTGCTCTTTTCTCAAAGAAAAGCTTAACTCCAAGTCTTCCAGAGTCACGGCCAAAGCCGATTCGAAAGACCGCTGTTCGCCAGCAGCAGCCGTTCTTTGTTTTCAAGTAGCAGGGAATTCATACGGAACCGTCACAACTCTGTCGTCATTATGTTAAGCCTGCCCACATGATTTGATTGGCCTGACTAGAGTTTGGTTTTTCCAGCTCGAAAGTCAACGGAGAGTTGCTAGACTACCCTGGCTGCAAAATAAATTTCGCTGGCGCTAAGGTGCATCTAGATTTCTAGGCTAAGGAACTGCAGTAATCTAGTCGAGACATTATATATGCATGAACAGCCATTTCCAGAGTTTTCGGAGTGAGAAAGCCTTTGATTTTAGGCAGTAGACAAAGTTGGTATACTGGAACTGATTACGGATGAAATGTGTTTGTCAAATTTTAAAGGCTGGTCAAAACAAGAACACCTAAGTTCAACACTCCTAGGATTTAAAAGCCGATATACTCTCTAAATCAGGGCTTATACACTGAGAATTTTCATTTGGGCTGAAATTAATTACCTCAGTCTTGTCTTCATTTAGAAAGAGGAGATTTTGGGCTAGCCATTTAACCTCCTCTAAGCATAGCAGAAGAGAATTTTGTTTCTCTTGATTGGAATATAAATTTGGGTGTCGTCTGTGTAAAAATGAAATGATACACCATGTTTCCTTAGAATAGCGTCCAGAGGTAGCATGAAGGAGAGAAAATATATAAGGAGCCAAAATAGAGCCCTGTGGAAGACCACAGGTCAGAGGTGCCATGGAGCTGGAGAAATTACCCATCTTTACTAAAAACTTTCTGTCAGACAGGTATGACTGAAACCATGTCAGAACAGAAGCTTTTATACCCACCCAAGACTCTAGTCTAGATAAAAGAGTCGGGTAGTCAATGGTATCAAAAGCTGCCAAAAGATCTAACAAGAACAAGAACCACAGTATCTCCGGAATCAGTGGAGAGATAAATATCATTTAACACTCTCAGGAGGGCGGAGATCGAAAAACCTCATACAATTATTTGACAAAAAGTGTTGCAGTTGATCCAGCACAATTTTCTCCAATAGCTTAGAAATGAAAGGTAAGACAGAGATAGGCTGATTTTTTTTAAAACAGAAGGATCTAGTGAAGGCTTCTTGAGCAGAGGAGTGACCGTAGCCTCTTTAAGATTGGCAGGAACAGAGCCCGCTTTGAGACACTTGGTGATAAGAGATACCATACCTGGCCCAACCGAATCAATGTTTATTAATTTAAAAAAAATCTTGGGTAAATGATATCATTAAGACAAAATGAAGGTTTGAGCTTGACAGTCACGTCCTTCAGTGTCTGGAGGTTGATAGGATCAAAAACCTCCCCCAAAAAAACTGAAAAAAAAAAAAACAGAAGCAGGTGTCAACATTGGGCGGACAGTTAAATGAGGGCAGACACTAAGTCTTACGTTAGTGATTTCGTTAATAAAAAATTAGCATAGTCTTATTTACAACTGTTACATTTGATCAATGACCGTGAGTGAACACACCGTGCAACAAACAGCCAGAAATAATCTTTTCTGTGCATTATTACAGACATAAAACTCCCCGAACATCAGGCGTTTTTACTGAGATTTCTTTATGCTCTGAAAGGTCACTGTGCATCGCGTTTGTATGTTTCCTGGCAACGATCAGTTTAGGCTGAGTTCAGATAGATCAGGCATGTGGAAAGTATTTAGCTACTTTTCATTCAGCAGTGCAGACTTAACATTAGAAACACAATGTTACAGCCTACGTTCTTCTAGATGAGCAGAGTGTACAGGAAATACACATAGTATCAGAAAGCATCAAATTGAATAATAAAAAACAAACAGAACCTTATGCACATACAACAAATATAAACACAGTAGTTGCCAAAGTGATGTTCAGCCTATAGCAACAAATAGAAATAGAAATAGATATATAAATATAGATAAACAAATATCTTCTATATAAATTAAAAGTGTCCTGATTTTAGATAAGATTCTAATTCTAATTCTGATTTTAAAGTCCGCGTGAACCGGAAGTTGCAAACGACTTTTCTCCAGTCTTGTGACGTATTTCCCAGTGAAACGGAATATTGAACAGAGGGCAGGGTTTTACTCTAGCGCTCCTCCTCGCCATCTCTGCTCATAACAGACTAACGGTTTGAGGGGAGTGGTTAAGCGTTTCCCAAACCAAGCCGTCAAACCTACGTCATCAGGGAAGGTCCTCCAATGCAGAGGGGAGGGGCATTTTCAGATTTTGATTAAAGATTACGAAGCCAAAAAATATTTTTTGTGTGGATTGACTTGCATGGATGAATTTTTCACCACAAAACGATCAATTTAAGCAAACAAAGTAAATAATTATGGTCAATTTTGATTTCATGTGGACTTTAAAATGAGATTCCAAGATTTAATACTTAATTTGTTGGAGAGAGGTTGACAAGCCTACAACACACTGTCAGATGTCATAATACAAGATCAATATGAGTTTTTGATGAATTATGATCATGTGCATGTGTCAGTTAATCATGTGACCTTACATAAATCATGATGGTGATCAATAACAACATATCTCCTGATTGACAGTTCTCAGTTATTATTTAGCACTGCAATGATGAATGAAGAATGTATGACATTATCACCAATACCATAATCTCACACAGAATTTCATTTCTGACAATAAAATAAAATGTTCTGATCTTAAAGGTGTTTGATTTCAAGGGGATTCATTTTACCAGCTGCTCTTGATGCAGTTTGATGGAATGGCATTTTACAAGATAACTACAAATGTTAGAGGACTTAAAATGTTAGAGAGGGCTTTTCTAACTTATCGTTATCCCTCAAAATCTCTGAAAATATCCCAAAGGCCTAGGATCTAGCAACACACACACACACACACACACACACACACACACACACACACACACACACACACACACACACACACACACACACACACACACACACACACACACACACACACACACACACACACACACACACACACAGCCTTTTCACACTATCAGTCACACATAAGCTCTTGTTACAGAAGATGAAACTCTGTACAGATAGATACACATGTGGAAAAATAGTCAAAGGGCAAATTTATCTATATCTGTAGCAATTTAATTGCACCAAGAAAAAAAGTGCTGTTTTTTTCTGATTAAAGCACATCTATAAATGAGACTAATTTACATAATTTACATATAGAAAGAAGGCATATTTGTCCTGAAAAGAATAGCATGCAATCATTAAAATCGTTGCACTTCAATTTGTTAACAGTTCAGAAAGACTCGGGAGGCAAATAGCGTAACAAAGCATACATTTATTAAAAGCCCAGCAAGCAATTATTTATAAAGTTCTTTGGCGTAGGCTCTGTCCGTAGTTCGCAATTCGAGGGTAACGGAATCTGCATTTCCTGCCTGAAGACGAGGGCAGGGGCGTAGCCGACCCCCTGGGAGGTATGGACAGGGACCATCCTGGTGGTGGTGGGGAGGATGGAGGTAATTGATAGCGTCAGCAACTGTGAACTCAAACTTGTGTAAGTAACAATCTTTTATACTGCAAAGATTAGAACATGAACTTTCAGCGCAGCAACTTTGCAGATAATGTTCATGCACCAACAGCAACATTACACACTATTTAAAATGAAAAAAGTGAAATCACAATCAACCACCCCTTTAATTACACACACATACGTCATCAATCTACTTGCAATCACATCATTCTCTATAGGGCACAGCTGATTGGTTCCTTCTTGCTGCTCAACTTTCAAATACTTGTTCAGTGTCTGCATAGCAATTTGCAGCACACTTTCAGAAACCCTCCACCTTCCCCAGCTCCACCTGTATAGATCTGCTACGGATAGGCTGATTCATGTACAGCAGCAGCATGTCTTAAGTGCTCACAGCAGCGTGTTGTGTACTGTATGTATGGTCAGTAGCAGCAGCAATAACAGTAGCAGCGTAGCAGATCTATTCCACCAAGACCAAACACATTAAAGGGATAGTTCACCCAAAAATGAAAATTAGCCCATGATTTACTCACCCTGAAGCCACCCTAGGTGTATATGACATTCTTCTTTCAGACGAATACAATCGGAGTTATATTAAAAATGTCCTGGCTCTTCCAAGCTCTATAATGGGAGTCAATGCGTATATTTTTTTAAATCCATGAAAGCGAATCCATCCGTTATAGAAGTGCTCGAAACGGCTCTCGGGGTTAATAAAGATCTTCTGAAGTGAAGCGATGCGTTCGTGTAATAAAAATATCCACATTTAAAACTTTATCGACTTAAATAACTAGCTTCCGGCAGAAAGCCGTACGCAAGTCGACTTACACCAAAAGAGTAACCCTTGAACTTGACGCACAACAGTTGACCAGCCCTGCTTGTTTGAACCGCGAGAGGTATCAAAGCTTACGCTACTCCTACATCAAACATAGTTATCGTCAAGTGTTACTCTCTTGGCGTAAGTCGACTTGCGTATGGCCGCCTGCCGGAAGCTAGTTATTTTAGTTGATAAAGTTTTAAATATGGACATTTTTCTTATACAAACGCATCGCTTCACTTCAGAAGACCTTTATTAACCCCCCAGAGCCGTTTCGAGCACTTCTATCACGGATGGATGCGCTTTGATGGACTTCCAAAAAAGTAGGCCTATATCCATTGACTCTCATTATAACGCTTGGAAGAGCCAGGGCATTTTTTTTTATTTTTTTTTACATAACTCTGATTGTATTCATCTGAAAGGAGAATGTCATACACGGATGGCTCCAAGGTGGGTAAATCTTGGGCTAATTTTCATTTTTGGGTGAACTATCCCTTTGACATAGTCATATCCATAACCAAGTCAACACCCTGAGACTTGTGACTTGTCATGGCAGAAATATATATCAGAGGTCGAGTTAACCAAAAATGTCCTAATTTTTCTTTAGCGGTGATGGAAAATTCTTAAAGCCATCCGTCATTTTGACAAATTACACTGAGTGTGATGTATTGCATCTTGTAACTGTAATTCTCACCCCTGTCCACTTGGTGGTGAGTGCGCTCTTGTTGACTATCAAGTTAATGGTCAACGAATGGCTTTTCTGGGTTACATGATATTGTTTACAAGCTGTTTTATTGATGTCTTTCAGTTGAAACACCGATTGAGCAATTACATGAGAGACATGATAAGGATTTCGGTAAGTTGGACTGTATCTTGTAACATATTTTTGATGTTCATTCATGTTTATTTCGTTTTGTAACGTAATAAAGAGGAAGGAATTACTCCTTCACTGGCGCTCCGCTTCGCTTGGCTTGAACTGCAACAGTGATCTCTAGCGCCACATTAAAGAGCGCCAAAACAGTATTTATCGTTTGCATTTTGTGATCAAATAGACAGAATTTGAAAGCTGAGTCTTTCTTTCATATCAAAATTAACAAAGTGAATGGACAAACATTCATGATGAAACCTGAAAAGCGACGCATAGTCTCTGTTCAACTCTCTCTTAATAAATAAGTATGCATAATCTAGCTATATGCTTGTCCTGTACGTTCATGAATAAAAATTAAAATGTGAGCATAATAAATGGCTTATTATCATTAAAATGTGAAAATTAAAATTATGGGTAACTTAATTATGATCCTGTCAGACAATGTCTAACAAGACCTCTGATTTATATGAAGAGTTCAGATGCAAAAGCCTCTAAGTGCCATCTGAAATTTTCTTCTAGAATGATCATTTTTTTTATCAAGCTCGTATATTTAAGTTCAGTCATTTCACTTAAATGACAATTAATAGGTAATTTTCATTGTCATTTAAGGGAAATTACTAAACCTAAACATACAAGCTGGATAAAAATGATCATTCTAGAAGAAAATTTCAGATGGCACTTAGGCTTTTGCATCTGAACTCTTAATATATATATATATATATATATATAGCCTATATAGGCCTAAGTCATTATTTAAAGACACACACTGATGCCATGTATTTATACACACATATACATAGGCTATAGCCTACTGTCCAGTGTCCAGTGAATTTAGCCCTACCTGACAGAAAACAGGTCACGTCACTGCATCAGTGTGTGTCTTTAAATAATGACTTAGGCCTAGGCCTATGACTTTTCAGGAATGCCATGGTCAAATTGCTATCTCCTTACACAAACAAAAGCTGTTTTCGGTCACCACAGACAACATATCAGCATCAGTGTAGTAGGAACACTAGCAAGTCTACCAGGGCATTTCTGTAATATTTTCCAGTTAGTGATACAGGCCATTTATCACCGTCATGCTCGAGTCTAGCTTCGCGTAAGCAGCCGACGAGATAAGGCCGTGGACTTAAGGAAGCTACGGACTCATTTTATTTTTAGTCAGATGCTGGTTCAGCTAAAATCCCTCACAATGGCCAATGTTTGGACTATAAAAACATTATTACACTATACATTAAAATTATTAACTGTTATTTAAACACCATGTAATGAAAAGGTCCACAACAAGTAGGTTATTCCTCTCCTGCGGATGTTTACAACAACACAAAAAAAAATTGCAGTGCAAAGAGTATGTGACATGCAAATGTATGTGAGGACACCCCATGTAAGTCAATTTCTTCCCCTCTCAGCGCTCGCGGGTCTGTGTGTTTAGAAATGAATAAACCCTGCATAATGTTGTCTTCCTGAGAGCGCTTGTAGTGTGTTTATCCATTTTGATGAATCATTTGGCACAGCTAGAGTAGCGAAAAAAGGCCAAAGCTCCTGTTTTTCCGCTAAGTTTGATGCTCAGCACGTTGGTTTCAGGCTGCACTAGTAGCTGGCGGCCTCGGGATCGAATACGCATATGTCAAAATTATGAGTCATCTAGCTAACAGCGACTCTTGCGATGCTTAGAGGAAGTTCCAACATGTTATTCCGTGATTTAACAAACCACCTGCCCCCGTTTCTTACTTTTTATCAAGGATTAAGTTCAGCAATCCATTCAAAATAAATATCTGCTAATCACATGTAGCTCAATGAGGAGCAGAGCCAAAAGATACCACTGTATGTTTCTCCCAACGTGTAGTCGTAAAGTTCTGTCGCTTAGTTTATAAGTCATTAAACTTAATGATTGGCATAATGAGGTTGGGATGCTGCCAGAGGGGGGGCCAGGACATCAGGTGGAATTACCATCAGAAGTTCTCCAACACACAGTCACACATCCCGCTCTCTCTCACATACACACACAGACACACATGCGGCATCCATCGATAGCTGGAGTCGGTCTCGTCAGGATGATAGCGAGGGCTATCATTACTCGTCAACAAACAAACGTAAAGGGAGCGGAGCGACAGGCAAGAGTGAGGTAGAGAGAGAGGTAAAGAAAGCGAGACGATTCGAGTGGACAGCGAGCTCGCAAAGCACTGTCAGCTTTGTGGAGACGTGACAGATCGCCAGATATCAAAGACACGTGTAGATGTGAACATCTCATTACCGGATCCATCTCCTCCTTGTGTCTTTCTGCTCAACAGCTATTTATACTGATTTTTTGTCGCTGTCACCAGTTTTGTTTGTTCCTATTGTCTATTACTGCCTTTACTGCTAATTTTGTCTCTGCTTGATTATTTTTCTATGGCACCGTTTGATGTGTTTCACAATAAATGAAATGTGTCTCGAACGTGTCTCACAGAGTTTGGAAAAGAGGGCCGGATGCGCTTATTGTCATTTTTGAGGTTCGTTTTATCGGCGTGATATGAAATGTGCGACGAATAGACGCCGCTGTGTTTGTGGTGACTTTTTGAGGAGCATGTTATCGAGTGCAGATTACAATTCGTGAAATTTAGTTTTCAGTTTGTAAGCATCACTATTATTCTTCTTACATCCTAAACATAAAACTATGGTTCACCCAAAATGAAAATTATGTAATCATTTACTTAATCAACTGTGCAGAACCATTAGACTGTTTCCATGAAAAGATTAAGCAGCATAACTGTTTTCAAAATGTATAATAATAATAAAAAGATTTTTCTTAAACACCAAATCAGCATGTGACACTGAAGACTGGAGTAATAATACTGAAAATTTTGCGTTGCCATTAGGCTACTGGAATAAATTACATTTAGAAATATATTAAAAGAGACTAACTGTCAAAAACATTAAAAAGTCATAACTCCAAGTGTACATATTTGTTTCCTTATGTCTTGTTATATGTCACTCAGATATGGCAAATTACAGAAATAAAATCAGCTGCAAATGGAAATTCATGTTGACTGTGTTGGAATATCGTCTAAATCTCTGGAAGGTCCAAGCCACATATAGGGACAAGAAAATCCTAGAGAACAAAGGAAATCATGACCATATAGGCAAACAAACACCCACATTTTCTTCACAAAAACAAAAAAAAAAAGAAAGAAAGAAAGAAAGAAAGAAAGAAAGAAAGAAAGAAAGAAAGAAAGAAAGAAAAAATAAATAGTTCTGTCCTATTATTATTCAAACTTGAAGGTTATTAGCATGTATAATAATTAAGGAAAAAAAAAACATACAAAAGAACAAATATATAAATAGCCAATGTAAAATCAGCACAAACGTGTGACAAGTATAAACCCACACATACACATACAGGTTGTTAGTATATAACCTCTGTCCTGTGATTAATGATGTAATTAGCACTATCCCATACACTAGGCTTCTCAAAAATGTCCTAATAGACCAAATGCTACATCAACACACACATTAAGCATGTGTCGTGTTACAGAACCTGCATATGCAGAAAACATACCAAACAGTCATTTTGCAGGACTAATTGCATCTTTTCTTCATTTTTGTTCCTCGGGTGAGAAAATAAATAGCCTAATGAGGCAGAATTGCTCCATTTCATGGCTGGTTCTCGCTCATAAGGCTGTTTTCATGCTGGTCCACAGCAAATGTGTAGGTTTGGTTTTAACATTGATAATGACATTTAAAATCGATCAAAGATGCACCATGTCTCCACCTCAACATCAAAACTGCCATTTACAGGTGATAAGCTGTTCTTGTTTACACTTAGGCTGGTATTTATAAGTTGAAAGTTGTTTTTTTCTATTACCTTTTTGTACACTTGTCTAAACAATACACTGGAGAGAAAAAAAAAAAAAACTGTGGTCATTTACTCATTGCTTATTTATTTTTTCTTCCATATAATGAAAGTGGGGACCACTGTTGTTCGGATCTCAACGTTTCCCAATGAAACGCATAGGTTGGAATGATATACAGGTGAGTAAATACATTTTCTTATAATTGTTTTATATAATTTAATTGTGTGTGTGTGTGTGTGTGTGTGTGTGTGTGTCCCTTTAAGAATGTGTTTAAGTGCAGCATGGAGCTAAACATATAGGCACATTGGTGGTTACAAAATATGCATTCATCTTCATGTGTCACTGAATCATTCATTCAACCAATTAATTCAAAAATTTTTCATTCTGATTGATTCAGGAACTGAACAGTACTAAACATAATTTAGAAAAACTTTAAGGTGTGGTCACATTTACTGTGTTCATTTACTTTTTTGTGGCCAAAATCCAGTCATTTCATTGCGAATTTCACATGTGGTCAACAGATTTCCCCATTCAGATTTCACTACAAGGTCAAGTTGGTCTTGTGGATGCACCGCATTGACCAACAGAAACCTGCTTGGTCCTGTGTGAGCTCAGCTGTGCATCATACATTGCTACACTATTGACAATAGAAATTTGAAATTGACAATTTTTTTTATTTTTTTATTTGCTAATGTGACCACATCTTAACTGTTTTTTGGAACTATTTTCATTGGCAAAGCAAAAATACACAAAACAAATGTCAATACTGCTTCTCAATTTGAACTTTTTATAGAGTTATACAAAAGCAGTATCACATTTGCGGTTGTGCTGTTGTTCTGAATATAAATACATACATGTACTCTTGTGTGATATTATAAAATATAAAATAATAGGGTGTGCAAAAGTCTTAGGCATGTTGACCCCCCCCCCCCCCCCAAAAAAAAAAAAGTCAGTTATTTAGATTTATATCTACTTTTGCTGTGTGTCAGTAGGAAATATCAGTTTACATTTCCAAACATTCTTTTTGCCATTAATTGTAATAATCCAGTGAGATTTCTGTATGCATAAGGAATCTGACAACAGCCAGGATGATCTGATCTCACCATCATCGAGTCCGTCTGTGATTACATGCAGAAACAGAAAAAAAGGAGACAAACTAAATCCAGAAGAACTGCGGGCACGTCTCCAAGATGCTTGAAGAAACCTTCCTGCAAAGCTACAGTACTGTGAAAAGTACTGGCACTTGTGTTAAAATGCTGTAAAGTGAGAATGCTTTCCAAAATAAAATTATAAATTGAATTTATTTATGATTTAACTTCTATTAACTAATTCAAATCAATATATGGTGTAACGACCCTTTGTTTTTAAAACGGCTTTTGTCCAGGTACATTTTCGCATTTTTTCAGGTAGCTTTGCAGGAAGGTTTCTTCAAGCATCTTGGAGGACTATGGTGATAAAAAATCCAGGAAATAATTAAGTTGATTATAATGATAAATTCTGCCAAAAAGAATATAGTAGGCTACTAAACTATGTATAAGAAAAATGTCTTACTTTCTTTATTGTTTAATAGTGGCCGATTGCCATGACTTGAGATAATCATTTTATAAAGTCAAAAATGTTCACCATTAATGTTTTTTAATTACTGTAATAATTGTAGAAACAACATAATGTACATAACCACTGTAATGTATAAACAACATAAAGACAGTATATTTTAAATAACTGTTTAATGGCATCTTTTGATGAATGAAGGCCAGTATCACTGATATTAATATAGCTACTGATGTCTCGATGAAAATGATTTTTTACTTTCATATATATATACAGTGAGAAGTCAGGAGTCGTCGGACTGTGTCTGCAAAAACCCACCATGACAAGACAGGCCTAGTGAAACGGTCCAGTAGCTTTTCCCATTACCCCCTCAACACATTTACCCTGCTCTGGCTCTCATACACACAGTCTACTTTCTGTGTAGAAAACTTTGCCATCTGCAATTTGTCCATGCAGTGTGTGTTTGAGTGGGTGCAAGTGTGTTTGAGTGGGTACACTACTGTGTGACAGAGCGGTCTGTTTTTGACACTCATTCAACCTAAGACTACTGCTATTATCCTCACCGATGGTTACAGCAACATGACTTTACAAACCTTATTTACCCATCAGCCACAATTCAGAGAGAGTCAGACAGGAGCAATCATTAGGTCTATGTGTTTTACATGTTCACTTTGTGCATATATGCTTGTGTCTCATTTAGTTGATTTTTAAATGATGTTGGGTTACACTTTATTTTAAGGTGTCTTTGTTACACTGTAATTAAGTACTGAGTGATAGTAACTACATGTACTTACTATAGGGTTAGGATTAGGGTTTGGTTTAAGGTTAGTTGCATGTAATTATGTATAATTTATAGTTATTACTATAGTAACTACATGTAACATACTGTATGTAACAAAGACACTGTAAAATAAAGTGTTACCTGATGTTGTTGCTGTTTGAGTGTGTGAAAACAGACTGGCATTGATTGTCTCTCTCACACCTTGTATATCCCCTGAATGAAGTGAATTGACACCGTGAACCCACTCAAATGAAACGGTCATCATTCCTGACGGCTGAGAACAGTGAGCTAAGAGTGTGTGTAAATGTCTGTGTGTTTGTGTGTGTGCTACAGCAGAACCACAGCGGATGAGAAGCTGTCATTCTGACACAACCACGGCAAAAGTCCCCTGAATCAGCAGTCATGCCAGTTCAAGATGGCTGCCATGCTATTCTCCCTAAAAAAAAGGTATAGCTCAGAAAACGGTTTAGTTCTCCAAAACTGAACAGAGATTTAGACAATAACAAATAAGCAATAACAATTGAGATGGATTAAGACAAATAAAAAATGATAACCATACATATGCCAAAATAACATAACATAAATTTAGTGTTACTGTAAAGTAAAATTGTTACAGTAATTGATTGATATCTAGTGGACTCTGAATCATTCTATCATCATGTGAGTTTTTTTGCCCACACAAATGGAAGTAAAGTCAGTAAAAAAACAGTTTGGTTACTAACATTGTTCAAAATATCTTCTTTTATGTTTCATAGAAGAAAGAAAGTCAAAGATTTGGAACCACATGAGGGTGAGTACATGACTAAATTCATTGTTGGGTGAACTTAAGACCGAATAGTTGTTCTGGCAAAATTATGACTATAGACAGTTAGACAAAAATTATTGCACATCCCTAATAATTGATTCAAAATGTGTGAGAGGCTTTCTGATTTTTGGTGGCAATGCTGGCAAATACCAAGTTTACACAGTTTTACTATAATGGCAATAGTAGTATATTTATAGATGGAATTTATATGGATTCATTCAGATAAGGGACAAAAAGGCAATAAGGCAACTCAAATGCAACACAATAAAATGTGTATATCGATCTTTAAATTTAGTCTGATTTGTATTAATATGAAAGGAGATCTGCTGGCACATTAAACATGTTTGTGTCATGTTTGTGTATGTGTGTTTTGGGGCAGTGCCCATGCTGAGGTTTTGGCTTGTTCTCAGTTACTACGGCTGATGCCAGTCGCCCGCTGGTTATGGCACATCGTAAGGGGCCTAATGGAATGGGAGCATATCCATGACGATTAACCCAGGAGAGTGGCTCTCTGGCTGGGCCTGGACTGGCTCTTTGCCTAGCAGTTCAGTCAGAGCATAGCTCAGCTACACAAACACAACGAATCGACTGTCCTACACAGACACGATCAGCCAAACACAGCGCTCACATACACACATAAATCTAGACACAAGCCTCATCTATCTATCTGCCCATCGCAACAGCCAGTGGCAGCAATGTTGAAATGTTGCAGTCCACAGCCATTAGTACAGCAGGCTCTACACAATGAAATACATTAGTGTGATTGCTCTGTGTGCAGACAGGCAGCGGGACAATGGTTTGCTTGATTTCTACTCCCCCCCCCATCCCCCCATCCCCCCCCCCCGCAGTGGAAAGTCCAAAAATACCTCTGTATTATCAAATACATCAGAGATCCTTGACATTACAGCATACGTAAACCATAACATTGACTACAGAGTTAAATATTTAATAGTTTAATAATCAAACCTACATATTTTGAAGGTCAGTGATGATTAGCTTCAATTTGAGATAGCATAATAAAAATTCAATAAAAAAACGTATTCAATGCTGGTACATCCTTGACACTTCCAGTGCTAATTTCAACACCTTTAAATGAAAATTTAATTTAAACGCAGTCAATACTTTGTCATGCCATCTTAGTTAATTTGAATCTATTTTACTTTTACTGAATTACAATAATGAATGACAATCATTTTCTAAATGACTAGTTAACTGCAACAGACCTAAATATACCTTATTCAAAAATAAGAAATTATCAGTATAAACAAAATACAGTGTTTGAAAGCTTCTGAAATAATAGCATATAATTGTAAGGCGGAGTGTTTCAGAAATGAGGAAGAGGAGGATCCATGTGTAGTATAGCAGTTTATTTACAAAATAACAAGCGACATTCAATAACCAATTATATCCAAGCAACAAGAACACATGCAGGCAAAACCCATAGTAAATCCAAACGAGGGACAAAACAGAACTGAAAATAACTCAGATAATACATCCACTAAGGACAACAACAGATGTGAGAAACTCTGGGGTATTTATACACAATTGGTGATTGGCAAACAAGACACACATGGGAACAATCAGGAACTTATCAACAAGAAAAACTACAAAGGAGTACAATAAATGGCTCAAAAATGAATCTGATTAATCCAATTTATTTAGTAAGAGTGAGCTATTTAACTTACTTGCAAAGCATTAACTGGTTTTCAGTTTTAACCTTCATAGTGAATTGACAATATTGGTCATCATTTTGCAACGATATCTGCCAATAATCGGTATCAAACTATATAGTAGTATAGAAACAATATGTGACAAAAGAAGTATGTCTAAATTCTCAGAACTCATAAAATAAAAGACAAAAAGTACTTGGATGACTACTTCTGCTGACATTCTGAGTGTGTATAAGAGTGCATTTTTTAGCGCACATCTCGTCCAATAATCGCAAAGAGCTTTGTTACTTCTGATCAGAAGCATAGTCTCAGCTTTCAAATTCTGTCCATTTTATCACAAAATAAAACAATAAACGGCATCTTGACACACTAAATGACTCACTTTAATACGTTATAGCATGAAAAAAACATGCAAACATCAAAAAGTATTTTGAAAGATACACCGAAATGTACCATGTCTCATGCAATCAGTGTTTCAACCGCGGAAATATGTCGATAAAACAGCTTGTCAGCTTATGTCACTTAACGTTGCATTTACTTAAGGAAAGTTATCCAGTGTTCAGTTGGTTATAGTTAGGAGCTTATTTACTGTTAATTATATATTTGCCATAAAGACAGGCGCTTATGAAAACTATGTGAGTTGTATTCAAACATTACAGTTTTTATTTGAGTTATCTGAAAATAAATAGCAGTTGAATATACTATTTTGAGCTCTGGAAGACAAAACTTGTAGTCCATTATAACATCTACAAAGACAGCCTTCATGCTTTCAATATGGAACTAGGCAAAGCTAGACAGATTTTCTTCTCAAATATTATAAACAGTAATTTAAACAACACACGCACTCTTTTTGCTACTGTAGAGAGACTGACAAACCCCCCAAGCCAGATTCCCAGTGAAATGCTCTCAGAGAACAAGTGCAATGAGTTTGCTTCTTTCTTTTCTGAGAAAACCAATAATATCAGAAAGGTGATCAGCACATCCTTGAGTTGCACTGAGGTCAGACAGATCAGACCACCTGAGAAAGTAGTTACTATGTCTGACTTCAGAGAAATTGATGGCAAAATTTTGGAAGAAACCGTACAGCACCTTAAAACATCAACCTGCACTCTTGACACACTTCCCACATCATTTTTCAAAAGTGTGTTAAACAGTTTAGAAGCAGATCTCCTAGAAGTAGTAAATGCCTCACTTCTCTCTGGGAGTTTTCCAAACTCCCTGAAAACTGCAGTTGTCAAGCCCCTCCTTAAAAAGAACAATCTGGATAAGACCATATTAAGCAACTATAGGCCGATCTCAAATCTTCCTTTCATAGGCAAGATCATTGAAAAAGTTGTCTTCAATCAGCTGAATAAATTCTTATGCTCGAATGGATTCTTTGACAATTTTCAATCTGGTTTCCGACCGCACCACAGCACAGAGACAGCGCTCATAAAGATAATAAACGATATTCGCTTAAATACTGATTCAGGCAAATTATCAGTGCTGGTGATACTCGACCTCAGTGCTGCATTTGACACTGTCGATCATAACATACTTCTTGACAGGCTGGAAAACTGGGTGGGGCTTTCTGGGATAGTCCTAAAATGGTTCAGGTCATACTTAGATGGGAGAGGTTATTATGTGAGTATAGGAGATCATAAGTCTGAGTGGACATCCATGACATGCGGAGTCCCTCAAGGCTCAATTCTTGTGCCACTCCTGTTCAACCTGTATATGCTCCCAATGAGCCAAATAATGAGAAAGAACCAAATTGCTTACCACAGCTATGCAGACGACACACAGCTCTACTTAGCCCTATCGCCTAACGATTACAGCCCCATTGACCCCCTATGCCAATGCATTGATGAAGTCAACAGTTGGATGTGTCAAAACTTTCTTAAGTTAAACAAAGACAAAACTGAAGTCATTGCGTTTGGAAACAAAGATGAAGTTCTCAAGGTGAACGCATACCTTCACTCTAGGGGTCAAACAACTAAAAATCAAGTCAGGAATCTTGGTGTGACACTAGAGTCAGACCTTAGTTTCAGTAGTCATGTCAAAGCAATAACTAAATCAGCATACTATCATCTGAAAAATATTGCAAGAATTAGATGCTTTGTTTCCAGACAAGACTTAGAGAAACTTGTGCATGCTTTCATCACCAGCAGGGTGGATTATTGTAATGGACTCCTCACTGGCCTTCCCAAAAAGACCATAAGACAGTTGCAGCTCATACAGAACGCTGCCACCAGGATTCTGAGCAGAACTAGAAAATATGAACATATCACACCAGTCCTCAGGTCTTTACACTGGCTCCCAGTTAAATTTAGGATTGATTTTAAAGTATTATTACTGGTAAAGCATTTAATGGCCTAGGACCTCAATACATTGCAGATATGCTCACTGAATATAAACCCAACAGATCACTCAGATCACTAGGATCATATCAGCTAGAAATACCAAGGGTTCACTCTAAGCATGGTGAATCTGCTTTTAGCTATTATGCCAGCCGCAGCTGGAACCAGCTTCCAGAGGAGATCATACGTGCTCCTACTGTAGTCACATTCAAATCCAGACTCAAAACACATCTGTTTAGCTGTGCATTTACTGAATGAGCACTGTGCCAATGTTCGTCCGACTGTTTGTACTGTACTGAATTTTATTTTTTAGTTTTCTAAACTGTTTTAATTATTCTTATTTCTTTTTATTATTTTAATTTCTTCTATGTAAAGCACTTTGAATTGCCATTGTGTATGAAATGTGCTATATAAATGTGCCTCTGTTGTTAACTTTACCTCCAATATTATGGTAATGTACCAAATGAGAGGGTTCCCTGTGTAGTTTACAGCATTAGTTGGGAGAGTTTTTTTTTTTTTCTTAAAATCAAACTATCGGTTATTAAAGATATCTTTCTGATTAGTCAGCTAAGTGTATCGGCAGAGAAAATCTGTGCATCTCTAATCATCATAATGTATGTTTTGTCTCACTTTGTTATTTTTCTTGAGAAATATTTTCAGCAGTATTTTCATTTTAAGATTAAACTAAATTAAACCTGTTAGACTGGCACTAACTAGCACAGAAGTTCATGATTATCTGAGTGGGAGTTTTCAGAAAGGTGTAGATTCAAAGGCACACTATGCAGTTTTCAGTTTTTGTCAAACAGTCACCCCTAGAGTCGCTGTGGAGTACTTGTATTTAACGTTACTGTCGTAAATACCACTCACGCAGAGCAGTCTCTGCACTCACAACCTAATCCCCTCCTCCCTGTATACCGGTACCTGTTCAGTAGGATGGAGCGTCGGATATCGAACAGGCACAGATAGCCTCCGAAGATGTCTACTGATGAGGTAATGTTTCACGATTTCATACAAATATGGCAGCTAAAGTTTGCATAAGCACAGTACACATGCCATAAGAAACCTGAACCAGACAAAGGACTACCTGATAAATACACATCACAACACCTGAGTTCAGCTGGTAAACTTGCTCGTGAGGCAAGCTGGGCAATAAAACATAACGCAAAAACACGTAAGAGAAACGAGTGTTTGTTATCAAGTGTGCTAATAGCTCAGCTAATCGACAGCTAGCTAGACATATGTGGAAATTAGTGGACTGGTCTTATTATCAACAATGGATGAATGAACAACTTTGTAAAAAATGACATACAACAAGCAAGCGCAACAACATACAACATAGAACGCAATCAAGTTTACAAATAAGAGATTTACTTACCAGTCCATCAACAAGAAGTCAGCATCGCTGTTGCATCCTTTGCTGCTTTTTAGCTCTCGCCAACTAGTGAAAGCCTAGTCTTGTGTCTCACTTTCTCGTTTTCTTATTCTTGACTCTCCTGACCCGTGTTTTATTCATCGACTCTGCCATGATTCACGTCTGAAATACGTGCTAGTGTCTTTCATAGAGGCTGCTTCATATGTTGTTGATGTATGTGACATCGTGCCGTAAAGCAAGTCGTGATTCTCGCGAGATTTGTCGGGACGACACCTCTCAAACTTGCATTGCTGGTTTTTCCAGCTTACATTTATTTCATGTGAAGTGCAAATATTCTGCTAAGGAAGCAACATTTTAGGCCTTAGACAGCAGTACGACAGCAACTTCAGGGAGAGGAGACAGGCAGACAGTCACAAATTTGTTAAGTGCAGTAAGAGTCAGCACTGAAATCGAGGAGTACACCACAAAGAGAGAGAACATCTCCACCGCCATTCACATTGTTAGAGGAAAAAAAAATTAACAGAACATTTCAGAAGGTCTTAGAGTTCCCGTCTCCACAGCCCACTTCTTTTGTCCACTGCCCAGCTGAGTTCTTTGTCAGAGCAAAAGAGATTTTCCTTTCCCCTCTTTTGTCCTCCTCTGTTTCTCCTCTGTCTATCTCACTCGCTTTTCAACCGCAGCCTTCACAAGTGTCTCAGAGAGTGATGGGAAGAGAAATGGAGGGAGAAGGAAGAGAGAGAGAGAAGGATGAAACATCTCCAGACCGGTCGGTCTGTCAATTAGATAGAACACACATAGAACAGAAACAAGTTCTGAACAGAGAAAAAAAAGAGACAGAGAAAGAGAGTTTCTCTTGTTACATGTTTCTGTGTGTGTGTGCCCAATTAGGGTGATCACCTGTGTCTATTTAAGGTTGTTTTTACTTCACGCTGATATTGTGCCAGATGAACACCTGAGGGTCGAAACGTTGCCTTGTTTAATAAAATCCATTTGGAAGCAGTTAACGTCAGTGTGCGGACTTCACACTTCTTTATTTTTGTTTATATCACTCAGTTGTCCTGCACCTGAGCCCAATCTGGGTGTTTGGGATGTGCACACCAGCTTCGTGTTTTTGATTCTTCAGAGAAAGAGAGAGGCATGCATTTTGCCCAAACTAAAACCATCCAAAAAAAGATTTTAAGAACAATGAGATATAACATTGGAGATGTAATTGGAATTTTGCACTTTTATTGAAATTGCAATGCTTGACTTTTACAGTGATTTTACAGTTATTTTGTACAGTATCCCAGAGAGAAGGAGTGTGACATATCTTATATCAAAGTATGAGTAATTTTATAGGATTATTCTATGTTTTTTTTTTTTGTTTAGTTTTTTTTTGGATTTTCGATACCCTAAAAATCTATGGTTATGTATTTCATACTGACAGAAAAAGCAGCTGCAGTAAACACATTTTAGGACAGTTCATTCTGAATCCTCCTCCTACCATTAAATACTATTCTTCCTTCATTTTACTTCTGGATCCTGGCATATGGAACACATTCACCCCTAGAGTAGTAGCAATGTTCTCTACCACAAGAAGACAGTAAAAACAAAAAAACTGATATACTTCAGGTTTGTTAGTCGAATGGACAATCACAATAAAGTGTTAGCTGAAATTACAGTCTTACTCTAATAACTGATAGTTGATAAGCAGTTGCAAAGTAACTACATGTGTAGAATGTCTGAAGTGGACTACTGAAATAAAGTGTTACCAATAAAAATGAAAATTTGCTCATCATTTACTCACCCACATATAATTTTAAACCTGTATGACAACATAAAATATATTTTGAGAAATGTCCCTGTGATTGTTTTTATTTTGTCCATACAATAATAAAGTCAATGTTAATCAAAACTGTCATTCAGGATTGGAACAACGTGAGGGTGAGTAAATTATAACAGGATTTGCATTTTTGGGTGAACTAACCCTTAAAGACTAAAAGTCTAGAATTGCCCCTGCCAGACATATTTCCTTGCATATATAGTAGTAATGCATATTTTTGATAATCCATTAAATGTAATAGTCTACTTAACAAATGAAGGGTACTTCAACTCTTTTTTTTCTCTTTTTTTTTTTTAATCTTGATTGACACAATATGTTTATTCAAGATAAATGAGTGATTAGTCTGGCATCAGAGCAAAAACAGCTGCTTCTCATCATAAACACTTGAGATAAAAACAAAACACTTAACAGTAAAACATAATTTATAAATTTGATTGAATGAGCCTCATTCAGAGGTGTCACACCTGTGACTGCACAAGTTGCAAAGTTGCTTGACAACTAAAAACCCTGCTGCTTCACATATTCCTACCATTCCACAATAAATACTGTTATAGCTCCTGTCCATAGTGGCTACTACACGATCCATTCAGGTCTGTTAACCCTGGAGCTTGTAAAAGGAGTGGAGGATTTTCCCCTCTGTAAAGATGAGGTCAGCCTCACTGTGAGCTAATTGATTCACTTTTATTTCCTCAACTAAGCAAGCAGCACACAGCTTTTAAAAAGAGCCAGAGTGTCTCTGTGATTGAACACGCTTGAAATAATTGAGCTGTTGTTTGGTTTGACGTTGCTGAGTGACTCAGTGGTTCGGTATTGAGAGACGAGAGGTAATTGATATTGACTTTTTGCTTGTGCTTTGTCATCAGCTTCCGCAACAGGAACCGTCCCACCTTCTGTGGCATAGACCGTGACTATTATCTTCTGCAAGCTTGTCCACACACACACACACACACACACACACACACACACACACACACACACACACACACACACACACACACACACACACACACACCGCTATTGCTTTACAGCAACCTCACAATTAGTAGACAGAACGACCATGTTTGCTGGCAATAGATGCAACAATCGGACTATTGATGCC
Organism: Scardinius erythrophthalmus; assembly: GCF_964197995.2. Lineage (NCBI taxonomy): Eukaryota > Metazoa > Chordata > Actinopteri > Cypriniformes > Leuciscidae > Scardinius > Scardinius erythrophthalmus. The sequence continues at coordinate 13,868,111 of NC_138233.1, read as the reverse complement.
CTGAGTGACAGTATTGCGGGTTGCACAGGATTTAGACATACTGTATATTAAAATAAAATCCGGGACTTTTTAATGCAGATTTCTGGATCACATCCCATTCGTCCATGGTTTACAGGGAACAGTGACACTTCACTGATTAAAACAATTACAGAATGTCAGCAAATGGTGTTTAGACCAATAGACCGTTATTTATTGAACAGCACAGAATTTATTATTAGCATCTTACTCACAGCAGAGGGCCTGTGAAAAAGACTGAAGCTAAAGTAAAAGTTCTTTTTTGTGGCATTGTAATAGAGCATATAACCAGCAGAGACACGCACCAGCCGTGTGTTGAAAGCAAGGGGATTTTCATAATGTGACGGAGTATTAAGCAGCTATGGTATGGATTGGATCTGTAATCCACACTCATGCCAAAAACCACCCGCTGTCTCTGTCACTACACCACACTGATCTGTGCTGTTACCTGCCCTGCCAGGAGAGAAGAAGAGAGAGGGAGCAAAATGAATTGAAAGGGATAGAATAGAAGATAGTGAAGGAATTAAATGAATTATGTTAGGGGGAAAAAAGAAGCGCAACATCATAAGTACTGAGGACATAAAGCACTGTAAATCTCCAAAGGTGTAGAATAATAACTCTCATTGAAGAAAACCAATCTCATGGGAACAAAAGAGCTCGGCATTGTGCATTTCTGTTTCGCTATTGTGCCTAGTAATTGTTCTCTTTATATTTAATTGATCTAGATTCAAGGTCCACATTTCCCCTCGGGTTTGCCTTTCAGTGAAGAAAAAAAAAAAAAAAACGATTTGAATTGTAAAGTAATTTATGCTTAGATTGAATAGAGTTAGTCAATTTGTTTGCAAAATCTATTTTAAGATGTGAAATATGCAATATGCATTTAAGACAACAGATTATTGATATCAGTGAAAAGCACAACTCATTAATGGTTTGAAAGGCACAAACACAATCATGTTAGCGCAGCTCCTTGGGATATAGAACAGTCATTTTCTATTTTAATATACTAGTGCAAAGTGCCTGTGCAAAAACAGTTTTTGTGTGTGTTTTTAGTAATTGTTGGTTTGGTGTGTTTGAGTGCTCATTGTTACAAATACACAGCAAAAGTTCAGTGACATTTTTATTTGTGCATGGTAGAAAGCAAATACTGATACTGACATAATGACATACAATAAATATGGAAAATTGAACTACACAATTGAGGGAGCAGGCTACACAGTGAACTCCAAGAAAACGCTACTTAAGCTCCGCTGCTTTCTTCAACCCTCTCTGTCTCTGCTCCTGCGCTGTGCTCACTCAGTGTGCAGTGTGAGAGGGGAAATGGCCAGTGGCTAGAGCGGCAAAAGCCAATGTGTGCTTCTTTTACCGATATATTTAACAATATCTTTTGCATTTTTAATCCAAACAACGGCAAACTTGGCACTGCACTTATTCGTACCAGTAGCAGAACACCTGTCAAGTTTGAAATCCATTGGACTAACGGTTCTAGAGATATGCGAATACCACACACACACACACACACACACACACACACACACACACACACACACACACACACACACAGATTCAGGGAGCAGACTACACAGTGAACAATGAAAAAACGCTAAGCTTGAGCAAACAGTTTGTGAATAGGCTATAGGGCTGCACGATATGAGGAAAAGCTGCGATGTGCGATAGCATTGTTTATTTAATATTGCGATGACGATATGACTTGCGATAAATAGGCCTCTTCAAATGTGAATGTTAGCTATAGCCTGGGCTACTGTTTCCATGTCTTAGTGCTTTAATAGGTTCTTTGAGTGATAGGTCATACGTTACCTGCCTGGTTCAGATTACACGATTTTAGCGCGATTTTGGCACGATCCGTTTGACGTACGGTGTCGTGGAGGATTCGTAAATGACAATGGGCATCAGGACGCAAGATTCAATCGCTTCATCTCGTATAGTGTGTCATAATGGGCGACAACCTACGTCGCGTCTGCGATTCTTCACGACATCACGACAGAAAGACTAGCATGTTTAATTTTTTTAACGGTCCTCCACGACGGGTTCCGTCAAGAGTAAACGAGTTTGTGAGCGAAAGTGTGTGTGCGCCAGTGCGTGTGTGCGCGAGTGAGTGAGTGAGCGAGGGACAGTGAGTGTGTGTGTAGGGATGTGTGCGTGCGTGCGTGTGTGTGTGTGTGTGTGTGTGTGTGTGCGAGTGAGTGAGTGCGCGCAAGTGAGTGAGCGAGCGAGGGACAGTGAGTGTGTGTGCGCAAGTGAGCGTGTGTGTGTGTGCGTGTGCGTGCGAGTGAATGTGTGTGTGTGACGGCACGCGATGACTGGTCGGAAAGTAACGTGTAGTCTGTCATGTTTTTTGTCCACGACACGACAAGATTTTAGGAGTCAAAATCGTGTAATCTGACACCGTGACTATCATAACAGACACAAAAATCTTGTAATCTGAACCAGGCATATTCATCGTGTCAGGCTGTCGGTTGCGATGTGTTCATCGCGCGAGTTCATATCAAGATGACGATAAAAATTCGATGTATCATTCAGCCCTAATAGCTAATAGGCTACTACAAATGATGGCCGTGAATAAAATATAATATTCAGAAGTAAATAGTGTAGCTGACTTAATGTTTAGCTGACAGAGTGTTTATGTCAGAATATTTATTTTTAAACCACAACCTTCTAAGTGCTTCTTTTACCGATATATTTAACAATATCTTTTGCATTTCTAATCCAAACAACGTCAAACTTGGCACTGCACTTACTCGAATTACTCGAATTACGCCTTACTTGAATCCATCGGACTAACGTTTCAAGAGATATGCGAATAACAGAGACACAGACAGACAGACAGACATTTCTGTAATTTATAGATAGATTTTAATACGTAATTTATTCCTGTGATGGCAAAGCTGAATCACTGCCTGACCTGCCTGAAGACGAAGGCAGGGGTGCAGCTGACCCCCTGTGAGGTATGGGAAGGGACCATCCTGGTGGTGGTGGGGAGGATGTTGAATGATAGTGTCAGCATCTGCGAACTCAGACATGTGTAAGTACCGATCTTTTATACTACAAGTATTAGAACATGATTGTATATATGAGAAGGTAATAAGTGACGTAACAATTGAGTCTTCCCGCCAGAACTTACGCTAAAGCTTTCATTTCTGATCAATTAAATGCATCCTTGCTGAATTAAAGTGTTTTTTAATTTTAGTGCGTATTATAAGACTTAAACGGTTAGTTCACCCAAAAATGAAAATGATGTCATTAATTACTCACCCTCATGTTGTTCCAAACCCGTAAGGCCTTTTTTCATCTTCGGAACACAAATTAAGATATTTTGATGAAATCCGATGGCTCAGGAGGGGCTCCATTGACAGCTATTTAATTAACACTTTGAATGCCCAGAAAGGTCGGGAAAACATAGTCCATGTGACTACAGTGGTTCAACCTTAATTTCACGCACGCGTCGTGGTGCTCTCGTGAATGCGTCAGAGACTGATACAGAAGAGAAGAAATGACTAAATAAAGTTGATATTTAGTTTTTTTGGCACACAAAAAGTATTCTCGTCGCTTCATAAAATCAAGGTTGAACCACTGTAATCACATGGACTATTTTAACGATGTCTTTCCTACCTTTTTGGCCCTTCAAAGTGTTAATTAAATAGCTGTCAATGGAGTCCCTCCTGAGCCATCGGATTTCATCAGAAATATCTTAATTTGTGTTTTGAAGAAGAACGAAGGTCGTACGAGTTTGGAACAACATGAGGGTGAGTAATTAATGACAGAATTTTCTTTTTTGGGTGAACTAACCCTTTAATACATGTATTTAAGACAATATATTATTGATATCAATGCCAAGCACAACTCGGTAGTGGTGGAGACAAATAAACAAAATCATGTTCCCAAAACTCCTTGGGTGTCATGGTTATTCCTCGTACACTTCTGCAACTTTTCAGACAGGGTTGAACACACCAATGGTTTTCAAACCGAAACTTTCGCATTACCAAATTGGGATATTCACGGCTGACAGTGTGGCGTTATTGTGATGGAAAGGGGTGGATTTGGTCTCTTGAGTTTAGCGTCGACTGCTGGAAACATTGCAGTGACTTGAAATCTTTCAAAGCGCTTTTTTTTAAACCACATCATCACAAGCAGCCTACACGTATCTGAAACAGAGATGTTTGAGTCCTAATCTTACTGCCTCTGTCACACATGCTTCGTTTCCTCGGTAGTTTGTTCCTCTCTACAACTCAAGCTATTCAGTCGCTTCCAAAAGGTAATGAACCAGTTAGTGTCTACTCCCTCATAAATTAAGTTTTTAAGCAGCTCTTGTTCTCGGTTTAGGATGCTAATGGATAAATGTAGAGGTCATGTTCGATTACAGTCACAGAATGAGGGAGCCCATAGTGGAATTGAATGAAAGAGTAATGAAGTAGTGTTTTAAGGGATCAGAAGCCAGATCGGCTCGGTCCTGGAGCTCAGCACAGCTTGTTTGACACTGGGGAAAGCACGAGCTGAGGCTTATCTTTAATTGATGCGCTAAACCCAGAAACTCCGCCAACAGAAAACACAACAGCTGCAATAGAGTTAGCGAGAGAGAAAATGGAGTCAGAGAGGCGATAGCAGGAATGTAGCGAAGAAAAGACTGTAGAGAATTCGACCGGAAAGTGTGAGACTTAAATAAATAGGTTAGGTAGAGAATAGCATTTCTAAGGATCCACAATGACAACTCTGTCGTGTCAGATTAAGTATGTGGGATGGAAGATTCATGGCTGCGTGATGATCAAGGCTGAGATTTGTGCGTTAATGTGCGGCTCAGCGGGACCTGCTCGTTCAGGTTGCTGTGACGGGGCTCTGATGAAGAGCCACTGTGGCTGATGGGAAGGAGTGAAGATGGCCGCCCTGGGGCATACACCAGTAGCATTAAGGCTGATGGATATGGTGCCCCTCACAAGCTCTCAGAACATGCAGGAATGCCACAGGCCACAGCTAATGCAGGGAGCCGAGGGAAAGCGGAGAGGTTTCAGACGTACTTGTACTGTGGGCAGATGCGTTATAGCGAGAGAAAGAGTGCAAGAGACAGATTTCTGCTTCATTTCCATTTTCATTGTCTTGACAACGTTGAAATTAACGTTATAAAAGAGAATCCAGGCTGGTTTAATAAAGAATCAATAATAAAAAATCTATAGTATGTCATTTTTGCACCAAAATGAATTTATAAAATATATGTGTGTGTGTGTGTGTGTGTGTTGAACATGATTTCATATTTGTTGACTCTGGAACAACATTCCAATCAACCAATCAGATGGAAAAATGTACAGTTTCTGTCAAGTTTAGGCTTAAAACCAGGATTGCTGGCAAAATGAGTCGAATGCGCACTGGCTTATTTCAAGCTAGGCAAAACAAGTGAAAAATATACATTTTGGTTGATTTTGAGGTTTTCACAAAAAATAGTTAATTAAGCCCTTATCTAGTGATCCCAATGCTCTAAATAACAATTCAAAATCTAAAAGTATCTTTATGTGTGCGTTTTCTGAGATGAGTACCTTTGTTCCTGTTTTTCTCTGCTCTCTTCTTGACTGGCGCTTCCTCTCTGCACAAGTTTGGTATCGTTGTAAAGCGCAGTATTCCAACTTTGTGAATATTCATAGCAAATTCTCTATGGCACGAGTCTGAACCAATGAAATGTGATTTTCAAACTCATGCTGATGTAAACAAAACAACCTTAATCACGCTGACTGATAGAGCCGAAGCGTGCACACAAAGATGCATCAGACAGATCACAATCGCGATATACACATACTGTATACACATACAGCATTTAAAAATATGTCTTGGTGAGTATTCACGCAAACATTATCTGTTATGTCTTAAATAAACGTTTGGTTAACTGTTGGGGAACATCCGTGCGGAATATACAGGCTGTCTGTTAAATACAATTTTTAAATAAATAAATAAATAAATGTTAATAATCAAACAATTGTGGTATCATGGGAAAAAAGTTCCCTATAGATATTTGGTTTTGACTTGGTGTGTGCCAAATTTTGTGGTATTATCAGGGATTTTAAGTTGATTCAAGGTGATTTTGTTTTAGAACCTTCAGACAATTTTAACTAGTTTTTTTCTCAAAATTGACAGACTCTGCAAAAAATCATACAACAAATCATTTTGGAAGTTTTTTTCATAGAGAATGTAACAAAATTGTGCTAATTCCGACTCCTTTTGCCAGCACGGGTCACATATTGTCATATACAAATGTCTTAAGGTTGGCCCACATTAAAAGATTTGAAAAATCGTATCAGATTTTCTAAATGTGAAAGACCACAAACATGATTATAAAAAAAACCATAGATTTAACAGTTTTGTTCCTATAGTGTGTGGAGTGCCGCGATGTGACCATACAGCACTCCATAAGTGACTCCTGGAGTGTTGGCAATGTATTTTTAGCATGTATTGTACATGTAATGTTAAATAGGGTCCCAAGGTTACAGAATCATTGCCTAACATGATCTCTCAGCGTGGGCCGTCTGGCTCCTTGAGTTGACTTTGCCTTGAGAAATTCTTCCCTCCTCCTAAACAGACAGATTGAGCTTATGAGCAGCTCAAGTCAAAATGAAGCGCAGACAAGATGAACCCTAACCATCACAGTACCACAAAGTCATATCCCGAATGACTACTGGCTAATTGTCTGAGTTTGAGTGTGTGCATGTAGCAGCAAGCTAAATAAATGAGGATACTGAGTGGCAGATTGCACTCCGCTGTATCTTTCTGTCTGTCTGCTCGGCACAGATTGTTTGTTGGAATTGCTGTCACACCCGTTTATTTTCTCTCTCTATATCTCTTTCTCTCTCTCTTTCTCTCTTTCTTTCTCTCTCTCTCTCTCTCTCTCTCTCTCTCTCTCTCTCTCTCTCTCTCTCTCTCTCTCTCTCTCTCTCTCTCTCTCTCTCTCTCTGGGCCGTGTAAATGTGGTATTTGTCTGTGTGTTGACACTAATTGGAGAATAGCTTTAGGCCTCCCCTGAGCGCTAGCCTCTGGAGCACAGCCTTGATTTGTGGCATCTTAAGAAAGTTAGAGAGAGGCGGATACGGGAAGAGAAAGAAAGAGGATAAAAAGAGGGGGAGAATAAAACAAATGGAACAAATGAGAGGAGGGGCGATGAGAGACTAGAGGTGAAGGATTGGGGGCGAAAAGGAGAGAGGATGAAACAGATTATTTTTAAAGGCATGTGTCCGAATTGGTCTACCCTTATTTTTCTCTGCATGAGGAAAGACTATTTATATACAAATTGGTACATGTTATACTTATGTTTTGATGCTAAAAGTGTCAGTGGTTTGTATTCGAGTGTGTGTGATTGGAGTAGTGGAAAAGAAAACAGATTAAGAGAGATTTGAAATGGGCACTTGAGAGAGTGAGAGGGAGTTATTTTGAGATGAGGGAGGTCTTATGTAAATGCCGGTGGTGTCTATGCCTAATTTATGATAGGGGATGTCTAAGAGGGTGAATGTAGGCCAACATCTCTTCCACATGACCAAATCACACTCAAGACCACAGAACCACATCACACACAAACACTTTGTTTTCTATCATGGTGGAGAGACTATGGCTACGTCTATAATAACCTGGATGCAACTGAATACATTTCAAAATGCTCTCTGTCCACACTACACTCTCCTAGAAATAAAGGTTCTAAAAGGGGGTTTTGTAGCAATGCAATAGAAGAACAATTTTTGGTTCCCCCACAAACCTTTCAGTAAACAGTTCTCAAAAGAAGAGAAGTAACTTTTTTCTTAGAGTGAAAAAGAACGTTTTAATAAGCTAAAAAACATTTTCCTGCCAAACCTTTTGTATGGAAGCTTGTTTCCGCCACAAAAAAAAAAAAAAAAGTTTAAAAGTAATTGCGACTTTTTATCTCACAATTGCGAGTTTACATCTCGCAATTCTGACTTTATTTCTCAGAATTGCGAGATATAAAGTCAGAATTGCGTGAAATAAAGTCGCAATTGCGTGTTTTAAAGTCAGAATTGCGAGATATAAAGTCAGAATTGCGTGTTATAAAGTCAGAATTCTGAGATATAAAGTCAGAATTGCGTGTTATAAAGTCAGAATTCTGACTTTTTTTCTCGCAATTGCGACTTTATATCACGCAATTCTGACCTTATATCTCAGAATTCTGACTTTATATCACGCAATTGGGAGATATAAAGTCAGAATTGCATGATATAAAGTCGCAATTGCGTGTTATAAAGTCAGAATTGTGAGATATAAACTATTTTAAGGTAAAAAAAAAAGTCCATCTTTTTTCCCCCCTTAGAATTGGACTTTATATCTTACAATTCTGAGAAAAGATGTCAGAATTGCGAGATATAAACTCGCAATTATGTGTTATAAAGTCAGAATTGCGTGATATAAAGTCAGAATTGCGTGATATAAAGTCGCAATTGCGAGAAAAAAAGTCTGAATTCTGACTTTATAAGACGCAATTGTGACTTTATATCTCGCAATTCTGACTTTATATCTCAGAATTCTGACTTTATATCACGCAATTCTGACTTTATATCTCCCAATTCTGAGAAATAAAGTCAGAATTGCGAGATGTAAACTCGCAATTGTGAGATAAAAAGTCGCAATTATCTTTTTTTATTTTGTGGCGGAAACAAGCTTCCATACTTTTGTCTATTGAAAAGGTTCCATGGATGTTAAAGGTTTTACAGCATAAATGTCAAAAGTTTCTTGTCCACACTGAAATGTCAGAAAACACAAAAATAATCTTACTATGCATATAAGGTGATAAAAGCTCATTGAGATGATAATGAGAGACCAGACATAATAAAGTTTTCACACATATTTTTTTCACAATAATTTATTACCAAAATATCTCACCACTTACTGGTGCATCCAGTTCACACTCAATCACCACTACATACATGGTATAGAATGCAATTGTCCTTATGTTTTGCCATAGTACAGCAATTGTGAGTACATTTTCTGTCATCTCTGCAGGAATGTAATATTGAGATTGTACAAAGTAACATTTATCTTTAACAACACTGTGAAAGTAAATAGCAGCCATATATCAGTATAAACATAGATATATGTAAGTCACGACAAAACATGAGTCACTGTTTTCAAATACCTCCATTTTCACACTCCAACGCGAAAACGCAGTTATACATTTGGGAGAGCTTCATAACAATCATGTGGAAGAAAGGCAAAAACGTGAAAGGCAAAAAAATAAATAAAAATAGTGTTCAAAAAATGTATCCGGATTAGTACAGACGTAACCTAAAAAGAGCTATCATTGATTAAGGCAGAGAAAGTACATACATGAATGACTGGGAGAAATCATAAAAATCAACTGTGTCGCTTAGAGTGAAAAAAAAAAAAAAAAGCTTATTGTAACAAAATGCTCAGTATGGTGGCTGTAGGAATGGTAGCCCAGTCTTTAAGTTAAAAGAGTCAATCATCTATTCGTTTACACATTAAAACTTAGCGGTTCACTTGGAGTCCATCTTGGTAATGTCTTTGGGAGCTATTTTCTTGGTATAGCCTCCTACTGTATCTACTTTGATACAATCTCAGAAAAAAAGGTACAAAAGCTGTCACTGTGGCGGTACCTTTTCAAAAGGTACACTTTTGTACCTAAAGAGTGCATATTAGTCCCTCAAAGGTACATATTGGTACCAAAAGTGTACATATTAGTTCCAAAAGTGTACATATTAGTTCCTAAATGTTACATTTTAGAACCTTTTTGAAGGGTACTGTCCCAGTACCTTTTTTTCTGAGAGTGTATATATATATATTTCTTTTTTATCAATTGGCCTGTCCAATCCAAACAAGATACAACACATTTAAAGAATGCATCAGAAAAGCATCAATTAAAATCACAGACATTCCCAAGATCGCAAAGCACACCAAAAACTACCTCACCACTACAACTTAAAGGCCTGGTTTCACAGACAGGGCTTAGATTAAGCCAGGATTAGGCCTTATTTCAATTAGGATATTTAAGAAGCTTTTATAAACGTGCCTTCAAAAAAAAAAAATAATAATAAAAAAAAATTATATATATATATATATATATATATATATATATATATATATATATATATATATATATATATATATATATATATATATATATATATATATATATATATATATATATAAATATAAACATTACTGGTGTGCATCTTGAGACAAAACAATGGCACTGACATATTTTAAGATATGCCGGTGCAAGATGCTTTCAGTTAAAACAGTTTAAACATGCATTTTAGTCTGGGACTATGCTTAAGCTTTGTCTGTGAAACTGGGGGAAAGTGTATCTCATTACTAAAATAAGCCACATCATCAGTAAATCAGTAAAAGTGTGGCCTTAAGAAAATAATAACAGTGTGTATGAAGGGCAGAGGATACAGTCTGAAGGTTTCCAGTTTTCCACTCTTTTCCCTCTTTCTCTGTCCTTCGTTCTAAGTGTGTTCCCCTCAAGGGACTTTTCTTGCTCCTTGGCAAGGGGCTAATTTAGACGCCTCTAATCAATATGCTCACAACTTATTTAACTAATGAGCAGTGCTTGCCATTGGGGAAGACATTTGGAGGACCTGCTATGCAGCCAGACTGTCCAGTGCTTAACCACTGCATGTCTGGGATAAAAACTGTTGCCAAGGAAAGAATCAACTATATTAAAATCCTTCTTCTCTGTATAATAAATATATAAAACACCACTCTGCCTCACCCTTCCTGCGGTATTTTAAATGATTTTGTGAATTTATGAGAGAGCACAGATATTTCATTGACTTCAATAGCAAGAGAAATTGACAATACTGCAGGTCACTTTTAAAAGAAATTATTTTATTGTAAATTTGAAATGGTGGTCAGCATTTGGATTACCAACGACTCCTTCCAAAAATTTACCCAAAGTCTTCATTATCTATGATAGGATTTTCCATTTTTGGTTTAACTGCCTATTACTGTCTCTATACTGTCATACATTTAAATTACAGTTCATGATGCCAATCCCAAATTTTGGTATTCATAATCTATCTATCTATCTATCTATCTATCTATCTATCTATCTATCTATCTATCTATCTATCTATCTATCTATCTATCTATCTATCTATCTATCTATCTATCTATCTATCTATCTATCTATCTATCTATCTATCTATCTATCTATCTATCTATCTATCTATCTATCTATCTATCTATCTATCTATCTATCTATCTATCTATCTATCTATCTATCTACTGTATCTATCTATCTAAAAAATAAAACATTGGGTCAACAAAAAAAAATATGTTAACGTTTTCCACTAGAATTTTTATGTTAAGACTACTGGCAGAATTACATTAATTCAAAGCAATGTTTTGAGTACGATGAATTACTTTTTTTGGCCACAATAAAACGCATTTCTAAGTAACACGAACTTAATAATTTTTAACATGAATGCAAGTAATTAAGTTGATCCAACATAATGTATCAAGTTAGGTAAAAGTAGTTTTTTGGCCACAATAAAACACATTTCTAAGTAACATGAGCTTAATAATTAAGTTGATCTCCGCAAGAGTTAAGTTGAGCCCTTTTGTTTTTATTTGAAGTTGATTACTCTTTTAAACATACATGTAACATTCATCTTTTAATATATTTCCCTTTCAAAACATTTAAATGAACTGTATTACCATGTCCTTTCTAATACAACGTAAAGCGTATCTTAAAAATCAACCTATGTACTTATCACTTCAAATCAAACATTCAATTGAAATGCATGGTCACTACACTGTCATTGGACAGGAACACAGAAAACATTTCATCACTGGATAGGTTTCGTTCGTTTATTTATGTCAGCTGAATGTGCGGAACGCTTTTCAGAGACGATAAGGCAACGTTATTTTAGTACAATTACTAAAAACCCAGCGGTAACTCAGGGAAAAAAATCTCTGAATGCTTCACGTGAAACTTCGGTCTTCCGACCTATTACCATCGTGTCGATTCTGTATTGATTTTGAGGGTAATATCAGTTTTGATTAACGTTAATATGCGTGAGGGAGGGAGGGAGGGAGAGCAAGACAGTTTGAAGACTGTGAGAGTGCGCGCGCGCGGCCGGAGGAGGGTCTCTCTCTCTCTCTCTGCTCGTTCTCTCAGTAAAATGCGCGGGCGCCTGTCACAATTGTAAACAATAAAAACGAAATTTGGAAAACTAAAACGGAATTCATAGGGCCCTACATAATTCCGACTTGTTTTGAGCAAAGTATCTGAACAAATAGCGTAGCTACTAGCTAACTTTACCTCGGCACACAGACTAACGTATAGGCCTACTATTCAACACTGCTCAAATTTCAGAGTAAGGACTTCCAGATTTCGGTATTCGGTTACAGTAGGCTATCACCAACAGAATCCTGAGCGAATGCGAATATGTTTAAGCATAAAATTACTTACCATTCACCACATTACGCTTCAGCGAGTTTCAGCTGTGGCCACACTCGTCTGAACATGCGCACGGAAACTGGACCGTTTACACGTCATCAAATAGTTTTTTACATTAACAGAACTTAAAATTAAATAAATTTTTGATCAACTGAAAATATTAAACTCTGACAAGTCATGATAGTATATTTAATCAATAGGCATAATTTGTGTGTCATACGAGCTCAATAAAATAACAATTACAAGTAAAAGGTCTAACAGTATCTCAGAACTTGATTTTTTTATTTCACAATATATATATATTTAAGTAATGACTAAAGGTCCTCTGAATTAGCCTACCTACCTACCTACCTACCTACCTATCTATCCATCTATCTATCATTCTATCGTTCTATTGTTCTATCGTTCTATCTATCGTTCTATCTATCGTTCTATCGTAATAATGTATGATTTGCAAAAATGAAAACTGCTGCTTCTGTGTAGATGAGAGAATCAAAGTGTATGTGTGTTGTGCACACGCTACATTGATTATGGCCAAGCATGCACCCTTAAAATAGCATATGAATAACATGCGCAACGCGCCACTTACTTTAAACTATTTTTTCCTGGTTAGTGGCGCAATTGTTTTCTAAACCTGCAACATAGCATGAAGGAACGTTTGCGCCAAAACACGCCTCCTCTTTGCGCTGAACCGCCCTGGGGAGCGCAAATGTATTTCCTAACTTACCGACGTGCATCTGTGGAGGGAAAAGTCCACTTTGCGCGGGTGCAAAATAGGAATGATACATGCGTCGGTGTACAAAGTCAATTGCGCTGGGTGCAAGATAGGGCCCAGTATATTCAAGTACTTATTCTGTTTAGCCAATTTAAAGCCCATTACATCACAGGCATGACGTTAAGTAAGGAATAATTGACGACAGGCCATTGAATTATTAGAAGAATAATGCACACCCGAGGTAGTAATGCGGTCATGACGCGAAGCGGGGGTGTGCATTATTTTTCTAATAATTCAACGGCCCGGAGTCAATTATTCCGCTTATACTACAGTACATACACACCTCAAAACATTGTTCAGATGATGTATTTTAAGACGTTTGTCAAGTTTTTGTCATTAAAACGCTCTTGTATGTAGGACTAATTTCTTACGCATCCAATCCCATGCCTCCATTGCTAATTCCAAAACGTCATTTTAGAGTTAGTAACGGAGGATTGAGCCACTGATAGCAGAAATGCTGGGGACACATTTAACGACTAGCTTAAACATTCTAAGACTGGCTGTTTCCATCGACTGTTAAACACCGACTATGAACACAGACTGAACTCGCTGATCATGCGTTTGGGCATGATCAGTCATAAGTATCAAATTACATTCATAACCGGCCTATTAATAATTATTTATTTGTTATATTATCTGCAATAATTACGAAAACCCGTGCAGCAGGACTATCTATGTATATGTATATGTATATATTCAGTTTAATTTTCTATTGATTATAGATATGACTATATACGTTATTTATTAAAATTAAACTGCATATTTCCATTGATTGTCAAGTTAGACATCGAAAATTGCATATCAAGTGCAGCATGTTTTTTCTTGTAATAAATTGTATCCTTTTTTCCGTTATTACAGTCAACTACGCACAGTGATATGGAACTGTAATGCGGTCAAGACATGCCTGGAACTACTTTAGCTGTGCGTTTCCCTGAAAATAACTTAGAACATTAGTCAACAAATTAGATTCAAGCATTCAACGGCCCTGTAGTATAATAATAACATAACATCTAAAATAAAAATCTAATTAGTATCTTCATAAAACAGACAATGAATGAGTGAACGAACAAATGTACGAAAAAACAAGCAAACAAATTAACATGTGTTTTTGTAAACAAGTGCAAGATGAGTCTTTAATATTTTATGTTCAATGTAATGTTAATGTATGCTACAGCTTACTAGCATATGTGGCCTCAATGCCTATAAAAGTTCAGTGTCTTTGTTGTAAATCTCTACTGCACATGGACCCTCTGAAGTACAATTGTCCACATATTCTACAGAAAAATCTTTTTTCGAAAGAAAAAAAAAATCTTCAGGTGTGGAAATTCTTTGCTTCTGAGTTCTGTGGCCATATAATCTATACAATGATACCTATGTGTCAAGCACCATAAAATGTCGACCTTGGCGACCAAAAAAAGGTGTAAAAGAGGAGGTAAATGAAAGAGCAAGATGGAGAGAGAAAAGAAAGAGAGCGCACAATAAAGCTGAGAACAGAAAATGGTGTTGACAGAAATAGAGTCGATAGAAAGTGCTGACCATAAGACATGATCTTTTTTTTTTCGTGGCGCACACGTCGGCAATTTTTTCAGCCTTATGGATCTGGTGCGTGTGTAAAACACAGAGTTATATCCTTAAAGTTTTCACTTCCAATACAACTCTAGTGAGAAGTTTGAGAGAGTTATCCGTACTGAGCTCATGCAATCAACTACCCAAGAACTACACAGCGCCAAGAAGAGGTGTAAGCAGGTATGGAGGACACAAGATATGAAAATTAGGATTACCCACCTGCCGAGACCCCTAATTGCCATCCGTGTGCCACTCAAAGCCACAGTGCTTTTTTTTCCAATAAATTGAACCCTCTTGAAACAGGAGGGAGTTCGTTAAAGCCCAAATTAGCATTTGAGGTCATTATGATCAAAGCATTTTAATATATGACTAAATTCTGAAGTTTTTCAACCTGGCTCAGTCTACTTGATTAGGGAAAGACAAAATAAGTCAACTTGTTATTTTGCATGCAAATAAATGCAATATGTGTCAGAATGTCTCTTTGAATGCGTACTTTAAATGAGTTATATACATAGTTTTTTGCTTTAAACTTAAACATAAGCAGTTTTAACAGGATGCAATATCTCATCAAGGCCAATTTCAGACATCAATTTTTACAGTCCCAGAATCAGTTAGATGCAATATATACACAATAACAATTTACTGTGATTCCTCCTTTGGGCACTGCTTTCTGTGAATCTACATGTGTTAAGACTTCAAGAAAATGTACAAGAGTCGTTTCTAGGCGTGTCACAATACATTGTGTCACAATATATTGCAATACAAAAAATGCAACAGTATGTATTGTGGATAGTGACTATTTATTGTGTATAGTCCAAAATAAAAATTACTGTGAAATTTACTCTGTGAGAGGAAAAATCTAATTTTCAGAGTTTTAGTGTCCGTACTACATTAAACTACTATTTATAATCTTGAATCTTAACCTATTTATTATTATAATGTATAATAATGCAATGGGGGGATATTTGTGGGTCCTGATCATTCCAAATGTCTTATGTTAGCAGTAGAAATTGGCTTACATTATTTTAAATATATCTAGTGAGTGACAGAGTGCAAGCATATTCGTCTAAATTAATTCTGTATTTTCTGCTTCAGAATCATGACTATTTTTATTCTGGTGCCACCATTATCCTGTGCATCGGGTTACCAGCACCAAGTCCTATCCTATTAATTTACACCCACAATGTCATGCCAAATTTAGTATTGTAATTAACAGTACATCTTTGGTTAACCTTTTATCATATGTTTTGGAGTATCGCAATAATATCGTAATGTGAGTTCAGTATCGTGATATGTATTGAATCGTGACATGAGGGTAACGTTACACCCCTAGTCGTTTCACATTAAATTGCTAATATAGATTTCATGTACACTCTATGAAGAGTTTATAAAAACAGGGCACCATGTACGGTTTGGAAAGTTTTTTTTTTTTTTGGTACTGAGTGTAAGGAAATGTCAGTTAACGTAAAATTTCCAGGGTGAAAATTACCTGTACTTTTTCAAAATTTCTACAGATTGTGTGTTTCTCAATTTAAGACAATGCATGGTCATTGACATTAAAATAAAAATGGCCTCTACCAAATTTTGCAATTGAAACATCGCATCACATTTAATGAGAGATTAGTGAAGATCACACTTTTTTTTTTTTTTTTTTTGCGTCAGATTACTGTGCTGCCATACATATGCTCAGAGTGTGAGCCGGCCTAAAACAAGCATATGCATTTTAAAGTTTAAAATTCAGACGCACAGCTTGGAAGCACTTTAAGGATGCCATCGGCTTTCATTACCAGCAACGCTCATGTAAAGAAAATCTCCAACAAAGAGGGAATTTCTTCCTTACATATCCGCCTGTGATAAAATATGTGTTACAATATTCTCTGGTCTCCTCAGCGGCGCAGAGACACAGCGCTGTCATTTATCCAACACAAACGGCGTGCGCTCTGTTTTAATCATAGCTTTCTCCGAGCAGGTCTTAATGCACAACGTTCGAACCCTTCCTTGACTGGCATGCATGTCGTGGGGAGAGGCAGCTTAGCAAGTTCAGAAAGGCCAACTATTAAGTGTGACAGGCTAACTCTTCAAAGAGCCTGCATCTCGTTAGAGCTCACCACAGGAGTCGGAAATAAATAAATAACCTTTTTATAAAAAATAAAAAAAAATTCAACACTCTGACACCTAGTTTGTCTAACAATGTGCCTACTGCCTGGGTTTTAAAAGATTAAAATGTCTGTCTTTTTGCCTATTTTTTTTTTTTTTTGTTCCTATCTCATTAGCAAACGTCTTTCGTGACTTATCGCTGTCGAGTGTATTTGGAAATATTATATTTCATAGAGAGGGTTAGTAATTTGCAATTCCTTTAAGAGAATCCTACGCACAAAGACATGTGAAATGCATATACACCTTTTTTTTCCACACTCGATTTTTTCCCTTGGCGGTAGCCTTAAACTCAATTTTAACAGCCAATAACTCATAAATGAATGACATACAGAGCAAATATATTGCTCCTCTGCAGTAATTAGAGGGCAAGAGCCCAGATAAGCGGCATGCTGACCTGACCCTCCTGGGAGGAAAAGATGTGTTTTTCCCTTTATTTGGCAGAGGAGTCAATCAGTGGCCCTAGTCAGAAAAGAAGGCGGTTAGCAGGGCCACTTCAGGTTAGACCTGAGGGATTTTGTTTGCTTTGGAACAAATAATAAGATTTGCTGATATAAGACTTCACCAATGCACAACTGGCCAATAAACATCTAACTTATTTAGCTATTAGCATTCGCACTGATTCGAATAGGAATCTGACCAAATGTTCAACATGAAAACTTAACTCTGTAATAATTCTCTAACAAGCTAAAATTTCAGCGCAGTCAAAAAGTCAAATGCCACATCAGCGGTACACTGTGATGGTACACTGAAATGAAACGGCTCACAGCTGTGTTTAGCAGAATTATCGCTCTCTGTGTTCATAGCCTTGCTAAAGGACACACTCAATGGGAATAGCCAGCACATGTGGGGAATTATTGACTGAGCAATGGTGACATTTACCTAGTTTTATTTCACATTAGAAATGGCAACAGACCACGTTGGACAGCTTGAAAGTTAATCCGTTTTAAGCGTTTGGACCGTGAGGTAGTGTGTGTTCATGTGCGAGTTGGTCGGCAGTGTGTTTGTCGAGTACATTATTGTCATCCTGTCTGCGAGGTGGGAAATAACTGGTAGCTTGTATCCATAGTGTGCATCCAGGGTGGATGGAGAAAGGTCTTGTTGCTCTTCCGAGGAAACTGCTAATGCCAGCCATAAGAGAGGATAAGGGAAACCAAAATGATGATTAAGAAAATGAATGCGGCAAGATGGCAATAAGAAAGCTCAAATCAAATGTCAGTGCTGTTTTAACACTCCGGCACACATGCTGAAAATGACTAAGAATTGTGTATTGGAGATTTATTTAAATTCTTGTATGTGTGTGCTTATACAGTATGAGTGTACTGTGAAGAGAGGACAGAATGAAAGTGTAATTACAACTTTCCTTGCAAAAAATAAAATAAATTAAAATAAAGACGATAGTGGCACCATGACAGTATCGGATGCAATTATATGGTACCTTGCAGTCTTGGAGGATATAAAGTATACTTTGCATCCCAAGGCAGCTAAAATACAGTCAAACTTTTTATTTTATTTTTTCTTCATCAGAATGATATAAAACTTAGTAAAGTTTCTGGCACTAAAGGTTAGATGGTCCTTAAAAAAAATAGTCTCACTTGTACTCATTGGAAATTAATGGGGGGCAAATTTCATCTAATGAAAACTTTTGGTGCTGCGGCCAAACAAAATCTTACTGAGAGATATTAAGTTCAAATTTGGAACACAACTTTTTTAGATTTATAGTATTGATTTTCTTGCAGTTTTGGAGTAAAATGGGTTTTTGAAAATATATATTTATATTCATTTAAAAATTGAAAATAGTATTTTTGTGCATTTTTCATAACAATTAGCGTAAACTTCTGTTACTTTTAAGTTCACTTTTTAAATTTTTTTTAAATAAGTGACTGCATTAAACTTGCATATTAAACAATAAATAAAACATAGATGGACAGCAGCATTGCTCAAAATAATTTGATACAAATATTTGCCCATATGTTATGTTCATGTTTAGATTGCTGTATGTTTATATTATTCACACCAGTGCTGCTTTCATTTTGTCAACAATACAGTAAATGCAATAATACTGTAGAATATTATTACAATTTGTTTTCTTACTGTTTTCTATTTTAATATATTAAAATTTAATTTATTCAGCATCATTCCACCAGTCTTCAGTGTAACTTGATTCTTCAGAAATCATCCTAATATACTCATTTAGAGCAAGAAACATTTCTTGTTATTATCAGAGTTTAAAACAGTTGTGCTGCTTAATATTTTTGTGTAAACCATGATACTTTTTTTAGGATTCTTATTTTCTATATAATAATAATAATAATAATAATAATAATAATAATAATAATAATAATAGGGTGTACTAGCAAAATATGCTGTGTGTACATATCATTTGAGTAGTGATGGACAGGTCTGTCAGGTTTGTTATCATTCCTGGACACCTGGTCCATGTACTAGAACCAGGTTAACTATAGGGTAAAAAAGGAACAGTGTCTATAGAGCAGTGACAAGGTACAATAGGAACCAGGTGTACATGACACACAGCTTGGATTGTCCCGTTTAAAGGTAGAAACACAATTAAAGACAGGAGGAGGTCTCTGTCACAGTTCCCACAAATGTGTTAGCGCCGTAATGCTGACTGCAGTAATAATAATGACTTTTCTCTGCATTCACCATAAACAGCCCAAGCAGTAGCAATATGCACCCTTCTGAGCTTATACTGTCAGAATCTAAAGTCAATCTGAACTTTGATCCATTTTTTAAAGTTCCAAAATCAATCAGTCTTCCTGGAGTTTAATAAACTTCAGTTGCTCCACTGGAGAAAAAAAAAAAAAAAAAAGCCATGGAAAATAAATCTATGGTGAGTCATTTGCAATGCACAACAATATCAATTTTGAAATCTACGGTGACGCAGATTCAAAGTTAATGACCATTGTGACCTCGGAAAGCAAAGCTATAACATTGCCGCCAAATTGTATTTGAGAGGCGATAGTATATTACTTGTGAAAACAGCTATATGCTTCCATGCTTCCACCCTGTCATCTTTATGTGGCCTTTTATCTTGAGTAAAAGAATGTTTTATTCCATTGTTAAGCTCTGACACCCTTCACACACACACACACACACACACACACACACACACACACACACACACACACACACACACACACACACACACACACACACACACACACACACACACACACACACACACACACACACACACACACACACACACACACCGTGAAAGGCAATGCATTCAGCTAAAAAGCAAAGTCATTATCCTCCAATGGTGACAGCACTGTTTGAAAATGACATTGGATTTTAATGTGGTGCAAGTCAATTTCAGCGTATGAAAGGACTTGTGGAAAGATAATGCAGGGCCAATTTACACTCAATTGAAATGTGTGTTTCCTTTTGAATCTGCCCCAATTCCATCCTGGCCCAATGAACAGCTTGAGCTGAATGTGGGATGTTGTGCCGAGAGAATATCCATTGCTGTTACAAAGCCATTTGAAGATCATGGCATAGACTAACAGGCCTTCCGAGTCTTGGTTACTTCGCCAGGGCGAATCTTTAAATGTGATATTCCGATTTCACAAACATAATTACACCACAGTGGTTCAAGGTTCCACCATGTACAAGTTGGTTGCACATCTTGTCTAACCAGCAAATGTTAATAGCATACATAGAATCACGTGCCAAAAATATGCTTATAAAATCAGACCAAGGGATGTGTTTACCAATGCAAATTCCAGTGCTTAAGGGTGTTTGCGTAGGTGTGTCTTATAAAAGCTGTCAGCTGCCTTTCTAAACTGCCTATCTTTTCTGTCAGAAATATTCAATATTCAAACCTAAATAACACCAGAGTCAGTTATCAAGACTCTTTTGACTTGACATATAATAGCAGGCCATTTCTACACAATAATGTTTGCTTCATGGAAATTGATACTAATCCAGATGCCAAGGCCAGTACAAAACAGTTTATACAAAATATTTGTGGTTCTGATAGCGAAGAAACTTATTTTCCCCAGGGGCCTGTGTTTAGTTCAGATGCATGTTGAACAGAATTCAGATCTTTTTTTCTTTTGTCTTTTTTTAGACTTCTGATCAACGGCAGAGACACTGTAGCCCGTCTCAGACCAGGTTGAAGCTCTTTGATATATGTGCCGAGCTCATGGGGGCTCAACCAAGAGACCACCCACACTACAATGAGGCACAGACTCCTGAAGATGGTAGAAGATTACAAATGACATACACTCTTGCAACTTTTATGTCACTTTTGATCATGCCAGAGAATCAATGCACAGCGTAGTGCTTGACAGCCTCTTCCTTCTAATCAAGAGAAGAGAGAGTCACTCCTCCACCCAGTTCCCTTTCCTTCTCTCTACAGTCGTCTTTTTCTTTCCACCATGTCCTTGTTCAATCCCCAATCCTCTTTTGCTTTTCTTTTTAATGTCCCCCATCTGCTTCTCTCTGTAATGCTTCATATCGGACTCTTTCTTTGGGTCTCGTCCTTTCTGAAATGTATGTCCCCATTGCTAACACTATTTTCCTCATTATTACCATCTCCATTATCTCTGTCCTCTCTGTTCTGGCTCTCATTGTCCCCCAGTGATGCTGTGTGTTGAGCCAATGAGAGTCAGGGTAATTAATAATTACACAATAGACAAAAACTACACTGGGAATGGAAAGTTATAATGAATCCCACCATTTCATTCACCTAGAGACCGTCCATCTGCAGTTCCTGTGTGAATGGGAGAGACAATTTGGTTGTTTGATAGAGGTTATGGAATCAAATCAAAGGACAGGATGTAACTAAGAATGGCACAATTTTGAAACCTAATGCCTTAAAAGGATAATTCACTCTAAAAATGAAACGTCTGTAATCATTTAGTCACTTCCAGGACATTCTAGTTTTTACTCTCTTCTGTGAAACACCAAAGCAGAAGTTTAGCCAAATGTCTAAAGCTACTCTTTTGCATTCAATAAAAGTGAATGAGGACCTTTAAATGATTATTCTGTGAAACATATTCATGGAAATATTGTTTTCCAGACTCAGCTACTCAAACTGATAAGCATAAATAACAGTTTAGAGTAGTGATGCACCAAACATATTTGGTTGAAACAGAAAAAAAGTTTCAAAACTAAATAGATTTGGAGGGCCAAAATTATTGACAGAGAGGATGATGTTTAATTAGCGCTTCTTTGTCTTTTTCGTGCAAGCAACATAGATAGGCTACAATGGGTAGATATGTCAGCACTACGGTCACACTTTACTGTGGACAACAATTAAGCTATACATTTGAAATTTGCCAAAACCTGTGACTGGTTTAATTTATCACCTGAGAACATGCTGAAGAACATAAATAATCATAAATAAATTCCCAAAACTGAATTACATAAACTTTATTTTCAGTTTTAGTTTTCAGTCAAACTTTAATTTCTGTTTTGGAAAAATTGGTTCATCGCTAGTTAACAGATAGAAAGCAAAGACAAGTCCATATCAGTTGAAATTTAGAAATTCTGTTATAAGCTAAACCTCAGAACTCATAAACAGTGCACAAACATTCTGGCCAATCAGGGGATAGTTTGCTAACATGTGATTTTTTTTTTTTTAATTATGGCTTGAAAATCTTGCTTGTCAGCTATGGTCGCCATTCACTTTCATTGTATGTATTGAATGCCTAATATCATCTTTTGTGTTCCACAGAAGAAAGTCGTACATGTTTCAGTCGGTTGCGTAAATTAAGAAATAATTTTCAAAATTTTATGAATTGCTCACCTTCTAGTACCGCTTCTGAACATTGAAATTAGATCATTTCATATCTCCAGTTAGGTTCAGATAAGATATCTATTACATGTTTGTGGCTGACAAGCATGCTAGTGCAAGATGTAGGGGAGACAGGTCATGAATTATACGGACACATCTTTGTCATTTCTGTCATCGATTACACCAGCTGTTCTCATGCTGGTGACACCAGCCCCCATTTGTACCTCTTCTCTCATATTTAAACAGTCACTTAACAGGGCGGCTAGCATTCAAGGAGCATCATGTCCATGGAAACCTGCTATGGGTGTGTGTACCTGTGTGTGTGTGTGTGTGTGTGTGTGTGTGTGTGTGTGTGTGTGTGTGTGTGTGTGTGTGTGTGCTCGCTCTCTGGCTGCCAGCTCGGTTAAGTGCCCAGTGGTGGCGTGGATGAGTGGTCAGGTGTGAAATTACAAACTCTGCCCAGAATCCCATCAGCTGTTAATGCACACCCACACAGAGCAAGCTGAACTACGCGCTCCACTCGCAGCTAAACCAGTATAACGAATCAAATGCTAAAATACCAACAGCACTTCGTTCTCAGACTTGTATAGCAAGACCGCAACAAACACAAATATGGAAAGCTGCGGGTAAAATGGGTAAAGCTGATACAGGAATTCATTTGAAATGCATATAGATGGATAAAATACTTGTTTAGGCTTGCCACAAAGAGATGATGTTATGAAAGTATAAAGACATATCAGTTTGCATATGTGGCATGGTGTAGGCGAGGAAACCCTTGCACCTGCTTTTACTGCCTTCATATCATGTTGGAGCTCACATATCAAAATGAACACACATGAACACCAGCACAATGTAATTGCCTAGTGGCAAAGTTGGTCCGAATATTTTAAGTTATTCAAACTTTTTGATGAACCCCCAAATTTAAGAAGTGACCTATCTGCTAAAAAAAAAAAAAAAAAAAAAACAGATAAACAACAAAGCAAATAATGCTGTATGTAAAAAAAAGTTGATATATGATATTATAAAAAATGTTGTTTCCAAAATATAATTTTATAAAATAAATTTTATTCTAATAAATAAATGAAACATTAAAAAAAAAAAACTTAAAGTGTAAGTTGCAGGTTAAATTTTTCACGAAGATAATGCAATGTGTTAATTAAACATAAAGATAAGAACCGCCCACCATTGTTTTTTTTTTATACCAAAATGCTGATATAATAAAAGTTGGCACTTTTAACAGTGGTTTTAACCGCTCCCGCTCCCTTCCACTAGATGGGGCGTGACGTCATAAGAGGAACTCACTAGTAGAGTTACCATACACTAGCAGCTATAGATACCTTACATAACTTCAGAAAAGTTGGTTGTATGTTTTATTTGATAAAAAAAATATGGATAAAATAACTCAACTGTAAACATACTCGTGTGTGCTGACTTCAAAGGGACCGTGATCCTGCCTGAAATGAGAATAAGCTATTCGCAAATCAAACGGGTTCAGGCACGTCAGATCAGCCGGTCGCAGGTCAAGCTGTTCCACTAAACAAAACGCGTTCACCTCACAGCAGCACATACTCTCCACTGCTGATTCCATTGGGTGGCATAGCCCACACAAACACAGTGATGGGGACATCGATCTCTCTTTTTCTTTTCTGACAATAAACATCGCTAATTAAATCGTGAGAAATTGATAACGCGTGGATTGAGGAAGTGTATTACATGACGTTTGAGGCTTCGATGAGACTAGCGATTGATGCCGGTGCAGTGTGTGCATCTCTAACGTTACAGCTCTGATTTGGACTGACTTACTGTAAGTAAATAATGTCTTCAGGCGTTGTCCCTCCTTGCTATTCTACATGACGGCAATATTATGAAAAGACTTGCTTGTTCCGTTATATTATCCGGGTTAAGTTTGCACCAGGCTAGCCTAGACTAGCTCTAACGTAGTTAACGTTACTCACCAGGACACCTGGCCAACCCTCCACTCATTCTCCTCACACCAAGCATTAATAATTATTTGAGTGCCATGGCTGCCCTCTCTCATGCCTGACCGGTTAAAAATTAGAGGGCTGTGGTCCATCATAAAGAATTTGATGGTTTCCCACTTCCTCAGTCGTATTCCAAATAGCCATAATACAGAAGGAATCTAGCAGAGTATGGGTTGCGAGTTCCTCTTGTGACGTCATTACCCAGTAACTGAAAAAACACGCTACCTTCGAAGAAACCCCAATAAATGTTATTTTAACACATTTTAAGACAGAAATAATTAAATATATGCATATAGAGCACTTTAATTTACACATTAATTGGCTGTGGTGGTTAACCTGCAACTTACACTTTAAAGCCACCAAAATGCACAAAATTAGTCAGTAAGAACAATAAACTACAAAATTGATTATAGAAGATAACAGAGAAAGATAACACAAACAAATATTGCGTATAAAACACATTTCTAAAACACAATTACAATGTCTTATCTACAAAACATAACCTTTAAAAAACTTTGAAGTCCCAATTTGATAGATTTCACATTCTGAGTACCAGAGAACATCAAAAAACTCCGACACACACCTTTTGACACACATAATTCTGCTATGTTGTCATCCTCAATTTAACCTTATTCTGTGTATTATAAACAGCACCTCTTAACTCTAAACAGGAAAGGAAAGACCCCAGAGACACCAAAACATGGAGGTGAAAAATAAGAAAAGAGCGACAGAGGGGGAAAAACCGGAGCCAGAGTGTCTCAGTAAAGAACTACCGCAGCCCTGTGTTGTTCCATAAGAGATATTTTGTGCTGAATGCAAGTTGCAGAATTGCAGACACGTGTCAGAAAAATCATGCATCTAGAAGTAATGATGACATCTGGATATGAAAAGAGTGTCGGGGGCGTTTGCAACAATAGACAGGATCTGAGTTTAGACAGGGTTGCAGGGCACCAGAAATGATCACTATAGCCCTTTCTTTCTGACATGCATACTCATATTTGATTCAGATCCAATGTTTGCACACTCTGAAAAAACAAAACAAAAAAACACATACACACGTACACAAAGTGGCATGACAATGAGCGAGGCTGTTCTGTTGTCACTCCATTTAGCAGGCAGATTCTCCATGCTGCTTTTCTGTCATGCTTTTCCAATGTTGTCACACAACGGTTACTGTACACTGCGCTGCTAACCATATGTAACTAAGACTTGTCAAATCGGACCCCCGTGACTGTAACTCAAACCCACACCCACACAGATGAGCCACGGCTACGGAAAAAACATGGTGTTTTTGTGTGTGTGTGCTCGATTTTGGCATTTCTTGTCTTTTTCTCTGACTCCTTCTGTGGTTGGTTTTCATTCGAAGACCACTTTCACTGACAGCCCTATAAACAGGCTCCCACCCACAACCAAACAGCCACCCCCACACACACACACACACACACACACACACACACACACACACACACACACACACACACACACACACACACACATCCACAGTCTCCTTTATATCCTCTCTCCATACCTCATTCATTTTTTCCACCCAAACATAGCCTCTCATTTTGTCGTTTCCAAATAGACACGCTGAATGGCTCTTTATCTCTCTTGTCATTTAACAGAAATTGGTGCTACACTTCTAACAAAGTCTATCATGAATCATCACTGTCTCTTTGTGTTTTTTAAGCAGACTGCTCCTTCAAAACTGAATTTTTCAAATAATATAAAATCTTTCTACCTTCAATTCCTTTGCCTACCTTTGCAATTCCTCTATTGCCCTTTTCCCCCATCTTTAGCTTGAATGTAACTCTACGCCCCTTGCTTCATTTAGTATATGCAGAAACATGATTATGCAAATTAGCCCTGCCTCCACTCAATTACACCAGTTCGGAGATCCAGTAGACCAACTTTACTGTAGTAAACGCTGCACAATGGTATCGCTCTTTACAACGTCGGACACATAACGGTAATTAATATGATTAGCATTTTGTTTGACCATGTTATCAAACAGCTAATAATGTGTTCCTAATGTTACACAAACCATGCTCCCATTCGCCATCTCAGAGTCAGACAACTGCCTTCAAAAATCAGTATCCTTAGAAATGCTTTGAACAACTTAGAACATCAGTGGAGAAAGGCATATACTTCATCATAACATCGTAATATACATCATATACATTATTCACTTACTATATTGCTAAATGTACTTGATTTTTCATATCAACAGAAAAATATACCGCGATAACCTGGCTTCTCTTGAGACTCCCCTGCTTCACAGCATAGTAATGATGATATGCTAAAGCCCGCCCTCATGTTGACATGATTGGTTACAAGGTAGTTTGTGACGTTAGAAACACCGGTGATTTAAAAAAAAACAAAACAAAAAAAAACGCGTTTTTGTTTTAGTTCACTGCAGTTTTAAATAGAAAATACTCAGCAATGGTGTTGACATGAATTTGCTCTTGGTTTGTCTTAAAGCATATTAAAAACACCACATAGACTTATAAACAACATTAAAAACTTAATTTTTACCACATGGGTTCTTTAAAAAAGTTGTAATGGTAATTACTATATGTACAACGGAAATAATGCAAAAAATAATTCTTGGTATTACCATAGTATCATGTTTACAAAAAAATAAATCCTACTTTGTGGCATATCTTTAATCTTATCCTTCAGTATTCAATTCATTTTCTCTGAATTTTACTCTTTACTTTTACTCCATTCTCTCCCCAATGTTTTGTATTGTAGCTCTTTTCTCCCGCTGTCCTTTTGTCACTTTGGTTTCTTATGTCCCTCAGCCCCTCACCTCAAATAGTCTCAAGTCAACAACCAGCAACTACGTCTCTCTCTTTCCATTTCTTTCTTTCCATTTCTTTCTTTCTTTCCATTTCTTTCCATTTCTTTCCATTTCTTTCTTTCTTTCTTTCTTTCTTTCTTTCTTTCTTTCTTTCTTTCTTTCTTTCTTTCTTTCTTTCTTTCTTTCTTTCTTTCTTTCTTTCTTTCTTTCTTTCTTTCTTTCTTTCTTTCTTTCTTTCTTTCTTTCTTTCTTTCTTTCTTTCTTTCTTTCTTTCTTTCTTTCAACTGGAGAGTTGTCCCTCTCTTCTCAGTAGTAGGTTAATGGGGTGTTGTAGATAGTTGGCTGGCCCTCTGCAGCATGACATCTCTTTCTCACACCTGGTTCCAGCACCCAGCGGCCCCATACAATAGCAGACATGCTGCTAGTTTTCCGGCTGGTTGGATAGGCCAGTACCCTCTGATCCTCAGTCCCACTGGCCAGCACAAACATCCACAGCCCTCGTATATAACTGACCACTAGCGCACCAGAACGTCATGGCTGAATAGCCTGAAGCTTTTGAGGGGATCTTTGCCTCTGGCTTAGCTTGAACTGATGAAGGAAAGTTCTGTAGGAGGTTGATTCGGGCATATAAATGTGTGGGTATAGTGTACACTAGTTAATTGGGGTGTATTTGGTGATATTTGTGTGTGTGAAAGAGAGCAAATGTTGTGTTTAGCCTTGGGTGATTTTCAAGAAATGGATATAGCTGTATTGCTTTCATTGGTCGGTGTGGAGGGTAAGGTTAAGACTGTGAGAGCGCAAGTGGGCGTCGTGACTGACAGATCCACATTTTATTTTACATACAAATATTTCTTTAAAAGGCTCAAAGCTCGAATCAGGGGGGGGGGAAAATATGGTCCTTATGAACTGTGCAAAGAATTTAGAAAAAGCCAAAAGCGAAGTGTATTTACTTCTAGTAGCTCACATACACCATTTTTCAGGAGAGGGAGACAGTGGATGTGATCAGAGATGGTAGTCATGCAGAAAGTTATTTTCACAGGCTCATTTGTGTGATAAATCTCTCTCTTACACACATGTGGGGTAGGTGAGAGTGGGTGATAAGACACAAACCACCTCCATTACTGTGGAGCGTCCTTTGCTGTCTTTCAAGTTCACATTGAACTTTGTAGAACTTAGAAATATCTATACAGCAACAGGAAAAATTTGCATAAAGGTGCCATAACTTCAGGATACTGACCACCGATTTGAAAATAAACCATTTTTTGTTAATAATTCTATAATAATTTGAACTCTATGGAAGGTTTTCAGTTCTGCTGCATCTATGGAGCAACAATGGTGCTAGTTTGACATGCAAAACAAATCATTTAAGTCATCAAGACCAGAGTATGTGAGCGGTGCGGAGTGGGAGCGGAGCGAGGAGCGGAGTTGCGTGATTTTGCCAGGAGCGAGGAGCGGATTTTTTTAATGTCGGAGTTTACTAGTCAAATATTTGTAGTGATTATTTTAGTTCCCCTTCGTCAGCTCACTATGGCGTACGTCATAAGTGATTCTGACGAATGGGGATCTGGCTCGAGAGCCTATCTACTTTGAGTGTAACTAAATGAGCCAATGCACATTGGCATGTGATAATTGCACCAGCTGCTGTGCATCGCGGCGCGAGCATATAATGAGCAGAAGGTGCATCACATCCTTGTCTTTCGCTTCGGAGCCAGACAGTGAATGCGTAGATCATCCCTTGTGTAGCCGGGGTCATCCCTGGGTGCTTCAGCACCAGAGAGAGCAGTTTCCTGAAAGAGCATACACGGTTTTACACTGCATCTTTTTCACTGCATCTTTTTCAACGGCCACTTCAGCACTGGCTTCACG
This sequence comes from Scardinius erythrophthalmus, assembly GCF_964197995.2. Taxonomy (NCBI): domain Eukaryota; kingdom Metazoa; phylum Chordata; class Actinopteri; order Cypriniformes; family Leuciscidae; genus Scardinius; species Scardinius erythrophthalmus. The sequence continues at coordinate 13,838,768 of NC_138233.1, read as the reverse complement.
GCCGAGTCCCGAGATGGGCGTGGCAGAGCGGCATGTACTGGGTGCACGTCACCCTGCACTGCCTCCAAACCTTCAGCCCGTGGTCAGACCCTTCGTTTCTACGGGCAGGTGTTCCCCTAGAACAAGTGTCCAGGCATACTGAGGTCTTCACGGATGCCTCTGCCACCGGATAGGGGGCCACGTACAATGGGCATACAGTTTCAAGTCTGTGGACGTGGCCTAAGCTGCATTGGCATATCAATTGCCTCGAGTTGCTCACAGTACGCCTTGCGCTGGGCCGCCTTAAGGGGCCGCTACATGGCAAGCATGTACTGGTCCGTATGGACAGGACTGCGGCTGCTGCGTACATCAACCGTCAAGGTGGTCTATGCTCTTGCCGCATGTTGCAATTCGCCCATCATCTCCTCCTATGGAGTCAGAAGCATCTGAGGTCGCTTCGTGACATTCATATCCCTGGCGTGCTCAATCATGCAGCCGACGAGCTCTCACGCTTCCGGGAGAGCGGCGTCTCCATCCCCAGGCGGTCCAGCTGATATGGGACTTCTTCGGAGCCTGTCAGATAGATCTGTTTGCCTCTCCGGACTCGACCCATTGCCAGTTGTTTTATTCCCTGACCGAGGGGGCCCTTGGCACGGATGCACTGGCGCACAGCTGGCCCTGTGGCCTATGCAAGTATGCGTTTCCCCCAGTGACACTGTGCAAAGTCAGGGAGGACGAGGAGCTGGTCTTGTTAGTTGTGCCATATTGGCCCAACCGGACCTGGTTCCCAGAACTTATGCTCCTTGCGACAGCCCCTCCTCGGCCCATTCCTCTGATGAAGGACCTGCTTTCTCAGAGGCGGGGCACTCTATGGCACCCCTGTCCAGACCTTTGGAAACTCCGTGTCTGGTCCATGGATGGGACGCGTACCCCAGGCGGTGGTAGACACCATCACTTCTGCTAGAACCCCCCCAACAAGGCGCCTCTATGCACTGAAGTGGAACATGTTCGTTTAATGGTGTTCTTCCCACCAGGAAGACCCCCGAAGATGTCCTATCAGAGTTGTGCTTTCTTTCCTGCAAGATGGGTTGGAGCGGAGACTGTCTCCCTCCACCCTCAAAGTGTATGTTACCGCTATCTCCGCACATGATGATGCAGTTGAAGGTAAGTCATTGGGAAAGCATTACCTGATCGTCAGGTTCCTGAGGGGAGCGAGGAGACTGAATCCACCTCTGGTGCTCAGCGTACTGCAGAGACCTCCATTTGTACCACTGCAGTCAGCTGAGTCAAAGATCCTGTCACTAAAGACAGTGCTCCTGGCTGATCTGGCTTCCATCAAGAGGAAGCCATATCCATTCCTACCACTCACTTCAGGGACCAGGTAGTGAACCTGAAAGCGCTGCCTTCGGAGGAGGTAGACCCAGCCCTAGCTTTTCTCTGTCCCGTCCACTCCTTGCGGTTATACGTTACAAATCTTTAGAACCTCAGATCAGCTTTTCGTCTGTTACGGAGGCCAGCAGAAGGGAAAGGCTGTCTCCAAACGGAGGATGGCCCACTGGATAGTGGATGCCATCGCCTTGGCTTACGAAGCCCAAGGCGTGCCATGCCCGTTCGGGTTTCGAGCACACTTAACTAGTAGGGGTGGGAAAAAAATCGATATTGCAATATATTGTTGTGCTCTCTGTCGCAATAAATAATTGATACACTAACGCCCAATATCGATATTTTATTACAACACAAAATGATTAATTTACCCGTTGTCAGTGTCACTGTCACTACCCAATATCTACCATTCTGTTTGCGGGGGGCGCTGTTCGAGTAAATAGGGGTAAAGTGGCACAAACAGCGGCCGGTGAAGAACACAAGTTAACTAACAACATCAGAGAATTGCAGAAAAAAAGAGAAGCAAGAAGAATGGCGGAAAACAATAAACAAGTAATAAAAACTCGGTGAGTGTTTTAGCGCAATTTTCTCACCTCATGGGATCACAACACTAAGAGATAGTAAATCTTTTCCTGGATTTTTTTTGTGCGTTCCCGAGATTAGACCTTCCTTAACATAATGCCGAAAACCCGAAGTCTCTAGGTGGTCTGGTTGAGGAGTAGATAGAAGTACAAGATTGGTGCGCACAGACAGAACAGAAATCATGAGTTAACAATCACAATTTTGTCCGGTGGAAAATTGCGCTAAAAACTAATCAAAGACCCACCCGCTAGTTTCCACTCTAAAGGGTTTTACGAGACAGTCGACGGAAAGGCACTGGATAAAGACTATGCAATCTGCAAGAACTGCTTTGCAAAGATAAAATATAACAACAACACTACGAATCTGCAAATGCACCTTGTTCGCTACTGACGTTTCAGTATTATGGTTTACACATGTTAATGTTCATGTTGTTTTGTAATGTTCATGCACTTTAATCTGTCTAGATGTACAGTGTTTACATTTAAGACCAGGAGGCAGTGAGTTATTATGCAAATGCATATTTCTTTGCACAATGTTGGAAATGTTGGCATTAATAAATGCATAAAATTTCCTTATTTCCTTATTCCTTCTTTTTCTTTTCAGTCACATATATCGTGATATATCGTTGATGAAATTTCTTCCAATATATTGAATATCGTAGATATCGCGAATCGTGATATTATCATATCGTGGACCACATATCGCCACAGAATTGAATCGTGAGGTACCTGTATCGTCCCACCCCTATTAACTAGAAGTGTAGCTTACTCCTGGGCGTTGGCTCAACGCGCCTCACTGACAGATATTTGTAGAGCCGCGGGCTGGGTGACACCTAACACGTTCGCTAGATTCTATAGCCTCCGTGTAGAGCCGGTTCTTCCCGTATACTCGCCCCCAGTGGCCAGTAGCACGAAGGACCCGTTCTTAGTGTCGGCTTGCAACGCCACTCCCACCCCACTGGGCCGGATACGTGTGTCTATTTGCTCCAGTAGTGTTCAGTTCCTCTGTCACCCCTGAGGGAGTCAGACGTCAGTGTATACGTCTGACGTCATATGTAGTTTTGGTAGATATCCCCATTCGTCAGAATCACTTCTGACGTACGTCATAGTGAGCTGACGAAGGGTAATGTCTCAGTTACGTATGGTAACCCTCATTCCCCGAGAAGGGAACGGAGATGTACGTCCCCTTGCCACAGTTGCTGAGCTTCCGCTGTACGGCCAAGTCACAAGTCCGGCTCCTCAGCGGAAAAACAAGGATGTGATGCACCTTCCGCTCATTGTATGCTCGCGCCACGATGCACAGCAGCTGGTGCAATTATCGCATGCCGTTTAGTTACACTCGAAGTAGATAGGATCTCGAGTGAGATCCCCATTCGTAAGAATCACTTCTGACGTACGTCTCCGTTCCCTCCTCGGGGAACGAGGGTTACCATACGTAACCGAGACGTTTATGAAGGTACACTTTGATTTATACTCTCAGTGTACTACTAGTTTAGTAGTTTTATTCTTAAAGTATACTTGCAAGCTTTATTTAAGTGAACTTAACATCATACTTATAGTTTACAATTTATATATTATTTTTGCACTTTAAGTACTATATTTCTATTAAGGTAATCATTTGTATACTATGCCACTAAAAAGTCTGCCAATTTAGTCCCAAGTATTAGTGAAAAAGTACACTTACAAGTATACTACTAGTGTATTCCTACATAAGTATACTTAGTATACTTAAAAAATATACTTGAAGTTTACTTAAGTATGCTTAATAAAAAAAAACAAAGTGCATGCTACTTTTACTTTTTGTAAGGATAAGCCCTAGTTTAAACATCACCACAATAACCTATTTCTATTAAAGACCCACAAGTGGCAGATCAATGTGTTACTTATCTCCAATACGGTAGGAAGAATTATAGCATACATTAAATGAACTGACATGTGGAGTGTGTGTATGAGGATGTTAACTGTGACAAGATGATTGACAGGTCAGTTTACGGTGACAGGATGCATGTATCTACTGTGTGACAGCACTGTGCATTGAAGACACAATTATACATGGTAGAATGTTCCAAAATACTCCTTGCATTCTCAAATGCATGTATTTTTTTCTTTACAAAACTTTTAGGGCATAGTATGAGTAGGCAAACTGAGACAAAGCACACCTCTTTTGTCATCTCACACAAAATAGTGCTTAACTTCAACATTTACTCTATCCATCCTGCCCCTGTCCCATGCAAAGCTTTCTGGAATCTAGAAATCCATTGCAGCTTCAGCAATGCTAGACATATTTTAAATTACTAGGGCATTAAATTAAATAAACTACATAATTAAATAAACAGATGATGTTGGGTTAAAAATAACAATCAAATCTCCATCTGCATCCACAAGGTCATTTCAATTGATGTACATCCATTCAGTGCAGATGGAAAATTATAATGTAGTTCTAACGCAGATGGAATAACCATCATCTTCTGGTGAGATTGATCTTATTATTTTTATGTTTGTGGTCCCAGACACCCCCATGATGTGCTATAAAAACAACAATAATACTAATTTAGAAAATAAACCTCTTATTTTCCCTGCAAAACCATTTAATGGTTCCACTGACCTAGTCAAATAGGAAGGTGTTAGAAGCTTTTCTCAGTTTTACCACAAAGCATTCTTGCACTTTTCAGAAATGTCACTGGTAAAACGAAACATCTATCTATCTTGTATTTTGAGTGCAGTCATTCTAAGGGACAGTCTAAATTTAATATGATGGTGATATTGCACTGAAAAAAAAAAAAAAAACACACACCTGGAGCTGTGTTTTTTTCAATCTTTGATAGTTAATACAATGATCACACAAAAGAGCACCCCCCTCTCCCTCTCTGTCCCTCTCTCTCCCTCTCTGTCCCTCTCTCTCTCTCTCTCTCTCTCTCTCTCTCTCTCTCTCTCTCTCTCTCTCTCTCTCTCTCTCTCTCTCTCTCTCTCTCTCTCTCTCTCTCTCTCTCTCTCTCTCTCTCTCTCTCTCTCTCTCTCTCTCTCTCTCTCTCTCTCTCTCTCTCTCTCTCTCTCTCTCTCTCTCTCTCTCTCTCTCTCTCTCTCTCTCTCTCTCTCTCTCTCTCTCTCTCTCTCTCTCTCTCTCTCTCTCTCTCTCTCTCTCCACACACACACAGAAGCTGTCCCTAACTACCCGACTCGGCCATTATGAGGTCATCCGAGGCACAGATTCAATTTTCCCTCATTATGATTCCCATGTAAATGGGTCGTCACTGAGACGTGAACAAGTAGGACGTGTGTGTCTCTGTGTGTGTGCATATTACACCTTACGGTGTTCTGTCTCTAGAATAAAAGGGTAACTGGTGCGGTGATGAGGCAAGGCAAGGCGTGTTATTCAAAATATTTGAGAGTCAAGCATGAAACGGACATATAACAAACAAAACGTACAAATACGGAAAATATACAAGTTAATACACTATATAAAACTAGCTGTGGTTCAACCACTGTGTGCGTGAGAGAAGTGAGAGACTGCTAAAATGTCCCTTGGCAAGTCGCGTAGGTGTGAAACGATCACTGTGCTTCGACCATTAGCACCTATGCTTGTCACTTTCACACACATACACTCACTGGAACACACACAGGGGCATACAGTCACCGGAAGGATATAACAGCTACTTGAGGGGTCAAAAATATAAATCCTGAGATATATATGTCATCTTTCTGCCTTAAGGCAATTTGAAAGTCAGTCTTTGTACTATTAATGACTGTGGTGAGATTAAACATGTTTGTTACAAGGGAGACATTTTCCTTTTATATTTCTTTGTTTTAGCTGTCATATGTTGCTTAAATAGATGTCATAGTTGTTCAAACAGCACAAAACAAACCTAGCAAAATACCCTTTTATATCCATCCTCCTTTTATTCTGACATGAACTGACAGAATATTGATTTAACAGCATGATATTATTAATGATATGTTTTTCTTTCATGTTGGATATTGATATGCAAGACACATTTTACTCATAATACCTTGAAGTCATGACTTCTAGTTTATGATGATTAATTATGATTAATAATTTTTAAAAAGTGCAATATTATGGCACATCAAAGATATTCTACTCTAAAAGCATACATAATGAAGTCTGGTGCCCTCTAGAAGTATAATTTTGAAGGACCACGTCACTAAAGGAATGTGAAGTCATTTCTTTTTGAACGAGAGTTTGCGATTTGTGGTGACAGGATGTACAGGACCTGTATTTTCTTCCTGTTTTCGGTCGAAGTCCATAGTAATCGATTGTTGAGTTCACGCGCGTGATCATAGGTAACTAAACCTATGCATGTGAATTCGACAATCGATTACTATGGACTTCGACCGAAAACAGGAAGAAAATACAGGTATGTCCGCTGGCTGAATACACATCATTTTTATTCATATCTTTCACATCTACTGCAGTCAGATTCACCCGTGATCACTCTGAAGGAATCACTCACATTGGCTGTGCACTTGTAATGACACATCAAGAATGTTAAGAGGCTAAAAGCAGGTTTAAAACTTGCTCCATTGAAGTCAACAGGGTGCACATTTTAAAAAGAGGATAACATGGTGTAGGCAACACCGATTTTTGTCGTTGTTCTCTGTATTGACAGCACTCCAAATTTACAAAAAAATGAGCTCAATGTTAAAATTGACCAGAGTTCTCCTTTAATGAGCTTTTTTAGCGCTCTGTATGATATATCTCTGCCCACATACAGTATTACATAAAAAAATTATGAATGCATGAAAAACAGGGTAAGAAATTGTCAGCATTCTGAATGGGTTTGATTCATGCATTGATAACTGTTCATCACATTTATGATATGATGTATTATGCACTGCTATAATTTATATCCAAATGCCTTCCTCTGCAGAATATTAAATAACAAACAGATTCCTTGTCAAAACAGATATCTTATTTTTTACCTGTAATACACCCATTTGATAAATTTTTCAAAATCTATGGCCATCTGCGCATCCCACAAATGGGGTTTCAGAATCCAGCAAGTAAAGAGCTTCCTAGAGACCAACATTACACCATCCTAGTGACATCCAGCGCTGAAATCAGAGTGAATGGGTCATAGTATTAAGAGCTGTAACAACAATGAAGGTGCTCAATATACAGTAAATGAACAGGTTGAGCAAAAAATAGAACCGACGACCACAAAGTCTCCCATAAACAGACTATAATCTCTCTGCAGGCGTCAGTCAGGGTCATTAGGTGATGGCCTTTTAAACAAATGCAAGGCTCAACCTCATCCTCCAAAGATGAGACTAATGCATCTCTTTATATAGACTGAGTCCATAATTCACGAGCCACTATAACATTATTATCTGCTTTGTCTTGTCAAAATGAGTGGAGTTAAATATCTGCTATAGCAGTCATTAGTTTAAAACCCATTTACTTTCCTCTCCCCCTCTCTGCTCTGAGATATGATAAAGCCCCAATTAATAATTCAACCTAATTAAACACTCATATTTAAAGAGGGCTAGGTCGCCGTATGCTTACTAGCTATTAATTGTTTCTGGCAGAGCTACATTAGTATTCATATTTCTCAGTCGCACGTATCTATTTTATTTCAGGCAAATGACAGACTACAGGTCGACATTGTTGCACGCTGGCGAATAAAGGACCTGCGACTAAATTAGATAATTGTGTTTATGACAAATGGATGCAGCACCTAATGCTACATAATGGCAAAAGTCAAAGGCAAGTGCGCCTCAGTCTTTGCACCTGACAACTGCACTTACAGCTCAGGAACGGAACGCTACGTTAAGGTGACATTTACTTGTGACTAATACTTTGTGTGTGAAAGCGGTAATAGCAGCCTTGCCTGTTGTGGTTAAGCTAATTTACTCAGATAAAGTAGGACGCCATATTCTTCTTTTAATGACCCCATAAAATCAAAACCGGAGCTTTGATGCTATCCTATTCGGCTATGTTTACCTAAGCATTAACTACATTCACTTTAAAGCAGATACAGTATATACTACCTTTCAAGAGTTTGTGGTTAATAAGGTTTTTTCTTTTTTTTAAAGAGACAACTTTGTTTTGGGGGAAAAAGCTTCTTATGCTTATGCTATGCTATAAAGGCTGTGTTCGTCAAAATAAAGTATAAAAAGTAAAAACAGTAATATTGTGAAAAATGATCAATATAATACAATTTTAAATAACTGAATATATTTTATAGTGTAACATATTCCTGTGATGACAAAGCTGAATTACCCCAGTCTTCAGTGTCACATGCATGATCCTTCAAAAATCATTTGAATATGCTGATTTGGAGCCCAATTGCTTATTTTTTTTTTTGTGAAAACCATGATAAATTATTTTTTTGCTGGATCCTTTGATGAATAGAAAGTTCAAAAGATCGGCATTTTTTTTTAAATAGAAATGTGTTGTGACATAAATGTCTTTACTGTCACTTTTGATCAATTTAATGCATCCTTGCTGAATAAAATGATTAATTTATTTAAAAAAAACACAATTTTTAAAAAAAATCTATAAAATAATAATAAGAAATACTGATGACTCACTTTGAGTAATTCCACATGCAAATGTAAAATCAAATCTTAGAATATATATAATTTTCCTGTTTTAACTGAAAACGTCAATTCACAGGGAAAAATACATCACATGGTTCTGCACATGCACATACACACTGAGAATGAAAAACTGTAGCAAAACAAGCTAAAATACAGTTAATGCAACACATTTTGGCATATTTTGAAATCTCACACTGACTCTGAGCACCTCTGAACAGCCATGCAACCACGTTACTACCTATATGAGATTCTGCAAAGAATATTTTCCAAATCCAGAAACATCCTCAGTAATCTGGATGCAGCAGATGTCAAGTATTTGATCCGAGAAAAAAAACAAAAAAAAAAAACAACAAAAAAAAAAAAAACAGAAAAAGGAACGAGAATGAGGATGAATAAGTATAGAAGCAAAGTGTTGGCATGTGTTAGGGTGTGTGTATGGCATTTGGCAGCTATAGACCCCATTAGCGGCAGGTCAGGCTAGGTAAAACAGCCCAGCTGTCAGGGAAAGAGACAGAGAGACACCGAAAGTGATGTGTTTATAGGAACAGATTGTCCAGATGTTACACATGTCTGTCTGCCTAGCCTCTGTGACCACTGTCAAGCCACCTCTTCCATAATGAGCAAATGTCTTGTGCGTTGGTGAGAGTGTTTGTATGTCTGTTTATTCATTATTCATTTTGTTTTTGCTGTCCATGCCCTGAGATGCCTGAGTGTAAAGGTGCAATGATGTGATCAGCATTTTGATTCTCTATCGATCACAGCACACCAGGAATGCTCTATAGCCCGATAGGTCTATTTTTTTGTCTTCTCTGTCTCACACAGTCTCATTTTTATTTTACAAATGAATGGATTTGGTTTACGACAAATCGTAAATCATTGGTTTACTCTTTAGTCTACGTATGAATAAGTTCATTTTGGTGCTATTATTGAACTCAAGAGGACATCACACATGTTCCTCCCAATTGCAGAGCAAACACTTGCAGAGTTTGTTTCAAACCTTTTCACGTTCTTTCTTTCATGGAGCAAAAAAAAAAAAAAAAAAAAGAGAAAACATCTCCTGGAATGTAACAAGTTATATGGACCAGTTCTATGTTTTTGCTGTTGTTTTGTCATAATTTAGGAACTTGAAATACCCAGTATCTAATAACAATAAGCACAGCAATTTTCAACATTGATAATAATTATAAATGTATCTTGATCACCAAATCAGTATTTTAGAATGGTTTCTTAGAATGGAAACTGAAGACTGCTGGAAATTTAGCTTTGCCATCACAGGAATAAATTACATTTAAAAAAATATTAAAATAGAAAATAATTATTTTATATTCTAATAATATATTTGACAATAGGTGAACTTATTTTTTACTGTATTTTTTTAACAAATAAATGCTTTGGTAAGAATAAGAGAATTATTTCAAAAGCCTGAAAAACACACACACACACACACACACACACACACACACACACACACACACACACACACACACACACACACACACACACACACACACACACACACACACACACACACACATATACACACATACAGTATATATATATGCAGACTCTTCTTTATTTAGTATAATTAATTAAATTGTTTGCTTAATGAGTGTGAACAGACTTTAAATTGCAGCGCTCTAGATATTCCTCATGCATCTCCAGAGATCAAATGCATATTAGTTTGATACCAACATACTACATGCACAGAGTACAACAGCTGCTATCTTGTTCATATATCAAACTGTTCTTTTGGAGAAGGAATATATAGCTAAAAAATGCTTGGAATATGTCAAACTCATCCTTGTTTGATGAATGAATGTGTGTGGAAACAACAGAGGAACACCACATCTAAGTTAGCACTGCTGATTCCACCAACAGATAAATGGATTCTCAGATGTGGCTCCAACATTACCACATCTGCTCCTAACAAGGACCACAAAGTTTCTTCTGAACGCTCTGTATTTTAGAGAAATAACAACATTATCTATTTCTCTGCCTGACTAAACCTCTTTCAGTGACATTATTGTAATATCACACAGCTAAAAGCATCATTGGAACTTGCCAATGGCTGCAGCTATTTTGCTTGACTCCACCAGAAGACGTGGGCTTTTTTTCTTGCCTGAATAATATCTTAATTATCACCGGAATGCCAACGGTAACAGTCTTAACCAAAGATCATGAACCTGTATTGGGAAAGTCAAAACATTATCAATAATTCCAAGGGCAAAGTAGGCTCTCGCTGTATTATTCCGTAGAAAGACTCATCGCTTTTATACTTCATATGCTGCAACGCAAGAACCGGAATCAGATAGAAAGATAGATGTGTTGCGTATGAAATACAGGAATAAATCCTATTTTCATGGCGGGAATATATGTAAAGTTTTCAAGAACTGAAAGTGGTATTTCATCCGGAAAAAGACAGAGCTTGTGGGTTTCTGATTTGTAATAGAACAGATGTTCTGCAAATTGCACAGTTCATCAGCTGACTGCGAAGACGGGAATGATTGGCATTAGCATTGTACTAGTTGAAGAGTGTTTATTGCAATTTCTGTCACTGTTAACATTGTGACACCATGAAGTGACATCAGGGCACATAAAGCAATCGACGGATCGCCAAGGCCAGTTAAACAAATGCTAATGGTGTTTACAGGCACTGAACAGGGAGGAAATGTAGCTAATTTGTTTTAATTGGAGAATCCATATGATGGGTTTGATGAGCAATGTGACAAGCGTTTTGAAGTCTGAAGCACTCTTCACAGCACCATCTGGAGAGTTACTCAGTGTGGGCAGTGTGTGTGTGTGTGTGTGTGTGTGTGTGTGTGTGTGTGTGTGTGTGTGTGTGTGTGTGTGTGTGTGTGTGTGTGTGTGTGTGTGTGTGTGTGTGTGTGTGTGTGTGTGTGTGTGTGCGTTTGACTCGTTGGAAGTCGTATGAGGCTGAGAAGTTTGTTTATGAAAAAAGCAATTTCTCTGCTGACAGCATTACTGTCTAACTTTAACACTCTCCTGAAAGTACAACTTTCACTCCACGAATCACATTTATGCTCTCAAAGACAAAAGGGAAAGAAAAAAAATGGAACAAAGAAATAGAGCCTTACTGAATATATGGATTTGTGGCTGTCTTATCTTTAGATGAAAGCTAGAAAGTAGTGACATGGAAATCTAGATACGTGGGCTGCACTGTAAAGAAATGCGGTGCATGTTTGGATTGCATTAGCAGAGATTAGTTGCCCATTCCTGCATCAGTCAAACGTACTGAATAACTTTTGTGTATTTTCACAGTTTTCATTGTGTATTTTGTTTAGAGATGTTGTAAACTAAAGATCCATGTCGTAAATGACAGCCAGAAATGTTACCATATACTGAAATGCAGAATCTCCACAGTTGTGTAATATGAGATAATACTTGGAGAAATATATTTCTGAGTATTACTTTTCATCTCAGTTAGAAATGCTGGATATTTTGATTTGCATGTTCATATTACCCTAGTTCTGTCATGACAACTCTCGGGAGATTGGCATGGCAATGGATAGGGCAATGTTAATGTATTTGTTCTTGGTGGAATAGATCTGCTACACTGCTGCTGCTGCAGAGCAAGTACAGAGACTTGAAACCACCAATACATTCACAGACATTGTGAAATTATTTCATGCTGCTGCTGCTGCTGCACATGTAACACACATGATTTAAAACCCAGATCTATACAGGTGGAGCTGGGGAAGGTGGAGGGTTTTGCGGAAGGTGAAGCCTGCACCATCTAGAGTTTCATGCCAGAACTAGCTATTTTTTATTTAGATTATCTTTACTGTCATCTAACACTCACTTAAAGGGGGCGTGAAATGCTATTTCATGCATACTGAGCTTTTTACACTGTTAAAGAGTTGGATTCCCATGCTAAACATGGACAAAGTTTCAAAAACTAAGTTGTACGTTTGAAGGAGTATTTTTGTTCCAAAAATACTCCTTCCGGTTTGGCACAAGTTTCGGAAAGTTTTTTTCGAGTATGGCTCTGTCTTACGTAAGATAGAGCGGAATTTCCTTATATGGGTCCTAAGGGCACTTCTCCGGTAAGATCGCGGGCGCGCGCGCACTCGTAGAACAGAGCAAGAGAGTGAAAGCAGTTCGCCATCAAAGCGCCCTGCCCGGCTTTTGGGAAGTCAATGTCACCAAAGAAGTGTGTTTTTGGTTGCCAGGGCAAGACAAATCTGCACATATTCCCAAAGAAACCGGCGTTAAGGAACCCGTGGATGGAGTTTGTTTTCCTGAGCATAAACGGAGTTGTGTAAGACTGTTGTTCCCTGCATTTCGACGATGATTGTTTTATAAACAAAGCCCAGATCGACGGATTTGCAGATCGTCTAATGCTTAAGGATCGAGCAGTCACAATGATAAAGGTTCGCGGTCGTGCGTTGGAACGGTGAGTAAAACTGTTGAACAAATGTCTCTGTGTGTTGTTAGCTAGGCGCGTTAGCACAGCTAAGCTTCGCCCACACGGCCCCCCTCCAGCCGCTCGTTTTTTTTCCGGAAAGACTCGGTACAGTCTATCTTTCAATTAAAAATATAATAAAACAAAAGACTTTTTGGAGATATGAAGGATGCAATATTACTCTATAGGTACTCAAGATTAACAGGAGATTGAGTGAAAATGAGCATTTCACCCCCCCTTTAAAGTTAAAATATGATCATTACAAATATTCAAAAAATATGCATAATATAAAAACATTGTTGAATGTAATCTTTAGCAAATCTCAAAATTAATATCCATCTTTTATTCTGTACATTATGATGTCTAAATTCACTTGTAGCATTTACAATTATTGAGTTTATCTATTTAGACAAAATTATACATGGTTTTTATCACTGGAAAACCATTATAAAAAACAAAAATAAAATAAAAAAAAACATTTAGTAATATGTACACTAAATGTTGTAACTTTTAAAAAATATTTCTGAACCTGATCCCTTGCATTTATTAAGAAATAACCTACTGTCCTACCCTCCTCAGGTTAGTTTATTCAGTACTGAGGTGTGATTAAGCCTGACGTGAGTTTTGATACATCTTGTCATTGGTCGCCTTTCCCCTGATCTTGACTTAGACCCCTGGGTCGAGCCCTTTAATGTCACCATCTTGTCAAGAAAAGGTCAAGGTTCATCATAATATCTTTTCCCTTATTTATGAATAATTAAAATCAAGATCAACGGGTGTGAAGAAAGGAATTTAAACAAAAAAGAGAGAGAGAGAAAAGACTATCTCTGAATTAATTTGAAGCTTCAAAAAGCCAAAATCCCTTATGGTTTGTTCCAGTTGTAGCCGGCAAAGCGCCGTGTCACAGAGGTTACAGCGCATATGAGGCCCCGGGGCCAAACAGATGTGGGAAAGGACGTGTTTCGATTGTTTTTCTCTGACCTGCTATGATTCAGAGCCGCAAGCTATCAGTTTTCAGCTAGTATTTATTTTCCCATTTCATTTTTAAACTGCCTTTGCTTGCTCCCTGCGGTAATTAAGATAAAATTATCTGAAGTATGGGCGATTGTGCACTACTCACTCCCCTTCCCTCTCTTTCTGTTTATAGAGTAGGGGAAAATACAGTTAAGATCAATGCCAAAGAGAAAATTACAAATCTATACAAGCTCTTGCCGAGAGAAATGCAAGGACAAACAAGCCATGTCTTGTGGGAAAAACAAAACTGATCTTAGTAAAATGACACTCAACAACAAAACAATTTTGTCATGGATTGTAATGTGTAATAATGCCACATAAAAAAGATATTATCACACAAATTCTTGTAAAAATGTTGCTTCTGTTAAAAGGTAGTTCATCCCAAGAAAAGAAATGCATATGATTTGGAATATTCTATTTTTGGTATTCAGGAAAAAGATACTAGTTTACAAATGGAATATATGTGACAAAATGACCAATAGCATGTTACTGGGATAGGTTGTCATAATTGAAACCGCCATTAGTATATAACAAAAATATGTTCTAAGAACGTTTTGCTAACGTTCCCAGTTGGTTATGGAAACTTTATTTCTGAATGTTCAAAACTTCCAGTTTTTTTTTTTTTTTTTTTTTTTTGAGAACATTTTTAAAGACCAGATAACTCAGAATGACCATTCTATGTTTCTGGATGAATAATTGCTCATAACTTGCCAGAATGTTAGCCAATGTTCTGAGAACGTTCCCTTATAGCTGGGCTAAACAATTTCCTTAAAAGCGATATGAAACGGAAGTTGCGATAGTCTTTTCTTATCTATTGTGATGTATATTTAAGTGAAACAAGACAAAAAAATATATATAATAATAATAGGGTGGGACTTGATTTTGTCCATTGGCAGTTGTGGCCTAGTTGTTAGAGACTCGGACTAACCCCAATGTTGCGGGGTTCGAGTCTCAGTACCGGCATGGAATGTAGATAGGGTGAGTGAATGAACAGTGCTTTCTTCCACTCTCATTACCCACTACTGATGTGTCCCTGAGCAAGGCACCTGACCAACTCTAATTGCTCCTCGGGCGCCGCAGCAAAAATGGCTGCCCACTTCTCCGTGTGCAGGTGTTCAATACTCACTGCTGTGTGTGTGCACTTGGATGGGTGAAATGCAGAGCACAAATTCAGAGTATGGGACACCATACTTGGTTACACTACATGTTATGTTACTTTACTTTTAAATTGATTGGATTTGTTGGATCCTTGTTGTTTGCTATTGCTGCGATCACGTGAGTGACATGTTGTTCTGCCCTCGTGCCAGTAAACACATAATCAGAGAAGAGATTGAACATGTTAAACAATTATGAATCAACAACAACAACAAAAAAATCATTAAACACCATTTTTAATTACTGAAATCTATTCTTTGTGACAACTAGCCCTGGTTTCCTCAGCAACACAGATCAGGACTAAAAGAAACTAAGACTATGCTTTTTTTCTTCTATGTGTATAACTAGCGTGGAAAGAAAATGCATTCAGAGACTGAAAGAAAGGGAAGGATGAATGAATGGATGTATAAATGTTCCCCTGGAGTCAGACAAATAAAGACAAGTGGCCAAATGAGCTAAGCCTGGCGGAGGCCCCAGGAGGCGCTTGACATGTCAGCTGTGATTTGGTGAGGGGTGGGCTAGAGGGAGAGGGCGGAGGGAAAGACGAGAAGAGGTAGATGGAGGAAGAGAAGGATGTAAGAGCCCTGTCGACTCAAATAGCACCAACCCCGGCGAGGTTTGGACCACTGCCCGTTTGAGGATGAGCGGGTCTGGCTGCTGCCAGCCCTTGACACACACATACTCGTGCACACACACACACACACACACGCACGGACGGACATCCGCACAGTCGCATACAGATACACAAGCCTAGGCACGGACAGGCACACTAAATACAGCTTGCATGGGAGAAGGGAACTAAGAAACAGGATCAAAATTGGTGGGCCACTCTGAAAAAAAAAATAATAATAATAAAAAAATGAAAAAATAAAATAAAAAAATCACTAGTTTTGTTTTGTTTTTCCAATTAAAACAAGATAAATGTGCCTGAGAAGCAAAATTGCATAAGATATTAAGTCTTAAAAACGGAAGTACATTTTTCTTTTTTTTAATGGCTTTTGTGGGCTTTTTAGTGATTTCAATAAAATAAATTGACATTTAAAAAAAAAAAACAAGACTTTTTTTAACATTCAATAATAATAATAATAATAATAATAATAATAAATGTCAGTTGGGCAATAAAATTCATTGACATTTGATTTTTTTTTTTTTTTTTTTTTACTATTTTAGTCAATTTTGCAACATATTTGTAGACAGATAGACAGACAGACAGACAGACAGACAGACAGACAGACAGACAGACAGACAGACAGACAGACAGACAGACAGACAGACAGACAGACAGACAGATAGATAGATAGATAGATAGATAGATAGATAGATAGATAGATAGATAGATAGATAGATAGATGTTTTCTTTCTCCTAAAAATGAATACAACATGTTTCGCCTAAAGGGAATCATGTAGTGTCACAGGAAACTAATTCATGTGGCATGGGCTGTGGCATCTGCTGCGTGTATATAGTATCACGTTCAAAAGATGTGCGCTTGTAATCAGCAAGTTTTCACTATTGATTTGCAAGGAGTGAAATTAGAGAGGGTCTTTTGAAGCTGCGGGCTGTCAGAGGCTGACCTCGGTCTGTGCACTCCTTCACCTCCAAGTTCTAATCCGCCTCAGAGACCAACCGTCTGCTTGTGTCAAACCTACGCACCATCAGTCTGACAGCAAGACGAGAGAGAAGGAGGAGACAAAGGAAGAGAGAGAGAGAAAGGGAGATAGCTAACATCAGCAGCACTCAACACTAACTGAAGCAGCCAGAGCCAAACCTGCTCTTTAGCTTGAGTTAAAATTTGAAAAGCCGTCTTTCTCTCCGAGTGTAATGTATTGTTACAGTTCGGCCCCTCAGTTTACCCACATGAGGATGTAAAAAAGTTTGCTGAGAGATGCGTGTGCGCTAGATGAACGAGAGGGAGGAAGGCAATTAAAATTCAAGCCCCGTTAGTCCTGCCATAAACATGCAGTGTGATGTGCGGAAACAGGGCCAAGCCCTGAGTGTGTTTTATTTAAGCGTGTGTGTAAAAGAGCCACAGTGGTTTGATATCTCAATTGGCTTCCACCAGCACCTCCCTCACCCGTACGATCCCATATCTCCATGTGTATGTTTTTTTATTTATTTATGTAACACATACAGTGAAGCACTTTTACCCTTTTAACTCCCAACTAGCCTCTTTTTGTATTTACTTATTTATGCATCTGTAGCTCTCGGCTCTCTCTACCTCCCCCTATAGCTCGCAGTTAAATATTCACAGAATTCCTCCATCTCTGAGGACCGGCCCACTCCGGCTGTGACAGGCACCAGCATCTGACAGTAATGGAATGAGAGCGTGCATTTAGAAAACACATCGAGTCACTTAGACGTGCTATGAGGCCGAATCACGACACCGAGGCTAATGTTGGCTAGTCAACGATGCCGGTTGTTTCACTGTCACACGATCGACCTGGTCTACCCTGATTTTAGATACACACACTAATGTGGCCTTGTGGATGTTATGAAAAAAACAATTGAAAAAGTTTAAAGAAAACAACAACAACATAAGATGCACTAAATGAATGGGACCGTTTATTTTGCTTTCATCTTGGCATTTAATTTTCGTCCTTGAAAGCTTTCGGTGTACTATTATATTAGTAGGACATTCGTCGCTTGAAAGGAAAGTATGCACTGCTACATGGTTGCATTTGTAAATCTAAGTGTGTGTGATGCTGGGAGAGCACATTAGTGTCCCTTATAGCACTGAGTAGAATGTCAAACTAAAACATCTTTGGAACGCAGGGTGACGTTTCGTGCACAGACACTGTCCTAGTCCATGCAAATACATTCATGAATATTTAAAAGCAATGCAAATGAGAATGCATGACAAACAAGGCTTTTAGCTGAAATTTTTATTTTATGTGTACTTGCATGCAAATGAGTTTACTTTCCCCCCCTCCCCCCTCCCCTCTCTATCTCTATCTTTATAATTTCCCTCAATTTTAGAGACTGACTGCTGTTTTAGAATGCCAATGAAACAGCATACCTAGCTTGAATTCCACATACACTGAGGCATGAATTTAATTTAATTTGAATTTAATTTATAGTAAAAACCCAGTATCTGTGGTTAAAATACAGTGATGGCATGTCAGGCATTATGGGATGTAGTTTTTTGACTGTTTACTAACACCACCAGGGTAACACTAAAACTATATAACATGAAATATAACGTAAATCTAATACATACTGCCACTTAAATGTTTTGGTAAAGGGTCTGTAAATTATTAATGTTTTCAAAGCAAAATTTCAGTAAAAAAAAAAAAAAAAAAAAAAAAACACTGGTTCTTATTTACCTAGTGAGACAGACATTTGTGCATGAAATCAAAAAATATTTTTTTCACAAACAAATCATTCACGACTTTGTCGTTGTATTTTACTTTTGTACTAAAAATTATTCTAAATTCACTACAACCACAGAGGTGTTGCTAACCCATTGTTAGCAAATGTTTCCATGTGAAAGAAGTTTCTGTATATATATAAAAAAAAATGCAAAAAGAGACTGTGATGCTGAGAGTGGTCAAGACTCAGATCAGCATCATGTATTTTATAATGTCAGGTTCGCATCTTCTCTCTTTATTCCAGAGCATTTGATGTTTTGTATTCATTATCTTTGAACTGATTGTGAAATTGGCATGATACATTTACCTGACATAATACATTGTTACATTTGATTTTATTCTGACTGACTCTGAAATTGTTTTCCCAAGTAGATTAAACGGATTTGTATGTTACCGCAAGTTTTGCGTCAGATTAGTGACGACTAATATTTGGCACTGATTCAAGTGTACTTGGTCTGCAAAGACAAGAAGTGAATTTCCGTTTAGGACTGCAAAAATGCTGCTTGCCCAACCTAAATCTGGGTGTGTCTTACCTTTTTTAATTTAATGTTTAGCTTTAGATAAGTGTACGTGGGAAATCACAGCATGGCCAATCCAAAGCTATTATAAGAGAAGTAAAGTTGGTTGACTTATCTGTAGTAGTGGCCATACCTCTGCCTGAAGTAAACGTTAAGTTAAATTCAAGTGTATGCAATTCCCTGGGGGCTATACCAAAGTGTCTTTGATTGTGTAAACGTGAATGTGACCAATCTTAGGTATATAGCAATTACCTCTGTTTGGTGATCAAAACTGATGATCTTGTGAACGTGAGACCCGCATTAAACAGAAGACGTGAGGACCTCTGAGCGACATAGTTTCCTAATCTGGAATGGGTAAAATATACTTGAAGAGTTAAAAAGAATAATCAAACATTCGCTCACTTTTAATAATGCTCAGATATCATTAAAACATTTTATGAGAAAGAGGAGTCAGATGAAATGATGAGGTAATACATATGATTTCATTATTTAATTTAATCTTGTTGTGTTGCATAAAAGGAAAGACAGCAACGCGCAGAGACCATCACCCGTCTTTGCGGAAACCCCCATTTGGACCGATAAACGGGCAAAAAAAAGCTTACAGACCATAAACTTTTAAACAGAAAGTTTAAACTTTTAAAGACACACACACTAAAATAAAGCATTACAATCATTTGTTTGCATCTAATGAAATAAACAGTTGGCAACAAGTTGAAGATAATTCATAATTTTTACCTTTACAAAAACTATTTCTGCTGTACTTTTCAATAAAATTGCTTGTATTTTCCTGTTAAATTTAATATATTCCTTTCAACTGTATAGGCCTATCGTAAATTTACACCAAAAGGAACAGTATATGTGGTATTTTCTTTTGTCTATTAACATTACTTTTTTTATTAAACAATGCACCGCATGTGCCCTTCTGTATGTATGTGTGTTAAAGACATATAATTAGAAAAAGAGATTGAAACAGGAAAAGGAGAGGTCACACAAAATGTTTTAAAACCATCCTCACAATGAGAGTACATTGATTCACCTTGAAGTGCGCTTGAAACAAGAGAACATTCCTGTTTCCCCCCTTTTCTCACACCATGGCCTAGTTTTTCATAAGGTCTTATGAGTCCTGACACTTCATTAGCAGCACTCAGCTCGAGTTTTGTCCACACGGTCAAGGTCAAGACATGTCTACTAAGTCATAGTCGAGCTGCCCTTACAGGAGCTTTTTTCGTCTCTTTTCCTGTACTCTTTCTTCAGGGTGTTTCAGTCTTTTGGCCAAAGACGCACTGAGTTATTGGACTGGAGGTAAAAGGTGCTCATAGCTGTTACTCGGCTCCACTTTTCTTCTAAATAACCCTCTCGTGATTACCTTTCCTCTAATCTTGTGAAATGTCTGGATCATTTGATTCACCTGCTTTTTAAAGCTGCTTTTTTTTTTACAGCCGGTTATGTCATTAGTGCAGTAACTAGAGTCACTAAAAGAGTCCTAGAATGTAATTTGCATGCTTTGTGCCATGATAAAATTTCACAGAGGCAGAGAAAGAGCACTAATTATGTTAGTCTGGGTACATAGGCAGGTGTCAGTGACACATTCAGAGTGGTGAAGCCATCAAGTGCCAGAAATGGCCAGAAATGCGATTCAATATGCTATTTCATCTGGGCGTGAGGTATTTGAGAAAGCATTTAAAGTCTGAAAAAACTGTAAATATTCTTTAATGTAAAAAGGTGCGAGTGGGGACCTCGGCACTGAGGGAAATCTTGTTCACATCAATATCGATGAGATGAATACTGTCTACTGGAAGCACTCAGAACTCTACGGCTCAGTCAATGCATTCTAATATGAAACATTTCAAATCGCTTTATGCCAATGTGACCTGACTAACGGGATTGGTTAGCACACTGCAGAGGGTAGAGGAGTGGAAGATAAAATAGGAAAAAAAGTTGGACAGAAGGAGAATAGAAAAAGTTATAGATGGGGGTTATTAAAGGACAATCTTCTTATATGCTCATAAAACCAATTCACTCTGAAAGGGTCTGGCAAGTGTTCGCCAAACCGTAATCTATCCAACATTCACAGCTGGATCCCACATGGAAGTGTCTGCGTTAACTGCATTATTCGTTTTTGCTGTAAATATGGTGTAAACTGCAGCAACGTCTCTCTCTGACTTTCCCTGTGTTGTTCTGAAGTTTAATTGGAGTTGATGTGTGGCTCCAAGGCCTTGGCTTTCCTGCTTTTGCACTAATTCTGCTCAGAGAGAGAGAGAGAGAGAGAGAGAGAGAGAGAGAGAGAGAGAGAGAGAGAGAGAGAGAGAGAGAGAGAGAGAGAGAGAGAGAGAGAGAGAGAGAGAGAGAGAGAGAGAGAGAGAGAGAGAGAGAGAGAGAGAGAGAGAGAGAGAATGAGAGAGAGAGAGAGAGAGAGAATGAGAGAGAATAGACTAAGGCAGCTGTAAGGGTTTTATTCCATACAAGTGTCAGTACCAGTTGTGTGCTGGGAGCCAGGGGCTGACAGGGGCCTGACCATAAATTAGCCAGTAATCAAGCCTGAGCCACCTGGACATCAATGGTGTGTGTGCTTATGTGTGTTTGTGTGTGTCCAGAACCAGGCCCCCTCTGGGATGCAGGGTATTATGGCCTTGAGTGAGTGTTGAATGTTGCTGAATTATCTTTCAGACAATAAATCACATTCTGAGACATGCCAGCACTCACCATTCAGAGCACACAGCTTCTAAATATATTTTGCTCTCTTCCTCTTCTTCCTGTCCTTTCTTCTTCCTAAAATTGCTTCTTTTATCTCCATTTCTTTATTTATACAAGTACTAGTTGGTAACACTGCACTCAAATACACAAACAGGGTTTTCAACAAATAAGTAATTTATCTAATGTAAATCACTTTCTTTTTCTTGATTTAATTGGAGATCATCCAGATAGATAGATAGATAGATAGATAGATAGATAGATAGATAGATAGATAGATAGATAGATAGATAGATAGATAGATAGATAGATAGATAGATAGATAGATAGATAGATAGATAGATAGATAGATAGATAGATAGGACTACAAAAAGAAAGAAATTAAAATGCCATTTCTAACCAGACTGTTCATGATTTTCCTGAACTCAATAAACTGAGACATCAAAAGAGACTCACTCTGATTCACTTAATGACCTGACTCAACTGAGCTGATTCATTTAAACAGTTATTTCACTGTATGTGCTGTTTGAATAGAGTGATTCATTAGGGAAGTTTGTGATTCAGTCTCTAGCCAGTAGCCGCACAACTGACTTACCGATGCATCACGAGTACAGTGTGTCGGAACTGACATTTCTGTAACATCTACTCAAATGATTTTATGTCTAGGTTCCCACAAAGCTATTGTGTATTCAGTGACAAACTGCTGAACTGAAAACAAAGAGTATTATTTTAAATAGACTCCTTCACATCAGAATTGCATCAATAAATCGTAACTGGACACCTGTCAAATGGAATTTAAGCATGAATGTTGTTAAGACGTTGACCCAATGATGGCAAGGATTTACACTGTAAGGGACCATTCACACAGAACGTTTTTGCATTGAAAATCGTGAGACGTGAGCAGTGGAATTGAAAAAAAAAAAGTCTAAAGACTTAAATTTAGAGTGTCTAGTCATGAGCGAGATGGTGCAAAAGATGCATGTGCAATGGTCAAATACATCCATATAGTGCATGTTAAATGAAGTGCCGAGAAATCCAAAAATCTGTTCTGTGTGAACGACCCCTAAAATTGGCATTTACAAAAAAAGGCATTATTGCATTTAACACATTTAACATATTTTTTACTAAATTTTTAAGTTGAAACTGCTTGCTCACGAGACACAACGACCAAAGATGTCCATTTAGCACATTTATAACAATAAAAAAAAGCTCAAATAAAAATAAACACACTGTTTCAACTTGACACGACCACTACTAAAAAGTGCGGCGCTTAAGCACAAGCCCGCTAAAAAGCGAGATGCTTGGAAATATCCATGATCTCATTTCTCATATCCAAACTCTTGCATATTGTCCATCAGTTTTCTTTTCATCCACTTCAAGAGGACTACACTTCTCTGAGCACAATAATCAATAGAGAAGAAGTCTCTGTAGGGTCCATATTCAGAAATACATTTGTAAGGGTCCTTCTTACCACACAATTCCTGTTATCACTTTTTGATTGTGTGTTTTATATGTTCACCACTGAACAGCGAACCTTTATTCAGCAAGAATAGATTATTTGGCTGTCATTGCTTGTCTTTTGAACCCAACTTACATTCTGTACAGGTAGAATAAAAAAGAAAGGTGAAATGGAGTGAGAGAGAGACAACACAGCATAAGAAATAGTGAAAGCCTATATGGATTGTAAGTAAATCAGTGGGCGACACTGACAGTTCAGTCATCTCCCACCCTGACAGCATCCGTCTTACTGTCATATCACTTAATATGATTTTCAGCACCCCAATCTTACAACTTTTATAAGCAGGTCAGTGTCCCATAATTCCCTACATACAGTGATACAGTAGCAAAACCATTATCAATTGTGATTATGTACAGTAAGCATACAGTATATGCAGGGGTCCAAAAGATCATTAGTGAAAATGCTTTTGCCATTTTGTAACTGAATAATTTATCACAAATGAAAAATAAAATAAAATCTGTGCTGAGTCTGAATGGTTTCTTCTTTATTTTGCATCATACATTACATTTACATTTACATTTAGTCATTTAGCAGATGCTTTTACCCAAAGCGACTTACAAATTAGGACTAAATTAAGCGAGTCATCGTGAGAAGAGGCAAAAAACAGCGCAAGAAGTGCTCAAAATACGAAGTTTAGGCATTGTTCAGAGTAGCATAAGCCCGATAAGCGAGGATATAAAGGAAAAGGAAAGTTTTTTATTTTTTTATTTTATTTTATTTACTTTTTTTATTATTATTATTATGTTAAGTGCTCATGGAAGAGAAGGGTTTTCAGTTGTCTTTTGAATGTTGCCAGGGATTCTGCATTCCGGATGAGGGTGGGGAGAGCATTCCACCAGCTTGGAACTGTGAATGAGAATGTTCTGGAAAGTGATTTTGGGTGTATATATCACTGCAGTTTCCAACAGAAATGAACACTAGAGGCAGTAAAACAGCACACACTTTTATTAGTTTTCACTCACAATTATGAGTACAGGGGCAGATCATGGATTAATAAAGACTTATTTTCACGTGGCTCTTTGCACAATTATGTTATGACCTCAAAACACTTTTTACCTTAGTGCATGATTTGTAAATGAATACATTTTGGATTTTTCATCACCAGCTCCATATGTTCGGTTATACTACCTAGCTTGCTCGGTAGCTCAGCTGGTACAGAATTGTACTTGTGATGCGGAGAGCTCAGGTACGAATTCCATGAAAGACAAGTCACGATAAAAGAACACAAAAACAAGTTAATATTGGCATGGTTACAATTGTGTTTTTAAGTCACATTTGCTTTTGTCAACACTATCGGGTAGGTTTAGTAAAGGTGTGCATTATTTTAAAACGGGATAAAGCGTTTAGTACATTTCAATTCAGAACTGTGGTGATATGTACAAACTCCAACGTAATAAAACGTTGGCATATTCACGTTCATCTGTTCCGAAAAAAACTAAACCTGCTTTTAGTGCCACTCACAGGATATTTCACTTAGAAACTGTTGCGAAACGTGCGCCAAAGCAACATATTTAGCATTTTGCAAAAATGTTGCCACGGGTATATTTTACCATTACAATGTTGTATTTCAGATTCTAAATTTATTTTAGATTAATATTATATTCATTTTATTTGCTATATAATTATGTCACATAATCATTATCACATATAATAATAATAAAAAAAAAACTTTAAACTTTGTCTTCAGGTTTATATGGGAGGAAAATATCAAATCTCAAAGTACCTGCTAAATCATTGCTTTTGTTCAATTGTATGCATTTAGAAACACATCTCTACAGATATCAATTATGGCTTTGTCTGTGGTTTTTATGTACTTAATAAATCAATTATCAATTTACGTGTTAAGCTGACAAAACTTAATTCAAAGAGCCGCTGAACATTGTTGAGTCCTCCTCTGTTGTGTGTCTGAGTGCCAATTACCTCCTCCATTAGTATAGATGTTTTTGTCCTTGATCTGCCTGATATATTTAGGCTTGGAGAGGACCACTGATCTCTTAGGACATTAGAGAAAGAAAAGCACAAAAGAAGAAACGAGAGACTCTTCAGTCATTATTCTAGCCTGATGAGAGCTGCCAGGCCATTACAAGCATATTCATGGATGCCTCGCCAGTAATGAGGACCCACATTCAGAGGACAAGAGGGTCATTAGAAATGCTTCAAGGAAGCACACACTCTCTTGAACATGCAGCTCGATCCAGACACACACAGATAGAAATATCTCAACAATTGGGCTTTTTCAGAGCTCTGTGTTTGTAGAAAATAGACAATTATAATTGTATTCATTCATCTGGCACGTTTTTGTGTTCTATGTATGGGAATCGAACCTGGAAATCGTGACCTTAGTCTTGCTAGCACCATGTCAGCTACCAGCTGAACTACAGCAACAGAGTTAAACAGATATGTTAAAGGGGTAATTTAAAATCTGCCATTGTTTACTCAAACCTGTATGAGTTAGTTACTTGTATATTTTAGTCAATGGGGTCCAAAACAACACTGAACTCCATTGACTTTTTTATATCTTACAAAAGAAAAAAAACAGGTTTGATGCTAATGAAGCCTTTTAATGCTAATGAAGCACTTTTGAATACTTCAAATGAAACTGCAGGAAATATTTTTCACAAAATATCAATGCTTTAACATGCACTGTTACACAATTGGGACAATTTGCTTTATACGTTAATGATTGTGTATACACACATGTACGCATAGGGCGTGCTTATTCAGGTGCGAGATGCAAGTTTAGTTGCACCTGTTCCCCAGGTGGCCCTTGGCACTCAAACTCAGGTGTGCATGAACTGAGATGGCCACCGGGCGGGCATGCTCTAATAACTCACAGCCTCTTTGACAGACATGAATGCCTCTCATCCATCTTTAAATGTCTCCTCACGTCAGCCCTGAGAGAAACACCTGGAAGAGTCTTCTTCTGATTTTACTATATTACGTTATGTTCCTTTTTGATTAATAATTACTCAATCTACCTTTTGAAGCATTTTAAATAGATTATATGACTGAATGTCAATATTTCCTTGAGCTACATACATACATTTCCTTTCCTGTAAACCCCAAATGGAAAGCCCCAAAAATTGCCTATTTAGCTTTTCCTAAACTAACTTATTTATTGGTTTCATAATAGATGCATCTGCTGTCAATTTAACATGGAGACACTGGTTGTTTTTCAGGAAATAAATTTTACATTGGACATCTAGTGGCGACCCAACATAGCACCAACATGTTCAAAAACCAAACAATGAAATGCATTAATATCAACATGAACTGCATTGGCTCAACAATATCTCTCCAATTTCAGGTTTCACACTCTCAGCAGTCAATAATTCACTGCACAAAACACTTGTAGTTGGCACAAATCATGTTTACCCTTGTCCATGATTTTCAAGAATGAGTGCATGCCATGCTGGCATCTGTCTGATTTGGCTCAATTATATTAATAGACATGAATTTACGACAACATAGTATACAGTTTGAGTTATAAACAATCAACAACAAAGGATATGGGAAAAAGTTTAAAAAGCATATTTTGCTATCCTATGCATTTATAACAATTACATGGTTACTTGATTTTTTTTCTATTTCTATTTAGCATTCTTGGTCCCTGTTTAACTGGAAACTAGTCAGAAACTAAATTGAATTCAGAGCAATTGGGACATTTTTCCTCAGTCATCTCAATGGCAAAAAGTGTCCCAATTTACCTGAATTCAATTCTGACTTCATATCTAAAAATTACTTTTGTTTCCTCATTTCAATTTAATTGTTTACAATTGCAACTTTAAATCTCACAATGTGTTTTTGAATGTTCCAAATTACAATTATATTTCTTTATTTATATTCTATTTTTTCTTACAATTATAATTACTTTTCCCCCCAACATGCTCATTGGGGGAAAAAAGAAAAGCAATGTGCCTCTACCTACATTTTTTCAAAACTCCAAAAACGTACCTACACAGCTGTCACTGGGGTGGTACACTTTTGTATCTAAAGGGTGTATTTTGGTACCTTAAAGGTACATATTAGTATCGAAAGTGTACATATGTGACCCTGGACCACAAAACCAGTCTTATGTGTAATTTTTTTAAAATTGAGATTTAGACATCATCTGAAAGCTGAATACATAATCTTTCCATTGATGTATGGTTTGTTAGGATAGGGCAATATTTGGCCGAGATACAACTATTTGAAAATCTGGAATCTGAGGGTACAGAAAAATCGAATTATTGAGAAAATCGCCTTTAAAGTTGTCCATTTCTATTGGCGATTGTGCTGCCTCCATTCACAAAAATAAATGTTTTATATATTTAAGGTGGGAAATTTACAAAATATCTTCATGGAACATGATCTTTACTTAATATCCTAATGATTTTTGGCATAAAAGTAAAATCTATAATTTTGACCCATACAATGTTTTGTTGGCTATTGCCACAAATATACCCGTGCAACATAAGACTGGTTTTGTGATCCAGGGTCACATATAGTACCTAAAAGGAACAAAAGTGTACCTTTTGAAAAGGGTACCCCAGTGACAGCTTTTGTACTTTTTTTTTTTTTTTTTTTTTTTTTTTTTTTTCTGAGAGTGTTTTGTTGATACAACAAAATGCATTTTTATCTCACATTTGTTTTTTCTTACACTATCTGTAAGGTTTAGGTTATAGTTAAGTGTTGTTGGTATGCTATTTTAAAATTCAGTTAAACATTTAGTGCCACAACTGGACATTTCATTTCCGAACTGCCACGATACATGCAACAACCAATGTAATAAAACATTGCCAGATTAACATTCATCTGTTTCATATAAAACTGAACACACTTTTAGCTTCACTCACTGGACATTTCACTTCAAATGTTTCGTGATGTAAAATCATTTTAAAGAAATGTCATCATAGACGCGTTTCTCCAATAATCCAATAATCAATTTATTTACTCTGAGGCGGAAACGGGCTTCCATAAGACCAAAATCAGACTCCTAGTCTAGATCTAGACTAACAATCATTAACAAAAAACAATAGAAAATCAGAAGTTCGCCTGTAAGTGAGATTTGCTTTGACATCTGACAACCATAAATTAATCCAATCGTTTCATGTAACATGTGGGGGCAGTGCCTTAGTCTGCGAGCAGCATGCTGATGATTCTCTCAGTGTCTGTTGCTGCCTAATGAAACGAGATGAAAATCAGTTTGTTTTTGGCTCGAGATAACAGGCCGTGTCATTCACATGCAAACCTCCTCTGAAACGTCAAGTCTCTTTGATCCTAGACATGAAACAAAAACTACAACAGGGAGACGTTCACTTGTACCAGGAGATGAGCTAATTTGGTAACTCTTTTCATGTCTACTCGAGTGCGTGCAAGCTCGTAGACGAAAGCTTGAAAATATTAAGAAAGTCACTTTTAAATGATCAAATAACCATGTGAGACAAATTATCAGACAAAGCAATGGGCAATCATAGTCAAGTCCTCTTCCTAACTACACATGCACCTTGTCAGCAGTGCTGATACAGTGCTGAATAATGACCTGTTTTGAGGCAGGTTTAAGCACAAGTAGCGTAGCAACCTTGTTAGGATAAATGTGTCGGTTGATTTGCTTCTGCCGCTGTAGCAGTGGAAAATCCACAGGTGGCCGACTTGGATTACTCAGATTTACCCCTAACCAATAAACCACACATGGCATACTTCTTTTTTAACAACATATACACAGGTATCTTTGAATTACAGAACCACTGATCCAACAAAACCCAACCACCGTTAGACTTTGGTTTATTGGGGCAGTGCGAACTAGCCAACAGTTTGATATTACACTTTTTAGGGACAAAATATGTACTTCCTGTCCACATCCAACTGGGTCACTGCGCTAACTCACCCATTTGATCATGTTTCATATCTGACCTTATCTGGCATTTTTTTTTTTTTCTTCCAGTCTGGGCATTTTATCTCCAGAGACTGGAGATCAGAACTACTGCCAAACATGCTTGACCTTGGCAAAGCAGTGGGCAGCGGACAAGCATGCCTGCCTTTCACGGCTTCCTTTGGCTTCGCTCCATGCCTGACACTGTCCTAGATTGGCATGGCAGTGCCCTGCTTGGCACAGATAACACACTACTGGGTGGAAGTTCACCATGCCATGCCACAGATCATGTGCCAACAGAGCTCTAATCAAGCTTGGATTATTGTGTGTCAAAGCATGTACACAGGCAATTAAGCACTTATGATAGGAAACAAGGACCAAAACATACTGAACAACAGTAATTTAAAAATAAAACATGAAGAACCCAGGACATAAAAATTTGAGCTTTTTGACTTCCGTGTCCTTCTAGTGTACTCCTAAAAGCAGACAAAACTATAATTTAGCAGATTATTATTTTAACTTTTTTTTTATTTCATTACCATATTTTCTCCGGATAAATGGACCAAAAACATTGACCGTCCATCTTGCACTGTACATTTTTGTCCTAATTTCCTGTTTGAGAATGAGGGGGAAGAAAGAAAACATAAGGAAAAGAAAGAAAACCAGCACATCTGTTTTCACACTGCACCTTGAGAATGTTGTTTACTATAATATACAACTTAACAATCAGCTGTATTATCAATTCTCAACTGTAATTTAGAAACAACAACAGCAGAAAAACAGCAGAAGTCTTACAGTTCAGAGTACAATAAAAAAAAAAACACTATTTCTGATATGTGAGGTATAGGCAAACCACATCTTAGCCATGTTCTTAACCCCCACCCAACCCCCCCGCCCCACCCCACCCCACCACCACCACCACCACCACCACCACCATCATCATCACCATTTTAGCACATGCTTTGGGGAAAAATAAATGTATGAAGATGGTTTTTATGGATTAAAAGCGGATATTTGTATAAAAAGCAGCATTTTCTAAGTTGTTTCACTAGTTTGGGCACAATGCATGAAATGTGAAATTAAAATAAAAGAGTCAACCTTGAAAATTATATCCTAGCATATAATGAAAACATTAATTTAGCTCGAGACGAGACAATGCAATTGAGTGACATTACAGCACATTATTGTTCTGTTGAAATATTACAGCTCTCACAAAAAAAGGACTTAAAAAAATCTCTTTATCAAACTGGAAAGGGCACGTGTTTCACAGAATGACCTAAAGATGGATTAACAAGAAAAGCATTTAGACATGGGGAATGATTGGAAACAAGCTAGTCTGCCTTCAAGATTAAATTTCTATGGTTTAATTCAAGCTTGAAGTAAAGCCAAACTTGCATACAATGTGAAGGGGTTTCAGCCCGTTTCATATGACAGATTGCATTTGTACATTTCCCAGTAAGGTAGAAGGGGTGTGCGTTATCAGACAATAAGTAGGTTGCATAAGTGAGCTCTTCTGATATAAAATAAAAGCAGCAGTATGAATCTCTTGTCCATCACCCACGCATGACCTGTTGCCGGCATGACCGCACCGAAACACCACTTAAAACAAACGCTGCTGTGCTTGCTATATCACAAGTGTACATTTGTAAAAGATTAAACTTAACAATGCTCTGTGCTGATGTAGACGACTCAATGGCCCTTCTCCATCTGTGATCTGAGTGAAATATTACTTCTGATCTTCAGAAATTACTGCACACGCAGAACAAAAAAAAAAACACACTCCCGTTGAGGAATCATTTTGTTCCAAGATCCAGCTTGTCTCCTTTGAGACACTCTTGTTTTAAGTTTCATTTTTAGGTTTCATTAGCTTTTGATTTTTAAAGACTAGCCTTGTTAGGCATTGCTCTCCAGTAGATTGAACCAATGCTCAGCACTTCATAGTAGCGTACTAGGTTTAATTTAGAAGTAAAGAAAGACATCCTGCTTAAAAAGCTTAAATTAGTCTAGGGTGATTTGTTTTTCTAGTTGGTCTTGCAGCCTGGCGATGTAACTCGCTACTTAACTACCATAGTACGATGCATCGTTGAAGAAATCAACTAGCTAGTAACGACTGTTTCCCGAAACCGTATTGTCGCAAAGTGGTAGTTCAACCACGTTGGTTCATGACGTCACGCACATGTTGGAGTAATAACTTATTTTAATTAATCTGTTTGAGATCGAAGTAACACTAAATGTTTTGCTATAAATTACAGACATGGCATCTGAGGACTATTTCTCATTTTTCTCAGTTATTTCATTTTATTTCAAGATTCAATCATAGGCTCGTTCTTACTTAATAGAGCACGTTCACACATGCACACTCTTCAAAAACGGTGCTTTAAATCTCTTGACAAACTCAAAGACGTAAATTACATTTGTATGTATTCTAAATAAAAGACACAGGTTGTACTGAATGTCTTCTTGCTTATTTTGCTCAAGATAAGGATTTATTAAGTCCACATGTCCAACTACAGAACTTTGCAATGCTGTTTGCAAATGTTCGTTGGAACGATGGTTTCGGGAAACACCGACTCGTTGAACTATGCTGATAACGACAGAACTTGCGAACATAGTTGGCTAACGATGCTTTTGGAAGCGCACCCCAGCATAATGATCTTGGCTAAGCTAGCAGTCCAGTTAACCAACTAAGGCTGGTTTAAGCTGTTCATTATAAGGTATGCATATGTTTAAATAGCACGAACAATATTAAATATATGTTTAGATGTTAGAAACACTGTTAAAATAACTTTGGCAATGCGATCAATATTCTCAAATCTAGAGATGCCATAACAATACACATTTTAAAGATCAACATGCCATATATAGCTACATAATCCAAATTTACAGAGAGGTGTATCCAACAAATGCCAAAAGCCAGTATCCAAACTGAAGAATGTCATTTTGTTTGCTCACTGTTTGCTCAATAGTCCCTGTTAGCTACTAGAACAACATAAAATGGATGTTTTTTTTATATGATTATTTTGATATAGGATGTCTGTACATTAAAAATGGGAATCAGGGTGAGGTGATATATTCTATCAATTTTGTAGACACAACATGACATATTGTACATTTTTACTTAATGTGTAGTTATTCAGAACTGTGGCATATTGAGATATTTTGCATTCACAAAAAGCGATCTGAATGAAAAAATAAAAATGCATGCAAAAAAGAATCTAAAGACATTGATTTTTTTTGTCATGGGATTATTGATCAAATATTGTACAATGTCAATTGTGATAAGTGCTTCAGATATTTGAATATAAATGTGCTAAATTATAACGCAATGCTTTCCAGCAAACTTGCTCTCAAAGAGTCTGAGTGATGTTCGTATGAGATTATCACAAGTGATATTGAGCAATGGCCTCATCACCACTGCAGCAGACCACAAAGGAATCAAAAAAATGGCAGACATATTTTGTTGGGTTTTTGAGTCGTTGGTCCACTTGAAGCTCAGTGGCAATTAAGGAGATGGCTCTTAAACAGATTGCTGTAAGGGGTTTTCAAATAGCTGTATGGTTAGCCTTTCCAGCAGGCTGCACTTTATAATTCTGTGCACTGAGCCTTTCTCTTCAGTGGCAGGCCACTATATCATCACACCTTTCTATACACCATGAGTGTATGTTCACTTTTCCGATTGACTGGCTCCTGAGACCAAATGAATAGAATGAAAGCATTTTCATTTTCATTTCAGAGTTGTTGTGTTTATATATATATATATTTTCATTCCTTTCCACTGCTTCATTTGGTGGTGGAGAGTTAGCAGGCAAGAAATGAAGAGGTAGTGTGCGAGTGGGAAACAGAGGCAATGAAAGTGAATGAGGTGTAAAGACATAACCGTTCAGACGGCAACCCTAGGCCATTACGTAAGAATTACCTCTAACAGGGGAGTGAATGAGGGAGCGAGAGAAAGAGAAACACTGACAGAAACAGAAATAGGGAAGAAAACGATGTGCCATAGGTGGAGCCCGGAGTGCTGAATGAGCGCAGAGAGCATGTGTATAGTGTATAATTTATTTTTTCATTATTACATTAATACTTTTTATCTAGATTCAGAACAAGCAACAAAAAAAAGTTGAAGTCAGCATGAAATGCATGTTAAAGATATCATTGTGAACAATTCATCTATGCATATGTTTCATTAAAAAAGAGGCCATTTAATGTTTAATCAAAATGCCATAACTGGACCTGTCAGCCTAATGGCCATTTAGCTTGGGAAGCCTGTTTGAAACATTAATCATTTTCCAAATTATGTTTAGTGATACTAGTGGCTCAATCAATCAATCAAATATATCAATACATAAAAAAATACATGCATACAGTACATACATACATACATACACTTCAGCTTGA
Organism: Scardinius erythrophthalmus; assembly: GCF_964197995.2. Classification (NCBI taxonomy): domain Eukaryota; kingdom Metazoa; phylum Chordata; class Actinopteri; order Cypriniformes; family Leuciscidae; genus Scardinius; species Scardinius erythrophthalmus. Next base: position 13,805,338 of record NC_138233.1, on the reverse strand, counting down.
AAGGGATAGTTCACAGATAAGTAAATATTTTTATAATCATTTCCTAACCCTCATGTTGTGTATGAAACCTATTTTGAAGAATGTAAGAATGTATCAACTGTCCCTTTAAGATGACTAGAAAACATCACAATATGCAAGGTAGCCTCAGTGAAAAAATAAATCAATGTCAACAAGGTTCTTACAAAGTGCACAGTAATTCTCACATTAATGCTAGGTGACTTTTATAGACATCTCCAGAGTATCTGAACAGCTCTTTTTTATTTTCTAGAGGGGAGACGTGAAGAGAAGTGCAGAGAGAACGTGGCATCAAGAGATGACGTTGGTATCAGACCAGAAGGCTTCAGAGAGCCTCTCTCTCCTCCTGTGCTGTGCTCTGTCCCTCTCGGGCACCAGTTCGACAAACAGCCGAGTTCTGACAGCTGTCATTCAGTATAATGACATATCCGTGTACCTTTGTGTTGGCAAAATAACCCACATACACATAGGCAGAAAGAATAGCAGAAAAAAACCCAGATGGGTGTGTTGGAGAAAAATTGTGTCTCCGTCGTGTTTTTAATACCATTGTTGTATAATAACTCACTTGTCTCAGAGTTTCAGCAAAGATGGTGCAGACCTTTCATCAAGATTGACAACTCGAGAAAAAAATTGGAGGAAAAAAGGCTTGCCGTTTTCCTCACAAGGGCCGATTCCTCTCCAAATCGATTTTCTTAGACAACATAAGTAGTTCCCTCTATTGAAATGAAGAGAAGTTGTCCCTTTTTTCTCCTCGCTCACAACTCTAGCCATTTTTCCTCGCTTTCCTGGTGTCCGGTACCCTCCTGCTCTTGGCAGCTTTGTGCAATCAATCAATCACTATAACTGAACTGTCTTCCACCCCGAGGGTAACGCCTGTTCTCTAGCTTCCTCTCTCTCTCGTCTGCGTCAGGCCATGGCTCTCTCCTACAACAGATCCAACAAATGAAATGCAGTGGAAAGTTAATTAAACTCAACGTCTCCATCAGTGTTCCCTTTTGACTAACAATGCCTTTTTATGCTCTTAATCATAACTACCCCCTGGTTATTTATTGATTGTTTACCCCTCACAAAACATCAAACCACAATTAAAACCTTGCCGCTAATGGCATATTGATTCCACCACTGTTCAACCACATTACCCCATTGCCTTAACGACTTAACCACGGGTCATCTGACATTAACTACCATCTACTTAACTCCATAATCAGACATAGTGTATTGCAAACAAGCAATTAGGCTCAAGCAGCCAGACACAGAGGTATTCTACAACAAAATGAGTGACCTCTAAAATCTCAACAAAACAATGTTTATCTAGCTTAAACCAAGTAACACACTTAAAGGTGCAGTAAGCGATTTCTGAGAAACACTTTTGATATTTTAAATCAACCCAAACACGCTCAGTAAGTTTATTTTTATTGGTGGGTTGGGAATTAGGATCAGGAGTTTGACGCAACATCTCATGTTCCGTGTTAACGTTGTGAAGGGCTCACGTGTATTTAAGCCATAGATGAGTGTGCATAACTTTTGAAAGTAAGTAAAATTTTTCACATATGCGGTCTTTAACCTTGTTTATATTCACATTTGTTGTATTCTGTGTTTAAACATTCTGATGCTGAATGTGTCCGTATTTCCGCGAAGCTAATGCTAGCGGTATAATAGTGTTCACTATCTTTGCACGTGTATTACGATACGCGCTGCATAAGTGAAATGATGATAATGAATCATATTTTCCTATTATTCCTATTTCCTATCCATATTTTCTAGCATTTACACTGTACAAATGCCATTTAGCCATATTTATGTGGATTGTGAAGATTACATTGGATTGAGAAGTAGATATAGGACGATGGTCACGTGTAAATAATTTTTTTTCACCGCCATAGATGGAATTTTACGTAATTTATGAGACAATGCTTCCCCGCTATTGATGGAATTTTCCTGCTTTCCGTGTTATCACTGTTATATGGTAGGGAGCGCTATGACACATGTTCTGAAAGAGTACAGAATTTAAACGTTTTTTTTTTTGCTCAAAATGTTGCTTTTTTATGAAACTTACCCACATTCAAATGTTGATAAAACAAGAATGCATGAAGCTAGAATAAAGCAGCTTATTTTGTTTAAAAGCAGAGGGTCTGTTCTTTTGAGACATTGCAAGTTCAAATATTCATACAACAAAATATTCTGGGGGCTATGAACATTTTGTGAATATGATCAAAAACATTTTTCCAAAAAAGACTAAATAGCTGATTATATGTATACATTTCATATAGTCACGTGTCCTCACATTTATTCATTTGATTTAAATGTTTATCATTTATTACTGTAAACTAATTATTTCTGTTTTTACTATAGAAACCACACACACGATCACAGATATGCATACACAGTGCACCGCACTGAGTATGTCTGATGGCTTGAACCTTCTATTAAAACAACATTGACTGGACTATTGGACTTATTGTGCATTCTTACAGATGCCCCGTGACGATCCCAATTAAATCAGAACTAGTCAATACAGCCTAGAAACCTACTTAACATCCTTTATTGTTCTGCCCCCAAAATGCATGAACACACAATGCAAGAGAGCATGCCTCTTGATCATATCTGAAGTAAAGCAAAATAATGCTTCACGAAAAATAAAGCTAAGTTGACGAACGAACACCAAGAAATGTCTGAACACCGGCTCATTATCGTCCAGCTTCTGCGTCAGCATCACAGGTATGCTTCGTGGTGCTCACATTAATAGCATCGGCCAATAAAAGCCAGCATTCTGACGTAGAACCCAAAAACGCTGCTCTGTGTTTACTATGTGATCAGTGGAGACTGACACAGAGGAGAAGAAATTGTTGAATAAAGTCATACTTTTTTGTTTTTTGCACACAAAATTTATTCTCATTGCTTCACAACATTAAGGTTGAACCACTGGAGTCACATGGATTATTTTAACAATGTCTATACTACCTTTCTGGTCCTCTGTTTTCATAAAAAATATTCTAATTTGTGTTCCAAAGATGAATGGTCTGACGGGTTTGGAACGACATGAGGGTAAGTAATTAATGATTTTTGGGTGAACTTACCCTGTAGTAAAATAGAAACAGGTCAGTCCATCTCAAGTGACCAAAAAAATTGTAAAGTTGGTTGCTTAAACTATTTTTTTACTGCTTTGTTTTTTAGAGAGAGAGAGAGTTGACCTCTACATACAGAAAAAAGTTGCTGAAATCAAATAAATAAATAAAACAATGATGGACTATTCTGCTAGGCTCAAACATTTTGATTGTGTTAGTAGAAATGGTAATAAGAGGACCAACTTTCTGATCTTATACAATTCTGTTATTCAGCTGTATTCAGATTTCTGTGCATTGAAAGGAAATGGCAGGAAAATAGGAAAGTCTTGTTCCCATGAGGCAAAGCTGGACACTTCTAATAATATGAGACTGATATTACTCTCTATATTCTTTTTCTCTCTTTTGTTTTCTCTCAGCCTGCCATTATTCTTTGTTTCTTGCTTTCTCCTTCCTTCTCTCACTCTCATTTTCTTCTTTTCCCATTTATTGTATCTTTCTTCTCTTTTGGGGGTGAGATAAAGGATTATAGAGCTTATATTTTCTCAGATGGAGAGAGGAGCACAACCTGTGAGTGTGTGTCTGCATGTAAGGTTGTGTTTGCTCCTAAGGCATGTGAGCATACAAGTGTGTGTGATTGATTTCTTCTTTCTCGGCTCCCTTGAGGCAGCGGAAACCCCACTTTAGCACCATCTCTCCCTCAGGTCAGCTGTGTTCTTCAAAGGTTAAGCTCTCTTTTGCTCTCTCTTTCTTTCACTATATGTTACTATTCCTCTCTCTTTCTCCCACTTTCCTGTTTTAGAAACATGTATCCCTTTGAAAAGACCAACATTCGGTGTGTTCTGGATACTGGTTCCCCTACCAAGGTTTCTCAAACAGAAAGCCTTCCTTGGTCAACCGCTTAATCAGACAGACCATGCTGGTTAACTAAGGGTAGGCTGTCTGGTTAAGCTTTTATGATAAACAACAGTGTTGGGGAAAGTCACTTTTAAAAGTGATGTGTAAAAAAGTAACCAACTGCTTAGCAATTACAATGGGTAACTGGGTAATAATAATTGAATAACTCTTAACCTACACCTAAACCTTAACCCATGTAGTTACCTTATATTACCCAGTACTTTCTTAGGTAAGTGCACATACTGTAAAATAAAGTGCAACCAAAAAAATGAATCACCTTACCCAAAGTAAAACGGTCACTGATGCCCCTCAATCAATCAATCAATCAATCATATCAATCAAAAGACTTTTCTGAACCAGTAAAAAGCTGCATAAACCAGCTTGAACTAAGGGTAGGTTAGAGGCCCCTACTATATGAATGAATGTTCTGTTTTTGAGCTAATGCACCTAGTGACAACATAATTAACTTAAAATCCCATGATACCCAGTGTTAACCTCATTTACTCAAAGCGATTAGGCTTTTGTTGCATATTTTATGTACCATGGAATATCTGGACCATGCCAGGGAGAAAAATAAGCACGCAACATACTGTAGACTGAGAGTTGGTTATTACAAGACACAGTTCTAATGGGGAAACCCAGGAAGGACCATCTTCACTCCAGCGTACAGAGATCAATAGAAGCTCTATCCATGTTTGACTGGCTGGACTATTGAGCTTATTCTTCAAATGTCAAACGCTGGTCTTTTGCTGTTATCGGACGGGAGTTATTGAACCATAGCCTCTGCTAGCAGGTGCTATAGATCTCTGGGAGAGAACTGCATCAACACCTGAGAAATGGCACGTGGACACATCAGTGCGCTCTGCTATCTATCCTGTCCCCTGCAGAATTAAGTCATCACTTTCAGAGAGAGAGAAAAAAAGACCTGTTTATCCATTCTCTAATCAGCCAGAGGCTCAAAGCAATGTAACAAACAAGGAAAAGTCACTGCAGAGTAGCATTTCGCAAGGTCAACGTGACCAATAATGGTCAGATGTTTCCAACACATGACTCTGTGCATTCAGGGCAATTAGATGGTGTGCGTGCAGAGGGTTCGGTCCAGCATAACTCTAGTAGCGGGATTATCCCTCCAGCATCTGGACTTCTGCTAATTAGATCACCTCTCCACAACTGCACATGTCTGTGTGTTACTGCAGCCTGCATGTTAAACAGCATGTAGGCCAATAATTAGGGATTAATTTGATAATATTCAAGGGTTTTACGGTGCCATTACTGGGGATAATAAGCCATTGTCTCTTGAAAGAATATCTCATTTTGTGTGTAGCAGCCAAAACATAGGATTGCCAAATGCCAACATTTTTAAGGGCCATCCAGATAGTCATGTTTTTTTTTTTTTTGTATTATTATTGTAAAATCAGACAGACAGAGAGATTGCACTTTTATTAACTAATGTTGATAAAGATTAATAAATCTTATAACAAATTAACACTGTAATAGAGAATCAGATAGATAGACAGACAGACAGACATATATGAATGGATGGCCGGACGGATTGTACTTTTTTAACTAATGTTGATAAAGATTAATACATATTGTAACAAATGGACACTGTAATTGAGAATCTGGCCAGACAGATAGATATACACAGGTAGACAGACAGACAGACAGACATTGGATTTATTGTTACCAATGAAGGTAAAAGCACTTAACAACACAATCACCCAAATAAGATAGCCGCCATTTGACTGTAAATGTAATCACTCAATGTACAAGTGACCCACATTATTTGAAATAAATAAATAAATGGAATAAATCTATTTTAGCAATGTCCTTGTATTGTCGCATTAAATTTGCATTGCGATGAAGATGATTAGAGTCTAGATTTCATTTCAGTAATGGTGGATTAGAATCTGGGTGGATTTAATGTTTGTGAGTATTGTAATATTTTTGTCTCTGCAGCTCAGATGAATATCGATATAACAATGAGATTATCCGTCAGCTGTTGGGTCACGGTAGAGATTACACTGTAGCCAATGCTGATCATCATGAGGAACGCCAGTAACATGGAATTGGGGCTAAATTAAACAGCTTTAACTGTTGTAAAATGAATGTTTATACATGCTACCACTTCAATTATTCTGAACGGAATGCTGAACATGTAAAATGTAGCATGTTCAGCAGGAGCGATAACATCATGATAACTAAATTGTTCGCTAAACATTGTTGGATGCTTTCTGGTTGCCTTTCAGAGACATTGAAGAAATTAAGAAACTCTTAAATGGACAGTTCACCCAAAAAAAAAAAAAAAAAAAAATCATCATGAACTCTCATGATCTTTTTATGTTAAGAGACCACAGATTTTGATACAGATAGTACTGTATATACTGAAAGTTTAGATTTTTAATTAATTTGATAAAATCACCTATTTAAATCACCTGTTAAATGCACATTCCATTTTACACTGCATAAAATAAGCAAGAGCTGTAAAAGAACCTGGATTTTTTTATAAAATCATCCTTGAATTGTTTGGTCGTTTTTATTCTATGTAGAAAAGGTAATGGATGAAAAAATTCACTCTAAAACACTGAGCAGTAACATGCAATTTCACAATGTAGGCAAAAAACACGGTGCATCTGTATAGTAAAGGGGCATTTTCAAATCAATCACTGTTAAAACACAAACTCTGGAATTCTATATTAATGCGGCAAGTTGGTACGTTGCTTGGAAACCATAAATGGCCTACCGTTAAGCTAATGAACTATATGCCGATGTGTCATAACCTCTATCTTACCCCAGACTGTTCAAGGAGCAGTTGTTGCAGTCTCTCTGCATAGATACTTTTGGTGATAGAGAAGCTTACAAGCTGACAAATGAAATAAGAAAAGCCCCACACTGCTCACGTATGCAATGCCGCAGAGTGCCTCCTGCCTCTGGCTCCCTTAATGTTGCAGTAATAACGTTAATGTGTCGTCTATCCCTTGCCTCAATCTGATCTGCTTTGTTGTTAAAGAGTTATAGAGAAACAGGTGACGGTTGAGCACAAATCTCCATGCCCACAGGCCCGACACACTGTTTCAGACACACAGATTCATGTCAGATCTGGGCCTTTAATCATCAGAGTGCCCCTACGCTCAGAGACACACACCTCATACAGTCCCCCCGAATGGACGCGGCTCACAGCCCACAGCCCAACTCAATTCAAGCACTAGATTATGGATTATGGTAATCCAACCAGCCAAAGGTCAGAGGCAGAGGGCGACGCAAGCTCATTCAATCAAGATAAGGCATGCAAAGTGTTTTCAGCATCCTATTTGTTTGACCCACTTTAATCTCTAAAGAAAATAATAAATGACATTAAACATTTGGTAAAAACAAACAGACGTGTTGTTATTGGTGAATTTTATTGTTTTTACAGTAAGCATGTTGCTATAGACACAATTACCGACACAGCCTGAAAAATAATGCCCTTGTTTTTGAGCCAAGTGGATTTTACATGAAACTTCCAAACCAAAATGAAAATTATTGTACAAGTTTATTGAATGTAAAAAGCTGTAGCAGGCATTACATGTTCACGTCTAAATTCGGTGCATCCAGTCGACCCCTAATGTCTCTTAACTCAAATTACTGGAACAAAATATCAAAACTACAGACAAACAAACAAACAGACATCATCCATACATAAAAAAAAAAAAATCCCCTTTCATGCTAAATAAAAACTGCATCACTATTTTTTTTTTTTTAGTTCTTTACTTTAATAAAACAATGTATTTATTTTATTTTAACTTAACATTTGGGCATCAGTGCATTTATTTAATTAGTGATGCACCAATTAGCCAATACTGACAAACAATAAATGGATGATTTTGCGTAAATAAATAAATAAATATTATTTTTGTTATCATTATCATCAATGTTATCAATGTTACACAAATCAAGACATCACATCATTGTAACTGAAAATATAAACATAAGTATTCTCCTAATACATTTAACAGTACCCAATTTATTTTAGATACTAACTTTGAGTGATAGATGACAGTAAATTACAGAAGCTTGTTTCCGCCACAAAAAAAAAAAGATAATTGCGACTTTTTATCTCACAATTGCGAGTTTACATCTCGCAATTCTGACTTTATTTCTCAGAATTGCGAGATATAAAGTCAGAATTGCGTGTTTTAAAGTCGCAATTGCGTGTTATAAAGTCAGAATTCTGAGATATAAAGTCAGAATTGCGAGATATAAAGTCAGAATTGCGTGAAATAAAGTCACAATTGCGTGTTATAAAGTCAGAATTCTGACTTTTTTTCTCGCAATTGCGACTTTATATCACGCAATTCTGACTTTATATCTCAGAATTCTGACTTTATATCACGCAATTCTGACTTTATATCTCAGAATTCTGACTTTATTTCACGCAATTCTGACATTATATCTCGCAATTCTGAGAAATAAAGTCAGAATTGCGAGATGTAAACTCGCAATTGTGAGATAAAAAGTCGCAATTATCTTTTATTTTGATTTTGTGGCGGAAACAAGCTTCCATAGTAAATAGTAAATCTGATTTAAAAAAAAAAAGTTACACGGCATGCATTCCTAAGATAAATAAATTCCAATACAAAAAGGTGCATGACACACTTAGATTTCATCCAAAGCAGCCATCATCAGAGATCCTCTCTTATAGTGTGAGACCTTCACTGCTAACAGACAGAAAGAGAGACAGTTAACAGGAAAAAGAATCTGAATGGCTTTCCACTGCTAAACTAAAGCACAGACACTGTGAACCTTGAATGTTGAGAGACCAGTAAAGTGAAGAGCTGTACAGTAAACACCTTGTTGTTTTGCTGTCGAAAACATCAGGGTTCTGACAGGAACAAAGAAAAGCAACAAGCAGTTACACACGGTCAGTGACCCAAAAACAATGAGTAGATTTCTTCTGACTGCAGGACAGTTTAGTTGTTTAATAAGCCTATCTTACATGTCAAAGTTTCTCAGCAGAAAGATCCGACATCTAGAGACTAGGGGGCACGACTGCTCTCTCTTACACATACACTATTTCAGAGGAGATAGTGTGCATGTGAGTGTGAAAGAGAGAAAAAGGTGAAGTTTGCTGGAATACTGTTTTAGCACAACCTTGACATCCTCTGTTACCTTTCCAGCTCATCTTGTGTGAACAGAAAGGTAAGACGGGAGGTAGATAAAAAAGTAATAACAGATGAATGAGAGGAATTATGTTTTCCCTTTCCCTTTCATTCTGACATTGGCAAAGGAAAAACTCATTCCCAGCCCCCTCTGAAGTTACTGTGAAATGTGTGCTTGTCCTAACGTGATATCAGTGACATATAGACATGTTTTCTGAAACTGCTTTCACATCATTTGAACAGATGACACCATTGGGAGAACTGTGCCAAGTACAAGCACACCGGTGTTTCTTAGTGAAGAGAGGCTGATCTTTGATCACTGGTTCATTAAACTGTCGGGAAAGGATTAGCTCAGCCAAAAATGAAAATGCTGGTGTCATTTACTCACCCTTATTTCGGTCCAAACTTGCATGTGTTGATTTGATTTCTTCTGTGGACCACAAAATATGAATTTTGGAAAATTATCCTGGCTGCTGTTACCGTTTAATATTTTAAAAGTAATCAAGGACTAGGGCTGTAAAGCTCCTTAATGACAAAATGGCACCATTAAAGTGATTCATATGCACTATTACATGTCTTCTGAATCCAACAGACCGAAATGTAAGTCATTATTTTCTCTAGCTCTTCTTTGTTTGTTCATGAGTGAAGTATCGTCAGATTACTGAAAGAGCTGTACTTTTGAGTCAAATCCTTTCAATGAATCTGTTGATCCAGTTGACCAAACCAGTTGGAATTAAATCAGGCTGATTCGGTTCTCAGTGATCCAGTAACAACTGTTAACAGCTCGCTGGAGGGAAAATCATTAGTGATTATTGGTCTTTTCATCAGACAAATCTATATTTTCCAGCTTCAGAAGACTTAAAATACAGAGGTTTATGGTGGGTTTTGGTGCTTTTTGAAGCTTGACAGCCCCAAATCATCATTCACTTTCCTATTGAAAGTGACTAGGATCAAACAAACAACAAAATCACCTTTTGTGATGTCCTACTGACAGATTTAATTGATACAGGGCTGTCAAGCTACAGAATGACAAAACACACCATAAAATAACCAGTTATTCAAATGACTTCTGCACTATATATCTAGTCTTCTGAAGCCAAGTAAGTTTTGTGTGATGACAGACCAAAACGTAAGTCATATCTCCTCATTATCTCTTTGTAAACCAAATCTCAGATTCCTGAATAGTTTTTTTTTTTTTTTTTTTTTTTTTATCAAATATTTTCAATGAACAATCAGTTGATCTGGTTCACCAAACCAGTCTGAATGACTAAATCACAAATCAGCCTGATCAGTTCTCGATTTCACTGACTCAATGATCCGAACAGCTCATGAAGATCATCAGTTATCCTTCATCACTGACATTTTACAACTTCAGAAAAATCCAGGATTTTCCTAAAAAAATCACCTTTCGTGTTTACTGTGTTTCACTGGTTTTGAACAATAAAAAGCAGGTAAATAATGACCAACATTGTTATTTTATCTAAACCACAATCTGTCAACAGGTCCAGGAACAGATAATTTATGTAAGAAACTGATTTGAGAGATGTGTCACTCCACAAGAGGGCACTGCACCCATTTGCTGTATGAGATGAAATATTTTCCACTCTCCCTTATTCATTTTCCAATTCCCTTACTTTCGCTCTCGCCCAATATCTCTCTCTCTCTCTCTCTTTCTCTCTCCCTCTCTCTCTCTCACACACACACACACATAGGAAATGAATCAAACAGACAGACTGGCTGTCTACAATATGTGGGAGGCCCTTTCAACCAAGAGAACATCTCCAGGGTAAACTATCTCTAACTCTTTCTATCTTTCTCTGTCATTCCAAATCTCACTAGAGGGATCCATTGTAAACAGTCCCAAATTCATAATTCATTCGAAATAATGGAATTGTCTTGCAGAATTGCATTTCAACTAAAATATTCCAGTGACTGGCAAGGAGAAAGAAGCATGCGGTCTGAGGCTGCCTCGGCATCGCATGATAAGAGTTCACACCGCATAACAAGTCTGTCTGTAAGATGTAGCTGACCACCTAAAGATGGATAAGAGAAATCAGCCAGCTAACAGGCACATCAATTCAATTTCAGCCAGTTTATTATCTTCATATAATCAGAGAGTAGCTTGAAATGGAAGCGGACCTTCAAGGAGGCGTCCGTGTTTGTGAGACCAACTTCAAATACACCCAAAAACTTTCAAATGTGATGTAGCAAAATGTTTGTGCCACGTTGTCTGACAGGATCAAAGGGTCAGTTAGCTCGGAGGGCTGACGGAATATACCACAGAACCGAATCAATACACACACAGAGGGAGATCAGATACAGCGGAACTGGAAACATTCTGTCAGATCTCAGTCTGCTTCAAAAAGCTGTACGTTCACACACACACACACACACACACACACACACACACACACAGAGAGAGAGAGAGAGAGGGAGAATGTGTGGCATTTTTGCAGTCATATACATGCACCTTGAGGAAAATTGTGTGAGTTTGAGATGAAAACGTGAACCGCTTTTCTTTTTTAAAACATGTTTCATCCGGGGGCGCAGGCTACACATCGGCGGTCCATCAGCGCGGTCATACAGTCGGAGTTAAAAGCCTTGACTGCTGAGAGGATGGGGCGTACATCCACAGAATGCTTATAAATGTTGTATTCCTCTGTCCTTTGAGACAATACCTCAGCTTTGTTCTCTTCCATTCTGCTTTGTTTGTTTGTTATTGTGAGTCAGAGAGAGAAAGCACACGAGCAAGAGAGCGAGAAAGAAGGAGGGAGGGAGCTATTTGCATTTAATTCAGTGTTGATAAAGTTGTACGAACAGAAAGCTGTTCAAAGAAAGCCGACTTGGACATTTTGAGAGTGCCAGATCTGACAGACTGCTCTAAACACAACAGATTATGTAAAAACTGCTGCGTCTCTCTGTTATTACCCTGTCCCTGCCTCTACGAATCCTGGGCCCTGTTCTTTGTGCGTCGTTTAATACATCCGAGATAATGCGCCAGATTCCACTAATCGTACTAATTCCTCTCTGGCTAATTTGGTTCTTCAATCACACATGCAGATTTGATTAGAATAGCTGGATTGAGTTGCCGCAGATAATTGCTTATTCTTGTGTTTACTGGAAAACACACATATATAGGCTATATTGATATTGGCAAAGATGTTAAGCAATGCAGTGAAATGTGATGACTTCATGTGCACTTGAAATATCTGTAGAAATACATGAGAAATTGTTTGTACAATATTTTTATAAATGTACAAAATTCATAACGTACTATTCAAAAGTCTGGGGTCAGTCTTTTTTAAAAGAAATGAATACTTAAAATTATTGAAAGTGACAAGACTTTTACATTGTTACAAATATATATATATTCAAATTAATGCTTGGTTAAACACTAATAAGCATGTTTCTTGAACACCAAATTAGCAAATTACAATAATTTCTGAAGGATCATGTGACACTGAAGACTGGAGCAATGATGCTGAAAATTCAGCTTTGACATCACAGGAATAATTTTTTTTTAAATTTGAAAATAGCAAACAGTTTTTTATTTTATTTTTTATTTATTTTTATTGCGATGATATTTTGAAAAAAAAAAATACTGTTTTACTGTATCCTATTAAAAACATTTGTCTTACTGAGCCCAAACTTTTTTTTTTAATTTTTGCTGAATATTAAATAGAGAAACAGAAAAAAAAGATTATTATGAATTTTTTATTATTATTTATTTATTTATGTTTTGATTAAAAAGATGTTGAAACATCAAGTCTGGCAGAAGGCATTTTTAAAAATTTCTGGACCTTAAAAGAGCCAGGAAACACTGCCAAAAGAGCCAGAATGAGGAGATAGAGCTGGAAGAAAGAGGATTAATTAAATTTGTAGGTGGATTTTTTTTTTTTTACCTGTTACATTGTGTCTACTGAAATTCAAGATACAACCCAAGATCTAATCTTGTTTACAGTTTAAAAAACACTGCATTAATCTGTCATTTACGAAGAAGAAGACCACCGTACTTCTTTGAGTGCCACATGGTACCATAGTACTGCATACAGTTATAAATAGTGTAATCATTCACACCATGCTATATATCAATGCTACAGTATACATCAAATTACTATGGTATTACCCTAATTCAAAGTTTACCTTTCAAATAAAGGCCTCTGTATAGTCAAATTGTGTGCACAAGTCACTAGAATAAATGTAGTTAACAAAGTGTCTTACCACTTTAGAGGCTTGTTTCCGCCATAGAACAAAAAATAAATATAAACATAATATCTCACAATTCTGACTTTTTTTCTCACAAATGTGACTTTACATCTTGCAATTCTGAATTTCTTTTCTCACAACTTTGAGTTAACATCTCACAATTCTGACTTTTTATCTCAAAGTTGTGATTTATAAAGTCAGAATTGTATGATACAAAGTCGCAGTTGCATGTTACAGGGGCTTTCACACCGGATAGTTCTAGGAACTAACCACCAGGATGGTTCCCTGAGAACTAATGGTTCCCCTAGGAACGTTTTCTGGTTGCATTCGCACCGCCAGTAGGAACTCTGAAGTGTCGTAAACTGCGCTTGTTGTAGTGACTTTTATTTTGAAGGTGCTGAGAAACACCAGAGCCTGAGCAAACAAACAATGCTTGCATTCTCCGTATTCATTAGTTTACGATCTGTCTAACAGTCCTGTTTAATATGTTATTAGATAGAACTGTTATACATAGAAAGAAGACTGTAATGAAAAGTTAGTAGCGTATGCCGTGTGGTTGATGTCCAGTGTTGCTAGCTGAGCAGAAATACATAATCACGTTTAGTTTGGTCCCCTCAAAGTTGCGTTGGATTTTCTCCTCAGCCTAAAGGTTAAGAGGCCTCAAAGGTTAAATTCTGACTTTTTTTCTCGCAATTGTGAGTATATATCTCGCAATTCTGAATTTATATCTCGCAATTCTGAAAAATAAAGTCAGAATTGCAAGATGTAAACTCGCAATTGAGACAAAAAGAAGCAATTATCTTTTAAAATGTTTTATTCTGTGGCGGAAACAAGCTTCCATACACCACAGTCAGATGCTGCTCCATAAAGCAGTAGGGCTGGACCCAAAATCGTTCGGTGGTATTCGATTTGAAAATTTGACATTCAAATATTCTTTTTTTTTTTCTTCTTTTTTTTTTCTTTGCACACCTGGCATCTCCCTCGAAATGGTTCTCATTAGCGCTTGAATATGTTCAACACTATAAAATCTGACGAAATACAATAGGCCTACTCTTTTTTACAATTATATAGCCTGACCATTTTTAATAGGATGGACAGTTGAAGGAACCCAACGGGAGTTTTTCTTTATTTAAATTTAGTTTTTTTCTTTATTTAAATTTAGTTTTCCTTTATTTAAATCTACCCTTTACTGTGTCAGTAATTTGTTAGTCAGAAAAATATTAGACTGCCTTATTAAAAGCATTGCTTAAGTTAACAGACCTCTGTGTGTGTGTGTGTGTGTGTGTGTGTGTGTGTGTGTGTGTGTGTGTGTGTGTGTGTGTGTGTGTGTGTGTGTGTGTGTGTGTGTGTGTGTGTTACGTGCGAGTGTATTTACTTTGTGTTGTTCATGGGAAAGATGTGTTTAATATCACTAGTGCAGTGTCCGTTCTCGGAGCATATAAGTGAGGTACGCCGCTTCCCGCTCGCGTTGTTCTGTAGTTTATTAAAAGTTATAAAAAATTCTGAATGTGTCGCCCCTCGCGTGCCTGTCGATATTGCACTAAATGCGACACTGCACTCCCTTGTGAAGTCGATTGGATGAACGGTTCTCGAAATAATCAAAATGCAAACGGACAGACAGACACATAGAGAATACTGCCTTTATTAGAGAGAAGAATATGTTCAGCCCCCTCTCTCCAAAGCTTCGAATATTTGATGTTCATTACTACCGAAGCTTCGAAGCTCAAAAAATGGTATTCAGACCAGCCCTAAATCACATATCAAGATATTTTACTATGATACCCTGTTATATCAGTCATTCTGACGCTCTTGTAGAGAGCAATGGATAATGTTTATGTGACATTTAAGCATTTGATTAACTCTTGATGTATTACTAGAAGAGGTTCGGATTAATTTTTGTCATTTTGTTCTTTAGGCTTCACCCATGAATGATCTAACACAGCTTTGGAATCCAGACGGGTTCTGACTTGTGATTCATTTTGATCCCGAGCGGCTTCGCTGATGTGCCACAGTAACAATTGTCAGACAAAATCAGAAAGATGTAGTCCACTTCAGACCCTGAAGGGGCTTGATGGAAAGAAGGAAGTTGTGGTTGAAACTTGTCAGAAAGATTTTGAGTAGCATCACTATCGACTGTGAAAACGCAGGCTTGGAGAAAGAGCGAGGGAGTATTTTTATAAACTAATATTAACAAAGATTAATAAATATTGTAACAAATGTATTGCTCACTGTTAGTTCGTGTTAGTTAATACATTAACTAATGTTAACTAATGAACCTTATTGTAAAGTGTCACCAATACATTAAATAATTATAATAATAATACTATTATTCCATTTTGTGTTCCATATGTAAATGAATATAGCATACAGACTTGGAATGACATTAAGGTAAGCAAATAATTATAGTTTTCAACTTTAGGTTAACCATTAAGTTCCTTTATAATTGTGGTTTATTTTCTAAGTCAAAGAAGCAAACCCTTGACCTTCACTTATACTGAAAATGGCATTTGGGTGGTATTTACAGTATGTTGTTAAAGAGCATAGTCAGAAAACATAGCATTACCAGAACACGATGCAATTAGACGATGTCCAGGCGACACAACGGAACTCATGCTGACAGGATGTGAGACAAGATACAGGCTTATGGTCGAGGGACGGAATTGGTCTAAGAAAGGTGATATTACAAATCAGTGTGTGTGTGTGTGTATGTGCGTAGTAAATGTCAACAACATGATAAGCTGTTCTTTGAGCAGATGGATCTGACAGAGCTACTGAAGGTGTGAAACACACTCCCTCAGCCTTGTCAGTGTATTTACACTCACATGCACGCGCAAACACACACTGACACATTTAAATGTTGCACAGAAGCCAATTATATGAGACATGGTGATAGTTACATTCTTAAACTGACAGCTTATTGGACAGATTATCTGTCAACATTCCTTTATGTACAAGTATGGGCACATGTGTGAATTTAAGTTGTCTTTTTAAGGCTTACTTAGAATATAGACTTCATCGTCTGTCATGGCCATGCACATTTTGAATGTCACAAAAAAAAGAAAAAAAAGTGATGTCAAATCACAGTAGTATTTCTCTGATTTGCTGTCTTTTCTTCTACTTTGATCTTTCATGTATCAAGATATGTACTTTTCTGTACATCTCTATAAATATGCATCTCAGAAGCTAAAGTGTGTATGTGTGTGTGTGTGTGTGTGTGGGGGGGGTATTTCTGGTATGTAGTGGTCAGAAAAGAGGGAAAGGATAGTTAAATATTAATCCTGAGGTTTGTTTTGTGGTCTGTGGTGGCAGCTGGATGTCTCCAGTGTGTGTGTGTGTGTGTGTGTGTGGGTGGGTGAGAGAATGTGTGTGTGTGTGTGTGTGTGTGTGTGTGTGTGTGTGTGTGTGTGTGTGTGTGGCTGAGAGAATGTGTGTGTGTGTGTGTGTGTGTGTGTGTGTGTGTGTGTGTGTGTGTGTGTGTGTGTTCCTTTTCTATTTGTGTGTATATCGTGTGTGTCTGTTTGCGGTGTATGCATGCTCCTTTTTGCTGATGTATTGGTGATTCCGAGAAGTAAGTGGCGCCAAGATGGATTTGGTTCAATATGATGGAGTAAACTGATAACGTCTAGGGGCAGGTGTGTGTGTGTGTGGGACATAAACACACAGCTAAAACCATTTATATTATACTTAATAGATATATGCACATAGATTATAAACATAACTTTAGGCTGCAATAACAAATGTGATCAGTGACTCTGGACAGAACAATTCATCCAAATATAAAATTCCCTATAAAAAATGGCCCTTTTGCCCCAGCCATCAGTAGTTCTACCTTCTTGAACACTAAACAGCATTTAAATCTTTATTGTACGGTCTTGGGGTTGGTAAAGTGCATGATCGTGCATATATATGCCCACATGAACAGTCTGTGGAACTGAAAGGGCGTGCCCTAATGTTCCCTAAGCTCCAGGGCTGAAACGAATGAGCTAATTTATCTACTGTTAATGCTTGGCCATTTATAGATTTTAATGAAATCATAATTGCCAGATTAATACATGTTTCACTTTCAACAGGGACAAAAGTAATAGAGACGAAACATAAAATTATTTTACCCGCATATTCATCACTCCCATTGGTTTCTGTGGCGATAAAGTTTAAAATTAGACCCCCGTTAAGAGATGTCTATGACGGATGGTGCGGCATGACAGTGCTAATTAAATTGAGTTATCTGTGCATTTTATTTCTGGGCGTGAGAGAGATTGTTTTATTATAAAAAATCGTTAATAAAGCAAAAGGCAAGGAAACGGATCAAGTGTATAACGAATATCGGCCATTCATTTATCTATCTGTGAAAGAGGGAAACGAGTTGAAACAGTGAAATTTGAACTGAAATGCAGAAATGAGAAAATGTATATTTTCACATACTCTTATAACATCTGAGACCACCAGCTTGGATTCAAAATAATCTGGAAATAAACTAAGTTTTATGAATTTCAAAAATGTCACTTTTTGAACCTTACTGATTTGGTATCTCAAAGTTGACTCAAATGAAAAGGTCATAGTGGTTGTTCTGTCCGGAATATTCTTAAACCTTCCAGAGAAGAGGAGAAGGGAACAGGAATGACAGGCATTATTCCTGACTGTCCATGACATACCTGTGGATGCTGCCAAAGATGGCAATTTGCAGACTAATTCCTTTACCATAGACGAAGTGCTTCACGGCCCCTGATCCACAAAACAATGGGTTTAAGTGCACCCAAGATTGTGAAGCTGTGTGTCACAGCACTTATATATTGGGTTCTGAGAACCCAGGAAAATTAGTTTGATACAAATGTCTCACTTAAAAAGGGTCGATAAGCACTTCAATTGTATCTAAATCGATATTGTGATAAAAGTACTTATGCAGATATCAATATCTTGATAAAAGTACCCGGGAGGCAGCTTTCAGGGTTCATTGCGGGGGAAAAAATGATAAAAGCTGTACAAAGGTTAATTATGAAACATCATCATACTCTAATAAGGGAGTCATTAGTGCCAAATGACCTTCAACATTTGCTTCTCAAGTCACTTGAAAGACATTTATAAATACCTGACTTGCAAGACGATTATTACCTTTTTATGAGGTCTTTTGTATGAAGATGTTTGGAATACTTAACATAGCTGTTGTTGTTTTTTCTTCTTCTCCTTTCAAACCCTACCCCCCGTCATATTGTCATCTTCCAACACTAAATGCATCTGTATGCATCTTCTATCACAATCTATCTATCCATCCATCTGTCCATCGTACATCTATTATCCACTCATCGACCCATCCATCCATCATCCATCCATCCATCCATCCACCCTTATCCAGTCTTATAAACCTTAAAAGTTCAGACTTGTAAAACTTTTTAAGCTAATTGATGTTCAAAGTTTGGTTTCATAAGCTTTGCTTTTCTGGTTACACTTTTTTACATTGCATTAATTTGATACCTTAATTCAAATTCCGGAATTCTCAATTCAGTTGAGTAGCACTATGTTTTGGAAGGCCAACACTAAAGGCAATCCATGTTTTGAAAACAATAATAATAATAATAATAATAATAATTCAAAATACAGAAAATACATGCTGTATTCACCTCCCTTTTATAGAGTTCCTTTATGCAAAAAAAAAAAAAAACTTTAAATGTTGTGATCAAGCATCAGTATCTTTCATTGTCTATTCTCGACACCTCTCTTAGATCAGATCAAAGTAGCATTTGTGTTAGCGTTGCTTTTTTTTTGCAGCACCTGCTGTGTACACTGTAAAACACTGCAATGATTCGAACACTGTGGCGATGATGTATTTAAAGTACAAGAATAATATCATATTTTTAAAACAATTCAGGGGATGTGGGTGTTTGCAATTGCAGCTATTGTGGTGAGCTGAGAAGTTGTTTACTCTGGTGAACTTTAAAGTTAAATTGTCAATTAGGCATAAACATATCAACACTCATTATAGAAAACTAAACAAGGAAGATAATCAAACAATTTCCGATACACTAAAATAACTATAAACATTTTAAAACAAGTCATCAAAAGTGCCAACATAAACCATATCTATGTATGTGCTTTTCACAATCAAGTGCTATTTGAAAGAAATAAACTGAGTGAAATCCAAAGTGCAAAACAACCT
Source organism: Scardinius erythrophthalmus (assembly GCF_964197995.2). Lineage (NCBI taxonomy): Eukaryota > Metazoa > Chordata > Actinopteri > Cypriniformes > Leuciscidae > Scardinius > Scardinius erythrophthalmus. The sequence goes on along the minus strand of NC_138233.1, from coordinate 13,785,869 downwards.
GTCGTCTTTGTTTTCAAATGGTTCTTTTTAAGTGAACCACACTACACACAGACTTGGTAAAGAGCACCACTCATATAGAAGTGAAAAAACTGTGCTGAAACCCAATGTATTGACAGCATCTAATATTTGCATTATGGGGTTAGATATATCTTACAAATATCTATAATCATACTCTAATAAGTGAGTCATAGTGCCAAATGACCCTCAAAATTTGCTATTCAAGGCACATGAAGGACATTTATAAATACTTGACTTACAAGACTAGTATGACATTTTTATGAAGATGATTGGAATACTTCACATATAGTTGTTAGTTGTTATTAAATTTTCTTCTCTTAAACCTTACCTCCCATCATAATAAATAAGATGAAATAAATGAACTAAATACAAAGTTCGATAGGTGGCAATTCCATCCATCTATCCATTTGCACATTCATCATCCATCCATCCATCCAGGCTTATAAACCTTCAAATGTCAGGATTTTAACAGTTTTTTTTTTTAAGCTAACATTCAAAGTTTAAACTTTGCTTAAAAAATACAGGTATATAGATTTCTAAAGCTGTGCATACTTAAATACAATATAATGTCATGAAACTCTAGGCTGCAGGCTGTCAGGTCCTTAACTCAATCTGCTTGCAAGCCAATGAGCTTATGAGTTTGCTGTTTGACTTTCAGTTTGCAGCGTGCTTTCAGAAACCCTCCACCTTCCCCAGCTCCACCTGTATAGATCTGCTACGGTCAATTTATGTATGCTATTGTACAACAGCAGTAAGTCTTACTTGATTATAACAGTGTGTTGTGTATGTATTGGCATGTATTTATTCTAATCATCACTGATGTAAAATGACTCACCTGTTCTTTAAAAAAAAAAAAAAAAAAAAAGATGGACAAAGATATCGTCACTTGTAGCAAAATGTTGAGACATTCATTCTGTTCCTGTCAGGAAGTAAAACAGAGACCGTTCCCTCAATTATTGAACTGTTCTAGCTCTATAATGTCTGTCACATTCAGACTAATCGAGGGGTAAAAAGAAAAAATGCAGTGACCTAATGTGAAACAAGGGGAGGGCTGATATCCTTACAACACCAGTGACCCACATTCAGACATAAACACACACACACAAACACACACCCCTCAGCTGAATGAAAATGGGCAGGTAAACAAAAAAGAGGAATATCTGATACCTTCTGTATGTGTGTTTGTTTGTTGAAGAGAAAAATTAAGCCAGAGAATCAAGTGCTTACTGACCAACTCATCTTACAGTATTTTCTACTTCTTTGTAAATTAATGACGATTATTAACATTTCTCATTGATTTAGCTGCTTCCAAAACTAAGAAAACAGCTTTTCAGTGCAGCATAAGAAGACTGGAATTCAGAGAAAGAGAGTGAGAGATATGTTTTCTATGAGCATCTGATCAAAAGAGTCAGAGTAATTAAGCTCCCCTCCAGTCTCAGTGAGAGTGCTCTCCTTTAATTGCTTATATTACTGCAACTTCTGAAACAATTAATTGGAAGCAATCTGAGTAAAATGCAGTTAGTAATGCAGAGAGTGTGAGAGCGGGTAATATTACACTTTGGACTGGAAAAATATATGAAACGGTTTATGCACTAGTGTTCACTCTGTATTAAATCCACATTATAGCAGACTTGGGTACCTGCTTTTATATGGCCAATAAACAAATGCTATCATCATGCCATCTGTGCTTTGTGAGTCATATAAAACCCTTTGACTGTCATTGATATACATCTCATGTGGAGTGTGCAGTCAAACCGGTCGTATATACGTATATGGGATTTATTTATTTATTACACAGATTTGCATAACCATTTGCCTGTAACCTTGACAAGGGTCAATCTGGAACTAGCATAACCAGACTTTTGACTCATGGCATGAGGTCCACAATGCACCTTACAAGTCAAGTGGCAAACCACAGTTCATGTTGTTTCAATTTAGGGGCTTGTTTAATCTCAAATAGAAGATCCCACAATATTAGAAAAAATAATATAAAAAATAAATAAATAAAATAATTTTTGCAGGAGTCGCCACAGACAGCAGTATAGAGCTTCAGACTTTACTACAAAAGTAATACATATTTACAGATTATTTTACCGACATATTCTGGTTTATTTTCTGAGACTGTACTGTAGACTAATTTGCTTGTCTTGACTCTTAAATAAAACTTCAAAAGACATGATGATGCCACAAACCTGAATTAATCTGGTAAAACACGTACAATAATAAATAAATAAATAAATAAATAAATAAATAAATAAATCTGATAAAACATTACTATTGTAATGAAATATTAGTGCTATAAAATGTTGTTTGCAAATAAATAGTAAATAAATAAACTATAATAAACAAACTAGCACTATAGCTAAAGAAAACAAACAACATCTGATAATACAGCTAGAATAAAAAAAATGAATTAAAATAATACATAGTAAATAAACTATAATAAACAAACTAGCACTATAGCTAAAGAAAACAAACAACATCTGATAATACAGCTAGAATAAAAAAAAATGAATTAAATAATACATATTATAAAATAAACTATAGTAAATAAACTAGTACTCTAGTACCCTTGCCCGTCAGGGATCACCAGTGATCCCGAATTTTGTATTGTTTTCATTGTTTTTGAGCTTATTTAGCTCTCTATTAGTAATTGCTAGAGCAATTCTGAGTATTTCATAGTAAACTGTCAAGTGTCAGCTTTTAAATGATACCTTGGTTTTGTGTGTAGTCAGAAGGACTCATTAGCAACAACCATTTTATTGGGTATGTCATTTTGCACTCGATTGCCAAAAATGGGGGTGACTTGTAAGGGGCTAAAGTAACTGAATAAGGCAAGCAGCATGTGGTAATTACTATGAATGATATATTAGTACTATAAAATGTTTATAAATCAATCAATCAATCTGGTAAAACATATATTATACATGTAGTTTAGTGCAATTTTAGCACTATAAAATGATTGAAACAAACATAAAATAAACAAACAATAAAATATGCATAGAAATAAATGAATAAATCTGGTAAAACATCTACTTTTGTATAAAGAATATTAGCGCAATAAAATGTTGTTTGCAAATAAATAAATACATATTATTTTGAATGATCATCAATGGATAAAGAATCAGTAAGACTTCTGTGTACAGTATACTAGAGCAGTCAATATGGGCGGTCCGTGAAGACAGAGACTTGACTGGACCAGATGAGTAAGGACAAATAGAGACTCTTTTTTTTTTACACCTCAGCTAAGACTTATTGTTGTGGTTTTGCTACACACATGCATGGCACACCGGAAGTTACTCAGACTCAGCTGAATAATTCATTACTCAAGTGTCTCCCCTCTCTCAGGACCAGTCTTGACCCTGACCCATAAGGTGCTCTGGGCCAGAGACTAACAGTAAACATAATTAGCAGTGATATTATCCAGAGTTTGGTCATTACACCCACTCAATAACTCTCCCTCTTGGGTCTACATGATGTATGGAGCAGGGTATTCAGAGCCTACACCCGACTAAAGATCAGCAACCAACACAGAACACACTAAAGTGTGTTTGGAGACGCTGCGAGCATGTATAGGAATTCAAGACAGCGTTATGTGAATTTGAGAAGATCTGTCACTCCTTTCATCTTAAAATTGACACAAACTCTAGAAGACTCAGGGAATATGTTAAAGTTCATGATAAGACCATTAGAGATTGCTGAGATCATTGCATTTTTAGCGCAATTTTCCACCGGACAAAATTGCACTTGTTAACTCATGATTTCTGTTCTGTCTGTGCGCACCAATCTTGCACTTCTATCTACTCCTCAACCAGACCACCTAGAGACTTCGGGTTTTCGGCATTATGTTAAGGAAGGTCTAATCTCGGGAACGCACAAAAAAAAATCTAGGAAAATATTTACTATCTCTTAGTGTTGTGATCCCATGAGGTGAGAAAATTGCGCTAAAACACTCACTGAGTTTGTTATTACTTGTTTATGTACTTTGTGCAATCTGCTGCCCATAAGCACACCTCAATATCTTAAACGCAATACCCAGGGACCTATAATATATTACATGTGTAATCCCATAAGCATGCAAACGTGGGCCTGTGTCTGCCTACAGAAGTGTCTATCTGAACAGATTTGGAAGGTCACTGTCTTTTTTATACATTCTATACAGAGCTATTATTCATCGATTCACAATGTAGCCTACAAAACCCATGAATCAAGCCACAGCACAATAGTGGCACTATGGAGCGCAAAAAAAAAGGAATAGTTGTCTTTTGAAATAGTTGCCTTTTACACTTTAAGTGCAAAAGGATGAGGTTCTTTTCAAAGGTAACTCGAAGCAATAAAACACTATAACGCCTTGCACGTCTCTCGAGGCTTCTCCAGCTCTCGCTTGCCTTCACTTTAGCTCCATTCTAATAAATTAAGGAATCATCGGGGTTACAGGAGGCAGATCGCTCCGCGCACAGGATTTGATTACGCTGTTATTTCCCCCTGCCGTTATTGCTTGGCGTTCACCCGAGGATGAAGTGTTGGATTTGGCGCCGATAAAGGCAGAGAGGTCTGCGGTCGAGGAGGTTGGTAAGACAAGAGGTGAGCAGTTCACCGTTAATAAAAGAGAAAAGGCAGAATCTCAGTGGCAATGGAAAAAATGAGTGAACTTTGGATAACAGACAGAGCGAGTAAAAATCAATCGAACACCACCCCTAACTGATTGTCTGATATCATGTGTCTTTAGCACACAGTTTTGTTGCAGATGGAGCTCATTTTTGATTGTTTATCTGCTTAAATGGACAATAATTAAAATAAACACCAGGGCTAGGTCAAGATGTAGGTTGATGGGCAACTTTTTTTTTTAAGATAATTAAGAAAATAATAATAATAATAATAATAATAAAGTTCAGTTAATTAAGTTAAAGGGATACTCCACCGTCTTTTCATATTAAACTATGTTATTCCCTTAACTAAGACGAGTTGATACATACCTCTCTCGTCTCAGTGCGTGCACTCAATCGCTCTGGCGCGCGGCGAAACTTTGTTCACTCAGTTCATTCAATATGGGCCAAGCAGAGAAGCTACCAAACACCTCCACGTTTTCCCTATTTAAACACAGTTACCCGCGTAGTGTAACTCGACCTAGGACAGTGACACAAAACAAAACGTTGCGCTTTTCTAAGCGTGTAAAATGGATAACTATATTGTATGGTGGAATACCAGAGCAAGTGCTTATGAACACTTCGACTTGGCGGAGTAATATCTTCACTCGAGAAAAATCCTCTCACCGGCCCCCGCTCCCTCTAGTGAAGATATTACTCCGCCAAGACGAAGTGCTTACAAGCGCTCGCTATGGTATTCCGCCATGCAATATAGTTATCCATTTTACACGCTTAGAAAAGCGCAACGTTTTGTTTTGTGTCACTGTCCTAGGTCGAGTTACACTACGCGAGTAACTGTGTTTAAATAGGGAAAACGTGGAGGTGTTTGGTAGCTTCTCTGCTTGGCCCATATTGAATGAACTGAGTGAACAAAGTTTCGCCGCGCGCCAGAGCGATTGAGTGCACGCACTGAGACGAGAGAGGTATGTATCAACTCGTCTTAGTTAAGGGAATAACATAGTTTAATATGAAAAGACGGTGGAGTATCCCTTTAAAATTAAGTTCAATGTTATCTAATGTCAGTTAATGGTCACATGACATGCAAGTAAACAAAGATTTCTTTATTTTTAATTTTTATTGTTTTTATTTTAAAATTCTTTATGTTCCTGTTACCAGACCTGAGTCTGTCCCCGAGCCTGAGCCTGTTCCCGAGTCTATTCCCGAGCCTGAGCCTGTTCCAGGTCCTATTCCCGAGCCTGAGTCTGTTCCCGAGCCTGTTCCCAAGCCTGAGCCTGTTCCAGTTCCTGAGCCTGTTCCAGTTCCTGTTCCCGAGCCTAAGTCTGTTCCCGAGCCTGTTCTCAAGTCTGTTCCCAAGCCCGAGCCTGTTCCAGTTCCTGAGCCTGTTCCAGTTCCAAAGCCTGAGCCTGTTCCAGTTCCCGAGCCAGAGCCAGTTCCAGTTCCCGAGCCTGAGCCTGTTCCAGAACCCAAGCCTGAATCTGTTCCAGAACCTGAGCCTGTTCCTGAACTCCCACCCAGCCTCCCTCTCCCAACTCCTCCCATCGTCCATTCCTCAACCACGCTGTCGCCACCTCCTGCTAGCCCCACAGCTCACCCACATTCCACCTTCAGTGAGGTGAGCTCTACCAGTGTTCAGCTCCAGCATTGTTGGTGGATCCCCGGTCTCCACCTCCAACCTCCGCGACCAGGACTCCACCTCGGCCCATCGATCCATCAGCTCAACCTTGTCTCCTACCTCCCTCATCTCCACCGTGGCCCATCAGTCCACCAGCTCCGCCAGACTCCCTCGTCCCTCATCCTTCCTTGGTCGTTCGTCGGCCTGCCCTCGCCTCGGGACTACATTCCTCTGGCTCCGTTGGGCTCCTCACTCCCTCCAGCTCCAGCTTGGTCCTCTGTCGCTCCAGCTCCACCGTGGCTTTCTGGATCCCCGCCTGCACCTCGGTCGCCAGAGCTGTCAGCATTGCCATGTCCCTCGGGATCCTCAGCATCGCCTTGGCTCGTCGGCTCTCCGGCTCCATCTGGGTATCCTCTTCCACCTGATCCGTCTTCGTCAGTCGGCCCCCTGGAGTCGCCAGCCCTGCCTCCACCATGGCTCCTCCCTCCATGTGCTCCGCCCTGCTCCCTCCTGCCTTCTTGTCTGCCATTCACTTGGTTAGTACTTCGTTAGTACTTGTTTAATAAACCTTGGATTTATCTTCATCTTCTGTGGATATCAGCGTTACTGTTAATACAATGAATGATATATTATATATATATATATATATATATATATATATATATATATATATATATATATATATATATATATATATAATTTTTATAGCAGTATGGTACAAGATATACTATTCAAATCAATGTGATAAATTAGGTTAAAATTTATAAGTTAGGTAAAACTTAATCAAAAATTAGTGAGATTATATTACGTTAAATGAGTAATATAAAACTACAAATTTGTAAAAAAAAATCTACTCAGCTCTGACTTTCAATGAGTGAATTAATGAGTGAGTATCATTAATGTTTTTAATGATTTATACAGCATTGCAATGTTTCCTTAAACCTTTTTTTTTATTTTATTTTTTAATACGCCTAGGTTACTGCATTGAGCTATGAAGAATTTAAACAGCGATAATGTAGATCTGTGTATAATTGTTGACTCAATTTAAATGATAATTCCAAGGCTATCACAAATCTCTCAACAAATTGTTTAAATTTGTAAAACATAATAACACAAATATAAATGCAACATATGTAAGATGTCATGACAATTTAGCACTGGCCTGAAAAGGCAAATGACATCAACTGGGTCATTTTACTGTTGAACTGATTTCATAAAGGTAATCTGTTTTCCTGTTGAAACATTCTTTCTGCAGTTATGCCAACTGAATTATGAATTTAGCCTATCTTGAAAAATGAAAAGAAATGGCCTCACATGATGTGTTCAGCATGTTTTTCATTTACACTTCACACATACAGAAATGCAGAAATGCGTGCGCGCACACACACACTATTCCAACTTCAACTCATAAGAAATTAATGAGGGCAAAGAGACAAGAACTAAGGAGCCAGGGTAGATTTACAGAATGTCGGTAAAATGGGGGAAATTCTCTTCAGCCTCGCTTTAAACAAAACCATTACAGTAAGACAGTTAACCTTGGCCCTACTGTCCCATCTCTGAGATCTGCCTGTTTTACCAAGCACATATGATTGACAGCTGTTCACAGCCACACAAGTAGAAGACAAGCTTACATGCTCTTGCTGTGGAGACACAGCACACAATGACAAAGACTTTGAAAAGATATTTCAAAATACAGTGTTTCCACTTTTTATGCTCAGCAAAAGTTGTACACACAGACAAATAGTCTTTCTCTCTCTTTCACTCACTCACTCACTCACTCAAAAAAAAAAAAAATTGAAGTAGAATTATTTATGGTCTGCCGCACTAAGTAAAAATCAATCCTCTATTTTAGAAATAGGATATGCAGATGAATTAAAGCTTAATGAGGTTTTCCGGGCAAAGCCTGAGATGCTTTACATGGGTCCAAACAGACACATACAATGGAAATCAAAATCAGCATTATGTGTCTCTGAAGTGACGCCCATCAATAACACCTCTCCTAAATAATATGTATGTATCATGTTTAGTCCATATGTGTAGCTACATCTCTAAAAATGAGAATCACACTTTAATAATGCTCCACAAAACAAGAGCAAGAGAAAAACAAACTGACTTTTTGTTGTTGTTGTTGTGAAAGACACACTTCCAAATGGAAAGAATAAGCAAATACTGTAGAGCCAAAGTTGTGATCAAAGAAGGAATTTGTTTTTGATTTGTGGATTATTAATTATTATCTTTTTTGCTAGTTTACTATAGGATGCAAAAGGGGAGGGCACACATTAAATAACCTTCTTGCTCTGATTCACTGTTATTGATCAGCCAGCCTCCAGCTCATATTCTTGCCCATAAACAAATCACTGTTGTGTCATAAAGGATTATGGATTTTTACATTAGTTTATTTAAGTCAGTGATGATGGTTATAATAAATGTCAGACTCCAAGATAATCTATTTTTAATTAGGAAGAAATTGAAAATGTTTGGGAGGCATATATTGTTTTCTACGAACTTTAAGTTGTCATTGAATTACGAGAGTGGTTTACTAGTTCAGCCCTGGTTTAGTCCTTAATATTTGCTGCAGAGCAAATAAATACAATTTGTGTGAGTGGGAGAGACAGAGAGACAAAGAGAGCTGTGAGGATAAGCAATGGTTTTCAAAGAATGTAATCACATTTAGCTTTTTCCTTCTCAATGCATGAATTACTACTGAAAAGTTCATGGGAAACCTATTATTAGTATAATAATAATAATAATAATAATAATAATAATTGCAATTATTATTTTTTTTGCAAACTAATACATTCAGACATATTCAGTTTCTCTGTCACAAAACATTTTAGTCTAAAATGTCTGTTTTGAACTAAAGTCTGAAATTAATTCAACACATATTGGCTATGAGAAAATCTTGAAATTCTACAACTGATCAATATGGCTAGGATAAATTAATCCATAATATGTTTCTCATCAAAGGTTGTGATTTATCATCCTGGCCATACACTTCGAAGGGGAATGAGAGAGGGTGGTGAATGTTTTTTCTGCATCATGAATGCTCTTCCCAGCTCTTGGACATGGTTAAGAAATACTGAATGTGTCTACTTAAATGTGAACCAATTTAACAGCTTTACAGGAAATGTGTCTCTAAACACATTCATTCTCAGCCTCATACAAACAAAGACAGGCACAGTGAAAGCATTCACTCTCTCAGTTCTGAATAAGGAGAGGTGGAAAAAAATAGCACTTCATGCATTAAGGTGTGCTGAACATCTTATACACAATGTTACTGACCTTACTTCACATCATACTTTCTTTAGCTGGTCTAACTGACTGTGTCGAAAAAGTTCCAACATATTGTAAAATCTAGCATTACAGAAAAATACCCGTCTTGCTCCTTTGGTTCTTGGCTCAAATGAATGTTTCTGTTTGTGTGTCTACAGTACATATGCTTCGCACTCAAGTATGAAATTATAAATTTTTTTGATCAGCATCAAAGGGGATTTATTTTTTCTTCTGTGTGTTTAACAGTTTGGTAATGCCACAAACAACAATTACAATCTTCAGAAACCCCCCCACACACAGACACACGCGTACACACACACACACAATGTTCGCTATATAATCAAAAGAGGCCAATAACAGTGGGAAAGGTGAAATTTCCTCAGAATGCCTATTTTATAAGATGCCCTGGGCAACAAATTTAGCGAGTTATGAAGAGCAAGCCAAGGTTACACAACAAAAAGAACCAAGAAAAATGAATAAATAAATTTTAATTCAATAATTAAGCTAAAAAAATATATAACTGCAATAACATAATTTGATGGGGAAAAGGGACCTTGTGTCACGGGACGCACACAAACAGGTAGGTAAGATCCAATAGCAATTTATTAGGGTAATCCGTAATCGTAATCCAAGTCAGGCAAAAGGTCAAAATCCAACAAAGGCAGTCCAGAAAAACACAAAACAATACAGGTATGGAAACATGGAAGCGCGCTGACATCAAACAAGGACTCCGTGACAAACACTGAAACAACCAGGGTATATATACACACACAGAACTAACAATGAAACAGGGAACAGCTGGGAACAATGATGACATGGAACAGCTGAACACAATGAACACTCAGTGACAGACAGGAATTGTGGGGAATGCAGTTCATGAATGTGGATGACACCGTGGGGAAGAGGACCTCTAGTGGACACCAGGAATACACAAACCAGACACTGTGACATAACCCCCCCTCTACGGAGCGGCTACCAGACGCTCCAAGAACACACTACAAAACAAAACAAAAAGTCCAGGAGGGAGGTGGACTGGTGGAGGATCAGGGGGAGGGATGGGGGGCCAGGTCCATGAAGGGGAACAGGAACAGAGGATGACGGTTTAGCCAGCTGCCAGGGTGAAACAGACAGTCCATCGGACGGCCAGGATGAAGCAGACGGCCCATCGGGCGGCCAGGGCGGAGACTTTCCTTCAGGCGGCCAAGGCAGAGCAGACCATTCATCGGGCGGCCAGGGTGGAGACTTTCCCTCGGGCGGCCACAGCGGTGAAGACCCCTCGGGCGGCCACGGCGGTGAAGACCCCTCGGGCGGCCACGGCGGTGAAGACCCCTCGGGCGGCCAGGGCAGTGAAGACCCCTCGGGCGGCCACGGCACAGGAACTGGAACAGACACCAATGGCTCAGGAACTGGAACTGGCACCAACGGCTCAGGCACTGGAACTGGCACTGGAACTGGTACCACCCGCTCAGGCACTGGAACTGGTGGAACTGGCACCACCGGCTCGGGCACTGGAACTGGCACCACCGGCTCGGGCACTGGAACTGGCACCACCGGCTCGGGCACTGGAACTGGCACCACCGGCTCGGGCACTGGAACTGGCACCACCGGCTCGGGCACTGGAACTGGCACCACCGGCTCGGGCACTGGAACTGGCACCACCGGCTCGGGCACTGGAACTGGCACCACCGGCCTGGGCACTGGAACTGGCACCACCGGCTCAGGCACTGGAACTGGCACCACAGGCTCAGGTTCAGGAACAGACACAAACACAGACACAAACACAAACACAGACACAGACACAGACACAGACACAGACACAGACACAGACAGACACAGACACAGACACAGACTCAGGCTCAGGCTCAGGCTCAGGAACAGACACAGACACAGGCTCAGGAACAGACACTGGCTCCGGCTCAGGAACAGACACTGGCTCCGGCTCAGGAACAGACACTGGCTCCGGCTCAGGAACAGACACTGGCTCCGGCTCAGGAACAGACACTGGCTCCGGCTCAGGAACAGACACTGGCTCCGGCTCAGGAACAGACACTGGCTCCGGCTCAGGAACAGACACTGGCTCCGGCTCAGGAACAGACACTGGCTCCGGCTCAGGAACAGACACTGGCTCCGGCTCAGGAACAGACACTGGCTCCGGCTCAGGAACAGACACTGGCTCCGGCTCAGGAACAGACACTGGCTCCGGCTCAGGAACAGACACTGGCTCCGGCTCAGGAACAGACACTGGCTCCGGCTCAGGAACAGACACTGGCTCCGGCTCAGGAACAGACACTGGCTCCGGCTCAGGAACAGACACTGGCTCCGGCTCAGGAACAGACACTGGCTCCGGCTCAGGAACAGACACTGGCTCCGGCTCAGGAACAGACACTGGCTCCGGCTCAGGAACAGACACTGGCTCCGGCTCAAGTGTGTGCGTAGCCCACACACACCACATGGCTGTGGCCATAATGGCCAGTGTCGCGGTCACTGAGGGCTCAGGCTCAGGAACAGAAACAGGTTTGACGGCGGCCATCTTGTCCGGGGACACAGGCTCGGCAGGCATTACGTGAACAGGCTCGGCGGCGGCCATCTTGTCCGAAGACACAGGCTCGGCAGGCGTGACGTGAACAGGCTCGGCGGCGGCCATCTTGTCCGAAGACACAGGCTCGGCAGGCGTGACGTGAACAGGCTCTGGCTCGGCAGACGTGACAACCTCCCTGTTCTGAGGGACGGTGGATGCCTGCTTCCTCCTCCTCCGCCTACATTTGGAAGGGTGAGGTGGTGGAATGGCGGTTGGAAGCTCCAGTGTGGAAGCCATCTTGCCTGGTGACACCGGCGACGAGTCGGCCACTCCTTCTGGAAATCTAAGCCCAACTGAAATATCCCACCTGCTGCGGGAATGAAGATACCCGACAAAGCCTTCAAAGTCCAATATCTCCAGTCCCCTCATTTCCCAGGCTGGCAAGGGATCATCAAGGCAGCAATTAAAAAAGTCTTTCAAAGCTGCATCACTATATCCCATGCCTCCTGAAAGAGTCAAAAATGTCTGAGCCAGACAACCCACCGTCTGGCCCTGCTGGCGTAGGACCATCAAATTCTTGACTCGTCCCCTCCTCTCCTTCTCCGTGTTGGGGGGAAGGATATGAAACCCCATAATGCTGGATCTTAAAATGACGGAGTCCTTCTGTCACGGGACGCACACAAACAGGTAGGTAAGATCCAATAGCAATTTATTAGGGTAATCCGTAATCGTAATCGTAATCCAAGTCAGGCAAAAGGTCAAAATCCAACAAAGGCAGTCCAGAAAAACACAAAACAATACAGGTATGGAAACATGGAAGTGCGCTGACATCAAACAAGGACTCCGTGACAAACACTGAAACAACCAGGGTATATATACACACACAGAACTAACAATGAAACAGGGAACAGCTGGGAACAATGATGACATGGAACAGCTGAACACAATGAACACTCAGTGACAGACAGGAATTGTGGGGAATGCAGTTCATGAATGTGGATGACACCGTGGGGAAGAGGACCTCTAGTGGACACCAGGAATACACAAACCAGACACTGTGACACCTTGACCATGAACCAGAACCCAAATCACAACCAAATAAAAACAAAAACCAGAATCAGAATTACAACTAAAACCAAAACCAAAAATAAAATTAAAGCTGCAAGCAGCGATGAAAGGGCCCTCGCACCCATGCCACTGCCACCCGGTGGCTTTAGGAAGACAGAATATATATAAATGATGGGCATTTCTGCATTTGAGTAGGTAAACGATGGGCAATCTGCATTTGAGTAGGTAAATATAGGAGGATTATGTATAAGTAATTTGTATTTGCCACACTTCCTTGTATTGGCGCTATTACTATAACTTAATATTGTCTTGTAGATGTGTTCAGGACATGACTCTTATCAAACATGTGACGTTTGGGGCAGATTGGACATCGTATGCCTGAGTTACAACAACTTCCCGTTTCGTGGCGTTAATCACATATATTAGCACTTAGCCAAGTGTTGCATGATTTAACATGTTTCTAACATGTTTGGTACTTCATGGCATATTTTAATATGTTTCTGGGAGTGAATTACAGTGTAAAGCATGTCATTTTCTGTTGCCAGCAGGTGGCGCTATGAATATTGTCATGTAGATGCATGTATGACTCAAACGTGAAGTTTGGGGCAGGTCAGACATAGCATGCCTGAGTAACAACAGCTTCCTTTTTCATGGCGAGACATCCGAATTTGTCAGGCCGCCACGGACACACTCTTCAGCGAAAACTCAAGATCTTCACAATTTACCACCGCTAAGGCCTTAAGATTAGACTGACCATATATGATGTTGATCTGGTTAAATCTTTGCAATCTTTGTGCAAAACGTGACATTTTCTGTTGCCCACAGGTGACGCTATGACTGTAACTGGATATTGGCATGTAGATGTCTTCAGGCCAGGACTTTAATAAAACATGTGAAGTTTCGGGCAGATCGGACACTGCATGTCCGAGTTACAATAACTTCCTGTTTCATGGCGAAACATCAAATTTTGTCAGCCGCCACGGACACACCCTTCAGCGAAAACTCAAGATCTCTGCAATTTAACGTTGCAAAGGCCTTTAGAATAGACTGACAAAATATGATGTGGATCTGATTAAATCTCTTGGAGAAGTTTATTGAGGTACAACGTCTGGAAATCCAATTTTGCAAAGAAAAGTCAAAATATCTCACTTCCTGTTTGTTTTTTAGATTTCGCCCTGGTAGCGCCAGGGGCACTTCGTCAAAATATTGTATGCGGCGCTATCAAGCCATTTTACCACACCTACTTCTGAAACCCATACAACACGTAAATGTTGACCACTTCTGACGCGTGTGCAAAGTTTCATGAGTTTTCGAGCATGCTTAGGCCCTCAAAAAACTGACTCACTTTGAAGAAGAAGAAGAAGAAGAAGAAGAAGAAGAAGAACAAGAAGAACAAGAAGAAGAACAAGAACAATTCCAATAGGGTCCTTTCAACATTGGTGCTCAGGCCCTAACACCACGTGCAACTCACCAAATGTTCACTATAAACCATTACAAGGCATAAAGACAACAGTAATGGGTAAAGTGGAAATAATAATACAGGAGAGAAAAGAAAGCTTCAAAATAAAAGACATGTCTAGATTGTAACTCTGACATAAAAGACACGAAAGACAAAGACAGGAATACAAAAAAAGAAAGAAAATAAAAGGTATTTCCAAATATGTAATTACACCATGCAACATAAAAAAATGCTATAATAATCATTTTAGGTTAAAACCAATTAATATTTATATACTTTTTTATACATATCAAAATATGTATTGTGCACATAAACAAATAGGCTATGTTGCTATAATACATCCATATTTATTTTCTTCTTTTTTTCACTCTTTTAAAAGTACAAGGTGTGGGGTGGTCAGCCATGATCTGAAAGTGAGGCAGAAGTAAATGAGGGTCTAACACTGTGCAAACCTCTGTCACCGAGATAGTTACATACAAGTTCTGTTTGGGATGATGTTAAAGGTTTAAAGTAAAGGTGATATAATATACTACTTTGTAAACATTTAGTAAACTCTCTATATATTTACATGCTTATTTTTTATTATTATTATTGTTGTTCTTGATAGTAAATGCATAGGCCTATCCAACAAAAGCCAAAGGTCCTCAATCATTTTGGAGGGAAAACACAAGCCTGTATGTAGCCTGTTAGCGGATAGTTTTTAGCGCAATTTTCCACCGGACAAAATTGCGATTGTTAACTCATGATTTCTGTTCTGTCTGTGCGCACCAAACATGTACTTCTATCTACTCCTCAACCAGACCACCTAGAGACTTCGGGTTTTCGGCATTATGTTAAGGAAGGTCTAATCTCGGGAACGCACAAAAAAAATCCAGGAAAAGATTTACTATCTCTTACGCCGCCTTCACACTGGCAGTTGAAATCAGCTCCGTAATACGCAATACGCCCCCAGCGGACGTCGTACACAACGGTGAAAAGCGTCGGAAGCACTGATCTATATAGAATGACATAATAACGTTAAAACATCATGAAAATAAAAAAAAATGACATGACAACTAATCGTTATAAAATCATTATTTATTTTATTAAAAGTTAAGAATCCAGGTTTGTTTATCAGTACCATAGCAATGCTAACTTCCGTTGGGATTTTCAGATAGAAACCGCCCGTAGCCTTTCGCAAGAGTTAAATTTTTTGAACGCATCCGGATGGCCAACGGACACGATTTTTTTCGCACCGCACTCGTTCGCACCTGGTTCGGACCTATTCGCATGCGGTCTGCGAATCGCCATAGGAAATGAATGACTTCCGGTCGTTTCGCTGCCGTATCGGAGCTGATTTCAACTGCCAGTTTGAAGGCGGCGTTAGTGTTGTGATCCCATGATGTCAGACAATTGCGCTAAAACACTCACTGAGTTTTTATTACTTTTTTAATTTTTTTATTATTTCTGTGATATTAGTTTGTATTTTGTGGCATTAGTTGGTTTCACTCATTCCTGTTTGATAAAATTACATAAATTATCATGACAATATCAAAAGCTGACATGTTTATGTAAACTAATTGTCAGCCCCTCAGTGAGCAACTTCAGCCTTTTACTAACATTCTGCTCTTTGTTTTGACATTATGTAACAGCTTGGCTAAAACATATTTCTGAGCGTCTGGTGTATCTTTAAAAAAAATAAAAATAAATTATAACGTGTGAAGCATATTCGCTAATAAAAAAATAAATATTATTATTTGAAAAGGTACTGCCTAAGAGTAATAGGAGCCAAAATATATCCTTATACTGCTAATCAAACAAAATTTATTTCTGGGGCCTTGCAAACCCCCAAAAAGCAGATGTATTGTTGATAGATGGTTATTTGGAGACAGGATAAGTTGTGTGGATGTGTTTGGCCTGTTGTGGAGGGATGTTAATTGATAGCACCTGATGAAAGGAACTGATATCCCATTGATTTGGAAGCACTCACCCAAATGGCCGTCTGTGTACACGTGCACGATCCATCCTTGTGCGAGAGCAATAAGGGACACTGATGATGGCCAATTTCCTTGAGACTCCGCATGGATGATAACATCGAAGCTCTTTCAAATGTAAATGCATCTGACACACACATGCGCACAAAGAGAATTGTACGCACACATCAGCAGCAGGTGAGTAGGGACAGTACGCGGTGGCTTTAGCAGATGCCGGCAGTCAGATAACTGCTGTTCAATTGTGAGATTGAACAAAGAGAGCACCAATTGGGCATCCCATATGGAGCATAACTACACAAGCAGGAATGATCACATACAGATGGAAAAAATCTAAGCAAATTTGAATGAGGCACTCAAGTAAACAAGCATCCCCAGCAAGGCAACTATCTCAAAATGTGTGTCATACACAAAGCAGTTCTTGGCATCACTTAAATCTTTTTCACAGCTATGCAAGCAAATTGTTGTTGTTCCACTGTTTCTATTTTGTAGCCTGGGAGACTTTATGCAGGTCTGGTTGTTGCATTTCATCCACTTATAAATGTTTGTCTCAGATGAGACGTTTGTTAACATGTATGTAGTTAATGAATGTGGGTCTCATCACTAAATTAATTTGGTCTTTAAAAATCTTAAATCTCAGATTTTTGATTGTAGATTTCAGTATCTTGGCAAATCTGTGGACAGGATAGTCTACAATGCAAGAGTGTCAAGTCTTGAATAGTTGTTCATCATTACTAAGCTAAAGTTTATTTTAGGGAATTTGTACTTACCGTTGAACATGCAATAGAGTAGGAGTACAAGCACTCATTTCTAAGGCAAAAATGACATTCATGATTATTTTTCATGCCTTGCATTTTCATCTAGACTTCCAAATGGCTGAGCATGCTTTGCAGTTCGTCATGACCTAAATTGTTCCTCTTTTTGACCATTTTTTTCTGAGCATACAAACTTAAAAGTGGATTTGCCTAAAGTTCACAACACAATGTGCAGTGTATAAATGTAACTCATATATTAGGCTATACATAGAGTAAAAGTTAAGTAGGCCTATTCATTTAAGTATTAAGGAGGAAAAATCTGAGAAACTCTCAATTTTATCTCATTGCTTAAAAATCTTACTAAGGAAGCCCCTTTTTTTTACATCAGAGAATGCTAGAGTTGTTTATTTTCATAGCACCTAAAAGATGTCAACTGAGATCTGAAGTCTTGATATGTTCTGGGTGAGACGGGTGCACCTGTGCTTGCCCGCACCTGCACACTAATTAAGACAGTCAAGCTGTCACTCACCTCACCTGTCAATCGCTGAGCTATAAGGTTGTCCCAATGGGAGTTACCCCCTTAGAAAATAAGCTCAATTCACACCTCATTATAACTTAATAGATGATTTAACACTCTTAATAGGGTTGCACAGTGGAGCAAGGCTTTGATAAAGAAGTGAAAAAACACAAAACTCTCTCTCTCTCTCTCTCTCTCTCTCTCTCTCTCTCTCTCTCTCTCTCTCTCTCTCTCTCTCTCTCTCTCTCTCTCTCTCTCTCTCTCTCTCTCTCTCTCTCTCTCTCTCTCTCTCTCTCTCTCTCTCTCTCTCTCTCTCTCTCTCTCTCTCTCTGAAGTACAATAATGATTTGTTGAAAGATTAACTTTGTCTAGTACAAGTCAGGTCATAATCTTTTGGAGAGAAAAGACAAAACTGGTTTGTGATCATTAGTCTCACTTTAATTTAAAGTGATCTGTGGTTTGATAATAATTATGGCAGGCTCTCAAAGCATTTATAAATAACTTAGCAGCTCATACAGCATCTTCCTCATTACCAGACTTCAGATTTAAAGGGCATCTCTGTTTGCGCCAATCCTTGATGCCAGCATTGTATCGATTTTCAGTGAAGGTGAAGCATACTGAATTAAAGACACAGACAGTATTATGTGTTATATTTTTGTATTAATCATATAATATTATATTTTTTTTACTAATGATTTGAATTGACTTATTTTCATGTTTTCAGTTTTAGTTTATTTTAGTATTTCAGCTTAAACTTAACTAAAATAAGTTTTTCATCTAATAATTTTATGATTAGGATTATATTTGGTTAACAAAAATAGCACTGACAACACTGAAACATAATAATCTCAGTGTCTTTAAAAATCTGCCAAAAAAAAAAGCCTATATTATTGCTAAAAAAAATCCACTATTACAAATAAAAAAAGTATTACCTTTTTTTTTTTTGCAGTCCAAGATGACCATCTATTATCATTCAGCTGACAAACTATTCCGCCATTGTACATTCGGAGCACAGGTGCCCCATGTCAACTGCATCCGAAGGCCAGGCAAGATAAACATCAAATTGCTTTGTGTGAGGAGCAACATTCAGTGAGTCATATTTTATATTGGGCAGAGGGTTGCACTGCATGCACTGCTGCATGCATGTAACCTTTATGTGACCTCACTTGTTTTCCAGTCCGGTTTCCCATGATGCTTGGGACCCATGAGAATTGTCATTCATCTGTATATCTATTAGCTAATTCAATTAAAGAAAGAAGGGTAATGAGTGGGGGGTCTTAACACATCCATCTCATTAATACATGGTCGTAGATAACAAGAATCAATGACAGTACACAAAAGTACTTCAGTTGAATGCTGAATCATGTTAGCTCTATGGAATGATCCATCCTAATGCCACACCTATTGTGTGTGTCTGTACTTTGCTGTGGTGGACGGATACATAAAAAAAAAAAAAAACATATTTGATCTGAATCTGTCCTTGATTGGTATTTTAATTTATAAACAATATGTCGCAGATTCATGAACGAATCATTCTTTTGAACTGATTTTTTTCCTTCTATGAACCTGTTGAATAGGTTTGCAAATTGTATTGAGCAATTCCAGATTTGGAGTGATCCATCAGCAGCTCGAGTTAAACAACTTACTTCAATAATCCGGTCGGAGTAGGTCTACAATTTTACTACAATTTACTAAATGCGTATATATGTATGCCTATGTATATGTAAATGAGCTTTACGCTCTTCGGGCCTCATTCACGCACAACGTAATGATGGCAATTGATGCCTCTCGCGGTTCAAACAAACAGGGCTGGTCAACCGCGTTCGTCATTAGGCCTACGTTGTGTCAAGTTCAAGGGTTACTCTTATGGCATAAGTCGATGCATAGCGCCGTCTGGCAGAAGCTATTTTAGTCGATAAAGTTTTAAATATGGATATTTTTCTTATTTGAATGCATCGCTTCACTTCAGAAGACCTTTATTATTAACCCCGGCAGAGCCGTGGATCTCTTTAATCATGAATATATGCGCTTTGATGGACTTCCAAAGACAGACAGCCATTCACTCCCATTATCAAGCTTGGAAGAGCCAGGACAATTTTTAATATAACTCCGATTGTAGGCTATTCGTCTGAAAGAAGAATGTCAAATACACCCAGGATGGCTTCAGGGTGAGTAAATCATGGGCTAATTTTAATTTGTGGGTGAACTATCCCTTTAATGCTGGTTACTGCGTTTTTTACGGCATTTTATTTTACTTGGTAATATTCTTAAAGTAAGCAATAATGTAGGCTACTCGTCTCGAGGCTGTGCGCTGTATCGTGAATAGCGTATAAGGCCCGACGCAAGCGGATTGCCTGCAACCCCTTCAGCGTGACTTATTAACAATACAGCACTAGCCTTGAGTACCTTATTGCTTTTATAAAAGTTACCACACAATACAAATATTAAAGCCAAAAAATATGCATCAATGCAATTTTCATTAAGAAAAATCACTAAGCTTTCCTTCCGCTGAAAAAAAAAAATCCTACAGAAGTTACATTATTTTGCTATTAGATGGCGGCAAAGACTATCTTTATGAGTGTAATTACTATACCTCCGTGCCAGCTTTTAGTTTCATCGATTGAAATTGTTAGAAACTCTCACGCTCACAGATGACATGGTCGTTGAGCGCCCTCAGGCGACCGTTATGATTATTACATTCGAATGAATACCTAACGTTACCTAATTTATTATGTCTATGCATAGAACCATTGGGTGACGTGGTCCAGAGTCATATTACTGCCATGGATATTCTGTATAGCAACCGTATTTCAGCTGGAAAATCGCTGCGCTTGCAAAGCGCTTTCAAGCGCCACCAGCTGGCCGTTTTCAGAAGAGCACCAGGCTTTTTTTTTAGCTGGCTAAAACTGCTTTGGTGGATGTCGTGGAGACACGATAATTTGAATATTTATTGCTAGGCATATGGCCAATTAGTCTCTTTAGCATTTAATGCAATATACTGGAGCCAAACCTGGAAGTTCTGAAGATTCCACAGCGTTCCTGGACACGTAATTTGCGTAATTGTAACTCATGGGCATGTGCGCCCTATTTATGAATGTTTGGTATTCATTAATATAGGCTACACACGTTTAACTACCGAATCTTTGGTCTACGAAACATTTGTGAATCCGGAGAAGAATTTTCGTAAAGGTCCATTTTACGCCCAAAGTACTTCTAATTTGCTTGTATATTTACGAAAGTTTCATGAATGAGGCCTTTTGCATGAAATGCTTGAATGTTGACAAGTAGTAGTTGATTTATAATAATGGTAGACTGAGCTCAGACCTGGCTGTATCCATTTTTTTGTTCCTATGACATTCGGTGCCTCTCTTTTTTTAAATATTTTGTGCAGTGATGAAGCTTGACATAGCATAGCAAAATGGTATAGACTAGAGTATAGACAATGGTATAGTACACTTCCTTTTCATACTTAAGTGCATACAAATTTGTACTTTTGAGTGAAATACACTTTTACTGGATTTTAATATTAAAGCTACAATATACAATTTTTAGCATTTTCAAAATAATAACAAAGACGAAGCTTGATGACGCTATGAAGGAGAGTGGAACTATGGTAGATTTCACCATCCAGAGATGTATAGAATTCACGAATCATATAAATTATATATCAGCTAATAAATTAGTTTTCGTATTACCTGTACGTTTGATCACAATATGTTACGTTACTGAAGTACAAACAAAGTGCAATATAACTGTCGTGTACAATACATAATATATATTTGCTTACCTATCTATTAAAACACGTGCAAGAGCAAAGTCTCTGTCGACAGATTAAGTCCAACTTTTTTGCGAAGCTCTGTCCACCCTGAAAATGCCACGCTGATATTGATCCTTGTTTTATTTCTCTGTTTTTCCCAAAGCCTGCTTGCCTAAGTTGATCTATGTTTACGTTTTTTTTTTCTGTACTCGCCCATCTATAGTCGTGAACCATAATGACTGAACGACACAACAGCGGTGTGCGAGATATTGTATCATAGAATGCATACATACATTTCTCATTAGCGGCTTAGCTACGTATTACGTATAGACAATTGAAACGGCCAATGTATGTACTGAATCTATGGTTTCTACAAGCGGAAACCGAGGATAGTGTGGATATTACGTCATTGATAGGCATTTGGGATAATGTAAGTACACAACTGCATAAAATATTACACTGTGAAAATGTTTTTTGAATATTTTATTACAAAGATCTTACAAATTGTATTCAAGTAGGCTACATGACTTGCATACTTAATCATCCATATTTGCTCTGTAGTTACTAGCCTTTTGTGGCTCATGCTTTATGTTGGAGTGCTAGAGAATTTTAACATCCTTGAATTTATCTGAAAACGTGTAGGCTATGCAATGGATGTATGTATGCAATACAATCATGTGTAAGAGCGTTTTGATAGAAGGCTTTTGTAAGCCTGTGCGTGTATGTGTTTTTGTGATGAATGGCTAGGTGACAGTGAGCAGATGTGAGAGGCTGATGAATTGCAGACATCCCAAGTGAGAGACAAACAGCAAACAAACGTCCGACTGCTTCTGCATGCAAACAAACACACACGGCTAACTGACGCCTACACACTCTGCATCAAACTAAGTCACTTTATCGCCTCAGGCCACCGTCGGCATGTTAAAATAATTAATAAATAATATCTGAATCAATGCATCTCACCATCTGTCTACAGTAACCCTGACAGATATGCACTTGACCTTCTATTTTTGATCAATCACATCCCTGTTCCAAATGCTAACTTAAGAAATACAAGAACTGACCCAATTTAGATTAAAATGTCTGATTTAAAACAGCAGATCACCATCATAACAGAAGCAGAAACAGCCTATACATGTAGCATTAAAAATGCTATAGGCTATTGTAAGCAAAATTATGCACAAGCACACAAGGTCATTATACTACCGTTGCATTTGATGATTTGTTTTCTGTAACATGGACATCTTTTCCAGCTGATTCAAGCCATAAATTGTGACTGCTTTTTTTAAAGGTTATAGATAGGCCTATAGTTTTGGTTTTCTGTGGAATGAAAGATTAAATTAGCATAAACTGCGTAAGTAAACATGTCCAATGGGCACTTTTGATGTATGGAAACTGTTATGGAGGCTGACGGTTAAGCAAAGCGCAAGCTACGGCAAGCTGGAATATTTAAGATTAGGCTTTGTTGCCTTTGTAGACTTGCCAAGAGTATACGGAATATATTGCACCTCTCTAAAGGGACAGAAATTGTGGCACAGCAGATTTTCTTTTAACATGATTCTGATTTCTAAATAGCAAAAAATGATTACATGTGAGCAATCAAGCAAAACACACTCAGAGGTCATTTTTAGTCTTGAACCATGGTTTTGCTGAGAACTTTTTAGAGAGAAATAATTGTTTTGCTGCTATAAAAAATAGCCTAGTTTTAGTTCACGTTATATATGGGAAGAAACCATTTCCCTTTAAAAATAAACACTGTTGCTTTTATCAGAAATGGTGATACTGATTTGAAATTTCAAAATTACGCAACAATTCTTAATCTTTTTTTTTTCAGAAACTTTCTTTCTTTCTTTCTTTCTTTCTTTCTTTCTTTCTTTCTTTCTTTCTTTCTTTCTTTCTTTCTTTCTTTCTTTCTTTCTTTCTTTCTTTCTTTCTTTCTTTCTTTCTTTCTTTCTTTCTTTCTTTCGCCACATTGCTCGGTGTCAGTAAGAGCAACTATCTAACTCCAAAGAAAAATCTGCATTTTCTCTTATTCAAGCATTAGACTAAACCATAAAGGATAACACCAACTTTTTGGAAGATTAGATAAGTCCATACATACCATTCTCATCTTTGTGCGTGCCGTAACTCTGTCTGATGCACCCACCGCTATAGCTAAGCACAAATACTGGAGGTAAACGGCTCCATCTAGCCTTCTGCTCCCAATAAGTGACAAAATAACTCCAATATTTTAATATTACAATCTTTTGGATGGGGAAGATCACATTACGTATATTTCAACCTATTATGTGGCTTCAGTATAACAGTGTCATTGTCATTGTGTGATCTGCATAACGATGCTTCAAAAATGTGTTCCCCAGGATTCATATGGGTTTGGAACCACAGAAGTTTTTGTTTTGGGTGAAATATCCCATCAATGGTGTCTAGTTTTTGATTGTAGAATTCAAATAAAAGTGTAGCCTATGTCTCTGAATTACTATAAACATGTTTGATAAACATATAAAAAAGAATATGTGTTCTTATATAGGAATAATTTGTGGCCAAATGATCAGTATCATCTTATTGATGCATGACTAGCATGTCCTCCAGCAGCGCTGTAGGGTGACAACAGGGAGTCTGAGCACAGCTGTGAATAGCTTAATTTCAACAGAAATGAAGTTTTGTTTGTGCCAAGTGAGCCACTTTTGTTGTTTATGCCAAATGAGCCAAAACTAGCAAAACAAGTCGAATAATTCTGTTTTTATATATACATAAAAAACAAAAAAAAACAAAACAAAAAAAAAACAGTTTTTAAAGGGGACATCGGATGCACCTTTTACAAGATGTAAAATAAGTCTCTGATGTTCCCAGACATTATGTTTTGGCTCAAAATACCCCATAGATCATTTTTTATAGCATGACAAGTGGCCACTTTTGGGGGGAGAGTGTGTCTCTTTATATGCAAATGAGCTGGCCCCCTTTCAAGAAGAGGGCGGAGCTTCAAGAGCTCAGGCTTTGTGTCAGGACACTTTCTTTTTTTTTTTTTTTTTTACATTCTATGGTCAGGAGGATGCACTGAAAATGTCAAAAACTCTCAGTATCGGTGTTTATTTTGAACCAGAGTCAGACAATAATGCCTACAGAGCCAGAGAATATTTGCTGCATGGAGAAAGAACAGGTATAGTTTAGTTTAATTACGGTTATGTTGTCATCTTGCTTTAATCCATTATTATTACAAGCCCTACAACAGGACCTCGTCAGAATGATGGCCAAAACTTTACTGATGAGTTTTATGAAGTTAATTTTACATCACGCAAAAGATGAAGCGTCCGTTTTCACTCCAGAAAATCACCATAAATCACATTAGCCTATGAGAAGTGCGCATTAAAGTTGTATCCATAAGCTCTCTCTTCCTTTCATAACCATCAACATACACAGCGAAGTACACAAAAACACTTGTTACAACTAACAGCAAATACATGTATACAGACCTTATGCTTTTTCGGGGGGTGCTTAATAAACTGGTAAACTTTATATCTGTAAAACAACTGATCAACAGATGAACTGTAATAAAATGCACGCTCTCTCTTTCATTACTGCCGTGACCAGTATCGCTCCGGAGACTATAAGCTGGATCACAAACAGTTGGTACAGATCCATCCTTGAGTCCGGGCTGGACTGGGACAAAAAATCGGCCCTGGCATTTTGGCCCAGACTGTCCCACTATATATGATCATAACACAACCGATCTTTGCACGCCCTTGAATATGTATACCAACTCCTCTTCCTTAAAACCACAAATGCCATGTAATGAGTGAGTAGGAATGAGTAAGAGTTAACAGATGAAATAACTACTAATTGTAAAATACAACCGCTAGAGACAGGCTTCAAAAGGAAGTAAATTCCATACACCCCCCTTGATCACCTTGATCACTTGATCATGTCGAGCTAGGCAGGCGTGGTTTCAGCTACCAGGCACCTCAGCTCCACATACGTCCCGCCTCTTTGCCCATTTTCTGTTATCTGGGAGTGACGCGCAGCCAAGATGGTGACGGCTGGCTCCGCCCACTTTTGGCTTCAAAAATGTTCTTCAGAAACCTACGGGTGACGTCACGGACACTACGTCCATATTTTTTTACAGTCTATGCTAAAATAGCAGAGTCCTTCAGCAGTCATCAGTCTTATTCAAATAGCTACCTACCTAGAAACCGGCTGCAAATTGAAACCGCTTGCTGGATGACACAGTTTCAGACTCAGACAGCCCATAACAAACTAGTTGCGTGTTTTATTTTCAGCTTTTCTGAGCTGGCAGACAAGCCAGGAACCTCAAAAAAGCTAAAGAAGTGAAAATTTCATCCGATGTTCCGTTTAAATATATATATTTTTTTTATTAAATCCCTTTTTTTTTTTTTTTTTTTTTTACTCTACTGATAATATGTTGTACTAATATACATGCATCTAGAGGACATCTCCTGAACAACAATGGCATGTTTTGTGGTGGACACAGTCGACACACTCAAGTATATGACTTTGTTTTTTAATTTTTTTTTTTTCCTTTGCATGTATTAGTTGCATAATTTGCTGTCAGCATCCACATTTTGAAAACAGAGACCTGTAAGGAGCACATCAATCATCACGCATGCTGTGTTTTTTGTGTGCACTCTTAAAATGAAAGGTTCCAAAATGTTTTTTTTTTTTTTTTTTTTTTTTACAGCAATGTCATAAAGAACCATTTTTTTTTAGCATCTAAGAAAATTTGATTTTCTGATTTTCTTACTACTTAATGGAAAGGAAGGTAATCACTAATTTTAGCCATATTTATGGCGTATGGCTAATTATGGCTATAATTAAGACATTTATTTATTTTTGCCTGTGAAAATAATTTCTTCATGCCTAAAATAGCTTGAATGTTATTCTACACCCTTGCTTCATTTTAGTAGGCTATACGTGGATCCATACATATGCAAATTTATCCCCGCCTCCACTCAATCACACCAGCTCAGATTACCTGATTCACTCGCTCAATTCAGTAAACGCTACATATTGGCAAGTGGAAATATTTGTTTAATTCAGCCATAGGCCTATATGTTTGAACCAGAAACTGACTCAGAAAAAGGTTTGTCTAAAAGAATATTTGGAACAAAAACTTAAACACTCTAAAAAAGTTACTGATTTAAATTAAATACAATCAACATGGAGGTTTAAGTCATTTCAACTTAAAGTCCACATGAAATCAAAATTGACCATATTTACTTTGTTTGCCTAAATTGATCGTTTTGTGGTGAACAATTCATCCATGCAAGTCAATCCACACAAAAAAAAAAAATGTTTTGGCTTCGTAATCTTTAATCAAAATCTGAAATAGCCCCTCCCCTCTGCATTGGAGGACCTTCTCTGATGATGTAGGTTTGAGGAATTGGTTTGGGAAACGCTTAACCACTCCCCTCAAACCGTTAGTCTGTTATGAGCAGAGATGGAGAGGAGGAGCGATAGAGTAAAACCCTGCCCTCTGTTCAATATTCCGTTTCACTGGGAAATGCGTCACTACACTGAAGAAAAGTCGTTTGCAACTTCCGGTTCACGCGGACTTTAAATTAAATTAAACTGACTTAAGTTTAAACTTAAACTTAACTTTCAACTTATTTTGATGTTAAAGCAATGTAAAAACATGCATTCATAATTTATTGATCATATAATTATTTTTTTATAATACACATTAAAAAATTGATCTCAAGTCTATAAATGTTTATGAGTCCTTTGAAGTTCATAGAATATTGAATTAATGGAATTCGTTTTTTATTGTGTTTTTATGCTTAATGTTCATTTATAGTATAGTGTATTGTAACCACTCTAAAAAATGGTGGGTTGTTTTAACCCAACTTTGGGTCAAATATGGACACACCCAAACGTTTAACGTAATTAAAATATTTAACCCAACAGCTGGGTTTGTCCATATTTGATCCAAAGTTGAGTTGAAACAACCCAGCATTTTTTTAGAGTGTATAATGTCACTGTAAATTTTCTATATTATTGAGAAACGATTAGGTTTGGAATACAGGTGGGTTTAGGGGTTAACATACCTGTATGTATATAACAGTAAAATAAAACTATCCAAATGTATGTATAATATAATTCTAGCATAAATAGTTCATATTTAAATAGGCTACTGATACATTTTAGATGCTCTCAATACATCCATATTACTGCTAGCACAGAGCGTGGCACATCAGCTAGTGCATGCACAACTCAAAATGTTTCTGCATAACAGTATTGTGCAAGGAACCGTGCTAAAATAACTCTTCATTAATCGACAATCTGGCCCTCTAATCATAATTTGTCAAAATAAATAAAAGGTGTGTTTTACCCCCACTAGTGTTTATTTCAGATGGCAACTGCATTGAATTGTATAGGTACGTTTTTGGAGTTTTGAAAAACGTAGGTTTTCGTTTTACAATGAGCCTAGGTTGCGCATGCAAAAAAAAAAAAAAAAAAAAACACTCATCATGTTAGTAAAGCTGTTCTTATAATAAAATGATTAGTATTTAACAGCCTAACCTCAGCTTTCTCAGCATGTTCATATTCTTTTCTGTTTTCATTACACCCAATCCTCTTTATCTACAATTAGCTCTGGAAGCAGTGGCGTGCACAGACCTCCCCAGGGGCAGGGGTGGAAGGACCAAAAAGAGCAAAAAAAAAAAAAAAAGAGAATAGTTCCTTGTTGTTGTTGTTTTATCCTTTATTTCCTTGGCATTCTATGAAAAGACGTTGATACAATTAGAATGTATAACGCATCAAACGAAAATATAGGGAAATGATGATAATATTACTAAATGCTATTTAATTTACCAAACAAAACAGTGAGAATCAATAAGATAATTATGAGGAATTCATGTTTAGGTTTTGTTGATGTTGTAAATGTTATGTATGCAGTGTTATTTTATTTTTCTCCATTCTGTCACTGATGGAGTTTTGGTTCCTTGCCACTGTTGCCTTGGCTTCTGGCTTGCTTAGTTGGGGACATTTAATATTCAACAATAGTATTGATCTGCCTTACTTCAGGTGGACGATGATGCAATTTTCTTCTAGAAACAAACTTTGTTGTATTATTTTCATGTTATCACTGTGAAGCTACTTTGAAACAATTTGTTTTGGTAAAAGGTGCTTTAGCCTATAAATAAAGGTGACTTGACTATTATATGCATTAAAGTGTTAGCTATCATGAAATCAGCAACACTTTACAATAAGGTTGCATTATGTTTAAATTAGTTAACATGAACTAATAATGAACTGCACTACTACTAACTGTGACAACATGAACAAGTAAAAAACAGGTGTATTATTATTACAAATACAGTAACAAATGTGTTGCTCATGGCAGTTCATGTTAGTTAATATATGAATAATAAATCAATAATAAACAAATTAACCTTATTGTAAAGGTTACTATGAAATCAAAGATACAAATTACTTACAATTTAGAGTAGATGGACTTAAGATTTCATTTCAATGTATTTCCCCAAGCTAATAACACTTGCCTTGGATAAAAACGAATGACATTGTCAGACTTAGAATGCGGCTGAAATCGAGTTATACATTTATTATAGTTAAGCATAACTCGCATGCTGCCGCAACTTTTACAGTAGCATGGTAGGATAAATGTAACTTTTCCATATTAGCTTAACGTTACCTGAGGCTTGTGTAGTTTAAAGACTCGCGGCGAACTGCTGTGTACGAGGCGCTGCAAAGAAAACTCCGCCTACCACTTCACCTCCGTCAAATACTTCCGCAAAAAAAAACAAAAAAACTTTTATATAATATTTGTTGTATTATTATTGTTAATGGCAATAGGGTGGCATAAGTGTATTGTTATCTATTAAAATGTTTATATTTCTTATTATTTACAATTATCAGAGAGGGGCACAATACATAGTTCCCACAGGCCAATTAATGTCACGTGACCTCCCCGGAGACGCCATCTTTGAGGGCAAAAGCTGCTGTGTTTACAATGTTTT
The DNA here is from genome assembly GCF_964197995.2 of Scardinius erythrophthalmus. Taxonomy (NCBI): domain Eukaryota; kingdom Metazoa; phylum Chordata; class Actinopteri; order Cypriniformes; family Leuciscidae; genus Scardinius; species Scardinius erythrophthalmus. The sequence continues at coordinate 13,756,324 of NC_138233.1, read as the reverse complement.
ACCATACTGTCTATAAGTTTTACAAGCAAATTTCGAATATTTCTTTCCATTTATAATGTTACGAAAATCATGAAGAGACAAAGGGACAGAGATTATAAAGAGACTCTATTAACACAAGACAGAGAGAGGTACAATGTGAAAATTTCAGTCATAAATGGTGTGGATCCGTATGCGCTAACAAAGGAAGCACTGAACACTGATTATGCAGCTTTGCCTCAGATACAGTATTATCATGTGTGCCATTATCTGGTATTGGCTAGGAGTTTTAATACATGTGAGCAATTCCGAGCCTGGAAATATGTGCATGAATATGAATATACACGTATGAAAATAAATAAAACTCGCGTGCAAATTAATTAATGTAATGCGGAACTACTTTATACGCGGGTTCTTTAGGGACATAATCTGAGATTGCCGTGCTGGAATGTGTGTGTGAGAGAGTGAGAGAGTCGCGGGCGCGATCGAACAGTGGAAACAATGTTGTTTTTGTATGTTTTTAATATCTCGTCATTTTGTTCACACAGGACATAATTCAAACTGCAAAGTGTTAACTTATATTTGTGTACACTCGCAATAAAAAACAACAAATTCTTGCGTGTTTTGAGGGAGTTTCTTTCCTGTTTATCCTCGCCAGCCATAACCTCCATCGTTGTTCTGACAAAAGCTTAGTCTTCTCACATTCATGAAGTCTAATGACGGTATACTGTAAAATCCAAATTTAACTGAACCTCCGACACGCTTTAAACATCCATTGACCCAGCAGGAGATCACCATTTTCACTTTTTATCACGAAATTAACTCGCTTCAGCTTCTTCTACTATTGTTCTGCCCACAGAAATGGCGCCGGGTCGGCAAATGCTAAAAAACTAAATTTAACTGAACCTACGGCACGATTGGAACATCCATTGACCCAGCAGGAGATTACCATTTTTACTTTTTAATCACAAAATTTCCATTTCAGCTTCTTCTTCTCATGTTCTGCATTGTAAGAATGTTGTGTTCTGCCCTCAGAAATGGCGCCGGGTCGGCAAATGCCCGTATGTTGTGACGTCATGTGGGAACTATGTATACATTTTGAAACAAAAGGGGCAGGGGCAGGGGCTTGAGCCCCCCGGCCCCCCCTCCTGTGCACGCCACTGTCTGGAAGTGAGTAGCAGTATTGCATCTGTTTCAGGGTGACAACCCTGCCAGGTTTATTTAGAAGAAATGTGTCAGGTAAACCCATTTTAGCCGGGTGCTATGGTGATGAGTCGTACAAAACCCAGCTTTTGACTGCAACCATCCGCTGTCTCGTTTAAAAATTCACACTCCTCGATCAGAGCGCTTTACGGAATCACCATGGTGACTAAACTCTGTTTGGAGGGCTTCCAATGGCACTTCTCTTGCCTGCTTTACGCTTCTTGGGACTCCATTAAAATATGCTCAGGCTAGGGATGTTTACTGGCATGTTTGTGCCTGAATATCGTTTCGTTAATTTACCTTCATCTACCTGGCTAATGAGTGGAACGTGAAGCAGGAAACACAGAACAAATAGAGCTGCTTTATAATTAAACTTTGCATTAAGCGGTAAACGGTCGCCTGCTAATCTCGGCTCCGCTTAACATGTGCACGGGCGTTCCTCTTTTGCCTTGCTAATGTATCTCGTACATCCTCATGCATGGCTCTATTCCTTTGACACATGCCATAATATCAGCAGTTCCATTTAAAATAAATTGTCCACACATTTCTATCAAGCATTTGAATTCTTTTATTTTTATTTTCCGCTTCGTACCTCCTACACTGGCTCGCTAGTGGTCTCTCCCACACATTTAATAACATTTAAGCTCTCACTCTCGTTTGCTCTTCGTCTCACCCTTTTTTAATGTGTGGACGACTGTCTCATGGGAAACGGTGCATTGTAGAATAAGAAGTCTATCTTCCTGCAGCGTTCTGTCTCCCCAGGCATTTCACATTGTAAACATGGAGCTCAGAGAGTGCTTTGCCGTCAATGAGATTTTCTGCATTTGTGGCAAGCCACAATTTGAAGTGCTGATTCCCGAGAGAGCTCTCTGTCTGTTTGGACCAGCGTTCTCTTCCATTAACTGCACATTATGAGAGAAACAGGTTGATTCTGTTTGAAATGTGTTTTTTCACAAAGAAAAGCGAATAGGTGAATGCAGTGAGATTATTACAAGCCTTAGCCTTGAACTTCTGTGGAGTATCCTTTGCTTTCAAGATGTGTGACTAGTATTTTGATAGTGCTTTCACTTTCAACTATGGACTTTTTTATTTGATGGGTTGGTGACCATTAGGACTGGAATTAGGCCCTATACGACATAAAAGAAAATCATTATACAAAAAACAGTGATTATAGCCGAATTGAGTGTGTACATAGGAAGTGTGTTGAGGATTTTACTTTGAAGTTGGCATATGAAATGTCATAACTGGACCTTCCGGAGAAACGCCCACATCTCAAAATCAAAGCAACAAACAAAGCAAGTCTCCAGCCAGCTTTTTTTAAAAAGCCCCCCCCCCAAAAAAAAGTCAGCAATCCTACCTGTGAATATTTTTTTGTTTTGTTATAGAAGCATTGAGGGTCAATGCAATCACAGCTGTATGTGTGCAAATGCGCTCAAATCTGCACTACTGTAGTTTCTGTAGTTCTGTAGGTTTAATAAAAAAGCCAGTTCTTTTAGACCGAAGTCTAATATAATCCACACAGCATATGGTAAAATGAGTGTTGTAAAATCTGTGCAGTCAGAAGGTTTCTGTGTTTTAGGCAACTCTTTCCATCAAAACGCTTGAAGCTGCCTATCTTCATGCCTGCCAGTTTCCATCACCTTAACTGTTAGTGATATGGATTTTTCCCTTACAATGCTATCACTTATGTTAATGATATACTGAAATAGCATACAAGCAGCCTTCACGCTTGAAATTCATCATACAGTCTGAATATTTAAACCTTGCCAGGTGTTGACTTGTGCAAAGCTGTTATGCTAATGGATATGTGTTCTGGCTGGCTTGTTTTAAGGGGTGGCTGTAATTTAAAGCAGCAAAGTAAGGAACGCGCAAACTTACGTTAGCCATCCATCGCCCTGCACGTCACGCTCTTCAACGATTTCCCGTCTGCCTTTTCATCCACCGCTAATATAGTGACAATATCACTTAGGCAAATCACTAGCTGGCCTTCTGTAGCTGCTCAGAAACATGATTGTTAGTGGAAAGTTTTAGAGTTCCATCATGGCGAGGTGGAATAATGGCAGATCAGTCGTTTTGTCACTACAGCACCTGCTCAGCACCACCGTGCTTGACCTGTTGTACAGTTCGGCAGATCGATGGCTGAAGCTCAATTTAACATTAGCTTGCCATAATTACAACTGCTGTGTCAACGCACTTTTTACTTTGCTTGCCCTTACATACCACTATTTATCATAGTTTTAGAAAAGTAACCTTCAGCTGACTTAGAACCATGGACGACTTATTATTGTTATGATTGAATTAATGTAACTAAAACAAAACTGTAGCATTGGTTGTAATAATAATAATGTTAATAACAATAGTAATTAATAATAATAATAATGATGATGATTGAATTTCCAGCTGCAAAACCAGCAATGCAGGTTTGAGAGGTGGCGCCCCGAGAAATCTCGCGAGAATCACGACTTGCTTTACGGCACGACGTCACGTACATCAACAACATAAGAAGCAGCCTCTATGGAAGACGCTAGTGCACATTTCAGACGTGAATCATGGCAGAGTCGACGAAGAAAGCGCGCTCGGAAGAGTCAAGGAAAAGAAAACGACGGTTCTGCGTGAGTGGTATTTACGACAGTAACGTTAAATACAAGTACTCAAAACTGCATAGTGTGCATTTAAGTGACCATAACATTATACTTGTAGTTTACTGTTTATATATTATTTTTGCACTTGCAGTATAATACTACTATGTTCAAATGTAGATATTTTTTATACTTGAAAAATACCTTTAACTGTTCTTTAACTAATTTTAAAAACATTTTATTAGCTTCATGCATCCCTTTTTTTTATAAACACTTGAGTGTCGACAAGTTTCATAAAGGAAGGCAACATTTTAAACAAAAGGTGAGAAAATAATTTTTGTCAAAGACTACGTCTTGATCAGATTCAGAATGATGATCTGAACGATAAAACACAGAGTAGATTGAGTTCAACACCCCCAAAGCTTCACAGTCGTGTTCTCTTCATGGGTTAAGCTTCATTTCATTTGGTAACATTAAGCAGTTTTGATTTACACGCTGTTTATTGTTGGATGATCAAGTTATTTTACATTTGAGTGAGCAATCTTCTATCACTTGTTTCAGCTTCTTCCTCTCCTGTGTTTTGATCTGGAGACTCTGTACTAGAAGATGTGTCATAGCGCCCCCTACCGTATAACAGTGAAAACATGGATATCTGGTATTCAGTCAATGGTGGGGAAAGAGTAAAGCAGAATTAAAGTAAATTCCTATGTACACTACCAGTGGACTAGCCTACACAAAAATTCAGACACGCAGAATCAGAAACATATCTGTTTTATATCAATATTCTAATAAATTGTTTCAAACAATGTAAGTTTCATAAGACTGTATATGAAAAACTTTGTAAAAAAAAACTATATTTAAAAGGCTACTCGATCAAAAGAGTTAACACAACTACAAGCCAAGTATATGACTGCTTTGAATGCTTAATACTTTTAAGTATATCTCTATCAAAAGTTTGAGTACATGTACAGGCCAAATATACTCGGACTTTTCTCTCAGTATAAGTCAAGTATACTTAAAGGGATACTTCAGGATTTAGCATTAAGCTTTGTATTAGTAGAAAACCTGTAGTATTTTCGAATTACCATGCTTTCCACCCTCATATCCCCCTGAGACAAGAGATTTATGTATTTTTTGTCTGGAAAAAATCCTCCGATGACGAAAAAATCGTCATTTTGCGTCATCGGAGGATTTTCTGGCCAGAGGCTAAAGACTACAGCCAGTAGAAGGCGTTGTTCCGCATGTTTTCAGCCCGCCCATAGAGGGTGGGATCTCACTCACAGAATGTACACAGTGTCAGCCGTCTTTCTTTGGAAGCTAAGCTAGCAGGCTCTTGTTCTGTGCCTGTGGAGAAAGCTGAATAGTAGGAGAAAGCTGAGTAAGTAGGGATTACCATCTTCCTTTTCCCGGACTTGTCCGGCGGGCGAGATCGTTCAAAATGTCCGGGATTCAGCTTTTGCTTTCTGCGGTCGCCATTCATTGTTTACATGCACACCTTTTGTTTCAATCTAACTGAATTCATTCCGATTGGTGAATCTGAATGTAGTGTTTACATGAACGCTAAACAAGTGATCGGTTGATGTGCGTTTTAACATTGCTAAGAAAATTCCCGCTCCTCTGTGAGAGACACGAGACCGGCGCGTCTCAGTAATGACGCCACCGGCCTCGCGCTGTTCTCCCGCGGCCGTCAGCCTTATCCTGCTCGCCACAGTAAACATGATGAATGAATGGCGACTGTAGAACGCAAAAGCCGAATCCCGGACATTTTGGGCGATCTGTAAATCCCTGGCAAACTCATCACGTAGACTAGCAAGCCTTGTTGTTGTTTTCAACTGTACACTCTTACCGGTAGGCGTGGCCTCCTAAGGCAGCGAAGCAAGTGCATTCTGGGAGTTGTTGTCTTTCATCCACATAAGCCAAAAATACATTTTCTGGCTTTTCTCAGTCTAGACAGCTCCAAATTAAAAAATTTCTTCACATTTCTTCTACTTAAATGACCTATTTTAAATACACATTCATCTTCCCAGAGGTGAAGTAACCCTTTAAGTGTAATTTTAAGTATTTCTGAGAATTATATAAAATGTAGACAAAGTATACTTTCTTATTCTTAGTTTAAAAGAAGTATACTAATAGTACACTTGAATAAACTTCTTTTTCGTAAAGGTAGAGTTTCTGCCATTTTGAAATTTGTTACTTTTTATATTTTTTAATTGTTTAACTGTTTAATTCGTTCTGGTTATTATTTGCATACAGATTTTTTGATTGTGTGATGTTGAGGAAACTAACAAACAGGAAGAGAGGCTTTATCTTTGCAACACTTTAGCCTAATTCAGACTGCATGCAGCTTCCTGCTGTATTTTTCTGATGCTGCATCAAAAGACAAAGTCCAGCATGGCAGCCACACATTTGCTGCTTTTGTTCTAGTTGTTTTGGGCAAAATATTTGTCTGCCAAATATTCTGGAAAACGAAAGAGCACCACAGGACAGAAATCGGATCTGAACAGTCATGATGCACCGTGTGGACAGTCAATAATTTAGATCAAATGCCAATCGGATTTGTACTGACAGTGTGTACATTACTTTAGACATATAGGCTATTGAAATGAAATCAGTATCATGCCTTTTCGTATTGGGGCCCGTGATACCTACTGGTGAAGGAATTTGAAATGGGACATTTCGATTACCTTAGGCTCATAGATCATAAAGAAAACAATGAGTGTAACTTCTCAATAGTCGCCGTTTTGAATTTAGCTGTAAATTTTAACAGCTGTTGATTTCAGTTGTTTATTCTGAGTTTGCCTAAACAATTTCACACAGTGAAATATAATAGTAACTATTTATTGCTAGAATAAAGTATAGTAGATTTATTTATGTCATATTATTGATTGATAATGCAATTTAAAAAAATAATTCTGTATTGCAGAATTTTGATAGATTGATCAACATCAAACAAAGCTGCAATAAAACAGAAATCATTCTGTGCAAATTCAACCTTTTCAACAGTTGCTTTGAAACTTTGTCAGCATGATTATGATGGATGCTGGTTAGATAAACTGATAAACTGCTAATAACACTGTAGAGTTCCCACTGAGATGATGGCCATGATATAAGTGTGACACTGAAGCTGCCATCCTTCTGTTCTGCAAAACCATCAGTAAAGCATGCAAGTGATGTTTTGAAAATGTTAATCTCAAAGTAATTCTCCATAGAAACTGCAAAAGTGAGTGCACATTTTGGGTTACTTTAATGTTACATTAATTGTGTGTGTTTGCTTGCAAATGCAAGTTCTTAAATGAATGCTGTGTATTTGTAAATGCATGTATGTTGATGGAGGCAAACAAAGAAGATGAGCTGTTCACGTTCGTTATGTGTGAAGATAAACGCTGTTTCATCAGCCACCCTTGCTCCCCTGCTCTCCATCCTCATTGCAGTCTCTCTTAACGGCATGTTATTTAGAATCATGCATTTTCAGTCTATTTACGCATTTAATGAAAGAGACTGTAAAAGCATCATCTGTTTATATTATCCTGCCTCTCTCTCTCTCTCTGTTTTGCCATTACACCTTCCCATTCCTCATGGTCTCTTTCTTGAGTGCAGTGTTTTCCTGAATGCCGGTGCCGGAGTGGTATGCTAATGTGTATTGATGTGTATGAAATTAGCTGGAATTTGCAGAGGCAGCACTAATGGAATGAGTGTCTACCTCCACCTCATCCTGCCAGCAACATCGCACCAGGTCTGAGGAGGGGGTGTGAACGTGCGTCAACATCTGTCTGTATGCTTTAAGTTCTCATTCTCAAGATTTAGAGTAACTGATTAAGAACCACAACAAATTTAAATGGCTTATTTACAACACAAAAATACTCTCTATTGCTCCACACAATGCATTCCCTGCAGTAAAAGTTGATGTTTATTAGATCCACACCAGTTTCGGTGTTGGAAGTAAAAGTTGAATTGTTCCATCCATCCATCCATCCATCCATCCATCCATCCATCCATCCATCCATCCATCCATCCATCCATCCATCCATCCATCCATCCATCCATCCATCCATCCATCCATCCATCCATCCATCCATCCATCCATCCATCCATCCATCCATCCATCCATCCATCCATCCATCCATCCATCCATCCATCCATCCATCCATCCATCCATCCATCCATAGCACCAAATGCAAAACTTATTTATTTGCCAGCTATATGAATAAGTGATATGATTATAATAGATGCATGCTGAATCTCAGTTGTGTGTGGCCTCCTTACTGACTGTATCAATTGATTGAGCTAATAATGCTGTGTTGGGCAAGTCAGGATGCTCAGACAAATGGTATTTACACTTTTAACCCTTGTGTGGTGTTCATATTTTTGTTATTAAGCCAATGTTCGTAGGTCTGGTGGACCCACTGCATTTTTGGGTTTTTAATTCAAAAATCAAACAATTTATGTTAAAATACTCAACAGATGTTCACTTCATCCCAATTACAAGCAATATTAACATATATGGTTCCTATTTTCCCTTTACCTTTGTTAGATCACATTTAAGAATTGCAACCTTTTGCGGGAACGACAGGGGTAGAAACAAAACTCACTTTTGCACTCACACTCTCTCACACTTACACACAATCTCTCTCTCACGTGCACGCACACACTCACTCACGTACGCACACACGCACACACATGCACACACACTACACACACACACACACACACACACACAAATCACACTCGGATATGTGGTTTACGGGACTCTCCATAGGCGTAATGCTTTTACAAATGTACAAACTTTATAATCTATCCCCCTACACTAACCCTATCCCCTAAACAGAAAACTTTTGGTCTTTTTTGAATTTCAAAAAACACCATTTAGTATGTTTTTTTTAAGCCGTTTGGTTTGAGGACACAGATGTCCTTATAAACCATGTTTACGTTGTAATACCCATGTCATTATACACATTTGTGCCCACACACACACACACACACACACACACACACACACACACACACACACACACACACACACACACACACACACACACACAATGACAGCAAGCCCTGACAGGAGGAGGACAGAGTAAAGGTACACAGGACCTAAAAGTTCCACACTTTTATTGGCCCCGGGTCCAGTGAACCCAAACATCCTTTGTATAATATAAATGTGTAGGGTGGGTGTACAGTGTGTGGTCATTGAAAATGTGTTCTGATATATGTTTTTCACAGAAAATGAGCCAAGGACAATGAGTCTGAGGTTGAAAAAATAATTAATCGTATCATAATAAATATAAACGAGTCCCACAGACCCGAACACCATACAAGGGTTAAGTGCAAATCATCCAATAAACAGTTTAATTAATATTTGTCTCTGCACATTAAACTGGGATAGTATAACATATTTTAACATCTAAAATATATAAATATATATTGTTAAATATCAAACAAGATTTCAAGGAGAGTGTGTCCTCTGCTTTCCTAACATGAAAAATGGAAATAAAGTTATCTAAGGTGTCAAACTTCTAGCCACATCAGAGAAGGAAGATAAATCCAGCAAATAGAGACCATGTGGAAATAATGCTCTCTGAAACGGTAGCTCCGGAGGGTAATCTTATGAAATAGGTAAGAGAGCTAAAGCATCACAGGTCCCTTCCATGAAACCTCAGTCCCTTTGGATTTTCTGAGCTTTATTAAAGCAAAACATCTTATCTAGGCCATCATATCACACGTTACTTTCTCTGCTAAAATAATAGAGGAAACAAATTGCATTTGACAGCCATACTTGCACCAGGCCACCAGCATTGTATGCAGTCTAGCTTGAAAGAGAGAGAGAGAGAAAGTTAAGAGTTAAGCCTGATGCCTTTTTTAAAATTAAAATCAGCTAGTGTGTGTATATCTATACACTTAAGCTTGTGTTGCTGATAAAATACCAGGAAATTCTTCACAGAGATCTTTGGTCTGCTTTATTTGTTTGTAGAGGTGTAATTTGTGTAACATTGTTCTGAATATTATTCATTTTATTAGTTTGTAAGTATGACATGTAGTGATGGATGATACCAGTTGTTTGAAGACTGAGGCAGATAAGAGATCTGTGAGTGTATGCATGCAGAGAGAGAGAGAGAGAGAGAGAGAGAGAGAGAGAGAGAGAGAGAGAGAGAGAGAGAGAGAGAGAGAGAGAGAGAGAGAGAGAGAGAGAGAGAGAGAGAGAGAGAGAGAGAGAGAGAGAGAGAGAGAGAGAGAGAGAGAGAGAGAGAGAGAGAGAGAGAGAGAGAGAGAGAGAGAGAGAGAGAGAGACCGCCCAACACAAATGCAAAGACTGTAGGGCCCGTAATTGTGTCTTTGTGCATCAAGTCAAGCATCAGTCCCATTATGTACACTCTCATTGTGTATTCTGACAACATAAAACATTGTTGAATATTCATAAAATAGCCCTAAAGTAGGTTACATTGTAATTTGACCTAATCATTTTGACTGTGCAAATGCATCAGGTCACTGTATTAAATATAATACATGTCCTGGTGAGGAAATGTGATGTTTTTGAGCAAATTAATCCTTTGGGTATTCGACTTCACATTCAGAACACACATTTATGCAAAAGCACATAAACACCAACAGTTGCAGGTCACGGTCGATCAAATGTGGTAATGCACCTTAGTAAACCCCTTCATTATTACATCAATGTCAATCAAATGCAGTACACTTTTTGCCCCCATAGTGCGTACAGTATAACGCCTTCAGGAAGACGGCACACATTTTCAGACTTACAAAGTACAAAAGGTCAAGAAAGCAAAGAATGACTATTCAGACTATTAAAGTCTGACTTCTGGAATTCTCTCCCAATTTTGAGCTGCATTTCCCAAAAGTTTTGCAAGCCTAAGTAGATCGTAGAGACTATTGGTTTCTACAATCTACTTAGGCTTACGTTGCTTTTGGAAAACTTTGCACTGATCAGTTCAAGTTCATTAAAAAAAAAATTAAAAAACATATTTAAATTGTATATTTTCAGGCAATTTCTTTGTTTTAATCAGACATTTCAGGTCTAGATTGCAGTGGTGAAGATATGTTGTACAGACTCTGTAAAGAATGCATAGTGTTACATGTTCCCTGTGTTTGCTCCTGGATTTATGTAAGTGTTTCCTGTTCCTTGTGCCATGTTTGTAGTCCTTTTGTTTATTGGTTCCCCCTGTTCATTAGTATTGATTGGTCCCAGATGTGTCTTGTTAAATTGTTAGCCCTTGTGTATTTCTACCCCAGTGTTTCTATGCCTCAGTTTACAGCACAGATGTTTAAGGGGAAATAAATCATGATATCTCTTCTTTCGCTCTTACATATCGGACAGGTGTGACTAAATGAGACTCAGCGTCTGCTCATCTTTTGACTCAAGCCTTCACACACATACCCCTCAAGCCCTCTCTTTCTCCTTCTCTCTCTCTCAGGTTGCAGAGGAAACATGCCCTAATATATTTCATGTTTTACATGTGGCTGTGATTCAGGAAACGTGTCATGAGTGATAAGTGTTCATCCACAGCCGCAGAGTGCACAAGACAAACCAGTTGCTTTATATTGAACACTCAGAGAGCCCATTCTAGCCCCTCTCAAATGAAGCATGGATCACGGACGGGGAAACGTAAAGGTCACAAGCTGAAGTTTCATGTCCACAGTTGCGCCTTTCTCTCTCACCCACGCAAACTCCTGTTCATTTTATTCACACACAAATGCTTGCGCTTGACGTAATGAACGCTCACACATACGCACTAACACAGAGCTGTAATAAAGCTCTGGCCTCATTCCCATTGTATTAATAAATGCTGTGTCCACACAGTCTCTTATCCATTTCTCTCTCATTAAAGTCGGAGCCTTAAAGCGCTGTCATGTGTGACCTTTGCAGACTTCACCCACAGCTCTCATGTCCCAAAATTAATGGTCTTATCTTCCTGCATAATCTCCAAACTTATTTCTCTGATTAATTAGTGTCTAAATCAAGATCCGTCCACTCAAGTCGCTCACCTTAAATCCAATTGCTTTTATTAATGGGATTCAATTCCAATTTGCAACAAGGCTGGTAACTATACAGAGTTCCTTCAACTGTACTTGTGAACTTTTCTGCTCGAGGGAGAAAGAGAAAGTGCATATGTGAGTCAGAGGCTGCTTTTTTAAGTAGTACACTTTTTGGGTGTCAACAATAAATGAACCTTGTTGGCAGGGTCCAAAATTAGCACTCGCCAAGCACCAAATGCGAGTCAAAATTAGTTTTGGCGAGTAAATAAGACAGAATTAAACACATTGGCTGGTAACATTTAAAAACAATTGAATTTCGAATTGCAAATGAAATGATAATAATATGAATCTCATTAATGTAATTCAAATCAGACAATCTGTCACGACTATGAAGTTTATCTAGAATGACTGAAGATTATATATCCAAGACTATTCCTCGCATTAAGCCACAAAAATAAAAATAAGAGGGATAAAATCACATTGGATCTTCTTAAAAATTGTGACAGGTGCAATTTTGCAATTTTGGACTGAGACTGACTCACAATGACCTGTGTCTTTTTGTCACAAATCAAATATCTAAATAATTATAATAAAAAAAAGTATGTTTTATATATATATATATATATTTATATTTATTTTAAAAAAGTTTTATGTATTTTTTTTTTTTTTTTTTGCATTTCTTTTTGGCAGATGTGGCAAAAGGTACATTTTGGACATTGCTAACAGATCTGTCTGTAGGTTTTACATTTTTATACGTATGTCAACAACTCAACAGACAACTAGTTGATGACGGCAGCTCCATTTATGTAGCATGTTTTGGCCAAATTTATTTAAACCATTTTGTTTGTATAGAATGTGGTTATGACTCTCATTGAATAAAATGAGCATGAAATGTATTTAGCTATTTAAAACAGGACTGACAACTGTATTCTGCTGCTTTGTGAATGTAGCTATTTAGAGCTCTGGAATGAAGAAAAAATAAGGGAGGAAGATCTGAGCTACAATGGCAGGTCTGAGTCTCATGCTGACGGATTTTGTTTATTATCTGTAATTGTGGTCATAGCTGTTTGTTTTTGGTATAACATGTTGGGATCTACCCTTTAACCAAAAAAAAAAAAAAAAAAGGCCCACAGCCTGTATGCTGAAGGCCTAAGTTGGCAAATCTACAATAGATATGAATTTTTCTCTCTTTCGCTAACAATTACACACACAAATATCTCAAGAGACATGGTTGTCATCTAAACAAGAACGGCTGGCATTGTGTCAGTCATACTGCTAATGGTGATAAATTCCTCCAGTATTAAAATTTTTACAGTACTTCGGGAATCCATTTCCCTAGAGAAGGACAACGCATCAGTTGTCACCATTCAGAGTAAAAATACAGACACACACTGCTGCATATAGCACAAACTCCTGTTGAAAGAACAGAAATTACGATTATTCTATTATTATTATTATAATTGTTTTGCAGGTTATTTCTATAATGCCAAGTATACTGTAATAATTGTTTGTGTGTTTTTAATTAAGTAGCCTACACAGTTTGCCAGCAATAATGTTATATTTTTTTGTCTGGTATTTTTTTGTCATCGCAGGAATGAAACCATTGATTGATTGATTGATTGATTTGTTGATTGATTGTTTGTAGAAGTAACATATAAATCACAAATTCAGTATACTAGATTTTTACATTGCCCAATATTTATGTATTTTTCTGTGATTTATAAAAGCATGAAATGGGCTTATATTTTTCTGCTACAGCTCAGGACTGTCATTTAGTATTCCCCAGAGTCATAGTTTTCTGGCATTTCGATTCAGGTGGTTGGCTCAAAACATCTATTGCCCATGAGCTGCCATGAGCAAAGATGGCAGATTTCAAATCTGCAGGGTCCTGCACCAGACCGTTAAGATGAATGTGAATGCTAACGGATGACTTTCTCCAGATATTTTATAGACTTCCTCAGTGACCCCAGAAACTGGATCACACCCAACCCACTTTTTATTTTATGTTTTTTTTTTTTTTTTTTTCTGCATCTACAGGTGCTTACTTTCGAGAACGGTCACTTCGTGTTGCGTCTAGCTAGACACTATGGGAAAGCTCCTTTTCTCGAGAATATTGAAGCCTTTATTTTAAAACGCAGTGCAGCTGCACAGCGAGCATAGAGCACAGTGTCTAGCTTGCCATTGGCTGTGCTGTAGCAACTGCACTTCCTATGGCGAGGAGGCTGAGACGCGCAAACCAATCAGGGCGCTTCGCGCCAGAGCAAACACTGTGACAACCTTCCCATCACCATCCTGCACTCGCGACTAGCTTTTCTCTCGGACGGCAACCCCGACCCTCACGCTCTCCCGCTTCCTTCTCTCGAGCCTTGATGGAAGACGCGACGTGCACAAAGGATGCCTGAGAAGAGATAGAGAAGGGCTATTCTATCACATGGAACCGATCCAACCGATATAGATATCATTCCACAAAGTGAAGATGTCACTGACCATTACATGGTAACTTGCATATTACGTACCCCTGTAATATATCATGCTGCGCCGCGTTATCGATTAGGCAGAACAATCCTTCCATCCACCATAAATCATTTTTCAAATAGCTTATCTGATTTGTCTCAGCTGCTCAGTGAACCCAAACAAACAGATGAACTTGAGGAATTAACTAGCACTATGAGCACCATTCTCTCTGGTACATTGGATATTGTTGCACCCATTAGACTAAAAAAGGTCAGAGAGAAAAGTAAAGCACCATGGTACAACAATACTACGCATGTTCTAAAGAGAGAAACCCGTAATTTAGAGCGTAAATGGAAAAAAACTAACTTAGAGGTCTTTAGAATCACATGGAAAGACAGTATGTCACGTTATAAAAAGGCCCTAAAAGAGGCCAGGGTTGAGCATCTCCGCAATCTAATAGAAAACAACCATAACAATCCTAGGTTCTTATTTAACACCGTGGCTAGACTAACAAATAAACATATGTCTCCTGAACAAAATATTCTGTTACAGTTTAGTAGTAATGATTTCATGAAGTTCTTCACTGAGAAAATAGAAAACATCAGAACCACAATTGTAAACGTTCAATCCTCAATCGCGCCTTATAATTCGGCCTCAATTATCACCCCGCAAGAACAATTACAGTGCTTTACAACTATAGAACAAAAAGAGTTAAATAAACTTATAATTTCATCTAAAACAACAACATGTTTATTAGATCCTATACCAACTAAACTATTGAAGGAAGTGTTGCCTGTAGTGGAGGAGCCTCTCCTCAATGTTGTTAACTCATCTTTATCATTAGGTTATGTTCCAAGAACATTTAAACTGGCAGTTATAAAACCTCTCATTAAGAAACCACAATTAGATCCACATAATCTAGCAAATTATAGACCCATTTCAAATCTACCTTTTATGTCTAAAATACTAGAAAAAGTTGTGTCCTCTCAACTGGGCTCTTTCTTGCAAGAAAATGACATCTATGAAAAGTTTCAGTCTGGGTTCAGGCCGCATCATAGCACTGAAACTGCGCTCGTTAAAATCACAAATGATTTACTTTTAGCTTCTGACCAAGGCTGTATTTCAATACTAGTTTTACTTGATCTTAGTGCTGCGTTCGATACTATAGATCATACAATACTCTTAGATCGACTACAAAATTATACTAGTGTTCAACAAGCGTTAAGTGACAAGCATTAAGCTGGTTTAGATCGTATTTATCTGACCGCTACCATTTTGTTTATTTAAATGGAGAAAAATCGATCATAACTCCAGTAAACTATGGAGTGCCGCAGGGATCTGTCTTAGGCCCTCTATTATTCTCAATATATATGCTGCCACTTGGAAATATTATAAGGAAACATGGAATTAGTTTCCATTGTTATGCTGATGACACTCAAATCTATATTTCATCACGGCCAGATGAAAACGCTAAATTATCCAAATTGACAGAGTGTGTTAAAGATATAAAAGATTGGATGACGCACAATTTCCTTTTATTGAATCCAGACAAGACAGAGGTAATACTTATCGGTTCAAAAAACCACCCACAAAACCTCTCACAATACAACTTTAACATAGTAGGATGTCCTGTTACTTCATCCTCTACAGTAAAAGACCTGGGTGTTATACTAGACTGCAAACTGTCTTTTGAAAATCATATTTCATATGTTACAAAAACGGCCTTTTTCCACCTTAGAAACATTGCTAAGCTACGTAATATTCTATCTGTTTCTGATGCAGAAAAGTTAGTTCATGCATTCATGACCTCGAGACTAGATTACTGTAATGCTTTATTAGCTGGTTGTCCTGCATCCTCAATAAACAAGCTACAGTTAGTTCAAAATGCCGCCGCTAGAGTTCTAACTAGATCAAGAAAATATGACCATATAACACCAATTTTATCATCACTACATTGGTTACCTATAAAGTCACGTATTAATTACAAGGTATTGCTACTGACTTATAAAGCCCTAAACGGCTTGGCTCCAGTCTATTTAACCGATCTTCTATCGCCCTATAATCCATCGCGCTCTTTAAGATCACTAAATTCGAGGCTTTTGGTCATACCTAGGATATCCAGATCCACCAAAGGAGGGAGAGCATTTTCACATTTAGCTCCAAAACTCTGGAATAGTCTTCCGGATACTGTTCGTTGCTCAGACTCGCTCTCCCAGTTTAAAACTAGATTAAAGACGCATCTCTTCAGCCAGGCATTTATATAATACTTTTAATCTTACAGTTAAATCCGGTCTTTAGTTCATAAACGCCAGAGGAGAACTGGCCCCCGACTGAGCCCGGGTTCTCCCAAGGTTTTTTTTTCTCCATTAGGTCACCTGATGGAGTTTTTTGGTTCCTTGCCACTGTTGCCTTTGGCTTGCTCAGTTGGGGATATTTGGGGATATTTAATTGAATTAATCAATCAACGATACCATTGATCAGCATTACCAAACGTGGACGTTCCACTAGAAACAAACATTGATGTATTGTTTTAATTTATTACTGTGAAGCTGCTTTGATACAACCTATGTTGTGAAAAGCGCTATATAAATAAACTTGACTTGACTTGACTTGACTTCTGTGCCGGCCCTTTCCATGTGCCTTTCGCCTTCTCCTCGCGAGACCCCCTCACCAGTGCTGTTCTTGCGGATGAATCTCTGCCCCTCGTCTCAAGTGGCAGACCTCATCTCATTCGGCGCTTCAGGGAAAGAAGGTGATGACAGCCTTTCATTTGCTGCGTCTCTACACCAGACCCCGACCTCCAGTCTCAGGCCAGCTGTGACGGAGCCAGAGTGAACGTCGACGATGAGCTTATCTGCGTACTCACAAAGGCCGTCAGAGACCTTGGCATCGAGTGGTCGCTGCCTGAGGAGCCCAACGTGAGCAGGCTTGATGGGTGTTTCCTGCAAGGTTGCCAGCAGGCCCCTAGCCAGAGACCAGCGCTCTGCTTACCTGAAGTCCATGACGAACTCAAAAAATCATGGCGCCCCCCGTATTCAGCGCGCATGAAATCCTCTACCTCTGCTACGCTCTCGATCATCGACGGCACAGAGAAAAAGATGTATGACAGGATGCCCCCCCCCCCCCCCAGAAGAGGCTGTGGCCTCCCATCTCTGCCCGCCCACCTCCAGCGGATGGAGAACTATGACGGTCCACCCATCCAAGCTGTCAGCACCATAGCCCATACCACTGAGGAAGGACCTCCTCACGCAGGCGAACGGGTCAATCTGGCATCTCTGCCCGGACCTGTGGGCCCTACACATATGGCCCCTCAATGGGTACCCGGAGGACCTCCCAGAGGGAGTCCAGAACACCATAAAAGAGGCTAGAGCTCCGTCTAAGAGACGCCTCTATACCCTGAAGTGGGCAGTGTTCACGAACTGGTGCACTGCTTGGGGTGTAGAACTAGCTGCATGAAGTACATCTAGAACCCCCTCCACACTCAAAGTATACGTGGCAACCATAGCAGCTTTCCACGCTCCTGTGGCTGGTCAATCCTTGGGAAAAAGTGATCTTATCATTCGCTTCCTTAAAGGGGCCAGAAGGCTTAAGCCGCCTCGACCCGCCTCTGTTTCCCTTTCTGGGACCTATCTACGATCCTTAGTGCCCTGAAGGGGTCCCCGTTTGAGCTGCTTCAGTCTACAGGCCTCAGGCCGCTCTCGCTAAAGACAGCCCTCTTGCTAGCACTGGCGTCAGTCAAAAGAGTAGGCGACTTACAAGCATGCCTGGAGTTTGGGCCTGGTCGTGCTCAGACCAAGGCATGGCTATGTACCTAAGGTCCTCTCAACCCCATTTTTTCTCAACCCCCAGATTATTTCCCCATCTGCTCTTCCCTCATCTGAGGAAGATGAAGACTCGGGTCTGCTCTGCTCAGTCAGGGCTCTCAGAGTCTATTTGGAGTGTTCCGCAGTGTTCAGACAATTGGAGCAGCTCTTTGTATGCTTTGGCGGCCGCACCAATGGTCAGCCAGTCACAAAGCAGAGGCTATCGAGATGGATAGTGGACGCTATCTCTCTAGCTTACACCTCTATGGGCTTTCAGTGCCCCATTGGTGTTAGAGCCCATTCTACCATAGGCATGGCCTCTTCTTGGGCCTGTTCTAGTGGTGTACCAATAGAAGACATCTGTGTGTTGTTTTTCGGGCTAATGCCCTAAAAGCTCTGGAAGCATTTTTCCCTATGTTCAGGTTCCAGTCCCGTAACCTACAGGGGCAAGCTTGTGTTTCTGTATACTCCTTCATGGGGCCCGGGACTCTTCCCTGGCCCAGGGGAGTTCATAGCTTCCCTCCTATGCTATTGACTTTGCGCGTGTGGTCAGAGGAATAATGTGAAGTGAAGTAAAGTGGTAGCACGGCCTGAGAATAGGGAACGAGTGTTGCGTACCCTGCCGTGCTACCACATCGGTCGGGTGTTTCGCTTCAGTCGATTTAACCTGACTCTATGGCGAGCTGGCCGGGGTTAAGGTATATAGTTATAAGCCATGTCCCTTCTGGTGGGCTCGGACGCGCTCTGGCGCGAAGCGCCCTGATTGGTTCGCGCGTCTCAGCCTCCTAGCCATAGGATGTGCAGTTGCTGCAGCACAGCCAATGGCAAGCTAGATGATCTGCTCTATGCTAGCTGTGCAGCTGCACTGCATTTAAAAAAAAAAGGCTTCAATATTCTTGAGAAAAGGAGTTTTCCAATAGCGTCTTACTAGACGCAACACTTGATCCCTTTTCTCAGGGAACCAAGGTTACGTTAGTAACCGAATACGTTTTCCAGTCCATGTTCCAACAGCAGCTGAAATGGACGTTGCTTTTCAACTGTTTTCCATATTTGTCGACTTCTGTGACATTTAGTGTCAAAAAGAATAAGATGGAAAAAGCATTTCATTCACTTTGCTTTATCCACTTATCTCACAAAACTCTAAAAAGGTTTAGACAGTCTTATGTCTCGCCTATCAAAGTTAGCGGCTCTGTGAAGAACAGACATCATTTATTGTGTACAAGGACAGCACAAGCCCAAATTTATTTTGCTATACAGGTCAATCTGCAGCAGGTTATCACTTATTTATAAGTGTGTCATTTTCCCCTTTTTAATATTCATTTTTTAAAATGCTACCTTAAGGATAAAATGAAGGCTCATACTGCAAACAATTATATCATAGCAGTGATGATAAGCTCTAAAATAGGTCAGTCTGACTCACAGCATAACATAAAGGTTAAAGCATAAAATAGTGTGTATGACTACTCCATTCTGACTCTAGGTTAATATGAGAAAGTAGTTATATCATTTGTCTTGAACATAACCCCACTGCAAAAAAAAAAACAAACAAAAAAAAAAAAACACACACACACACACACACAAAACAACAACAACAACAACAACAACAACAACAACCTTATAATCAGTTTTTTAGTTTTTAAAGAAAAATAATGAATCATACTTAAAACAAGATATTTAACCAGAGCTCACAGGACTAAAGTATCCCATAGAAAATATTTGTATAATTATTTTTTATACTTTATGATTAATATTCATATTGTGTATGTATGTATATATATATATATATATATATATATATATATATATATATATATATATATATATATATATATATATATATATATATATATATATATATAGACTACGTTGGGTATATATATATATATATATATATATATATATATATATTTTTTTTTTTTTTTTTTTTTTTTTTTTTACACTGGTAAACCCATTAATGTAGCAATTATGTGTCAGCTGATTGATTTAATAATAATCCTGACTTGCCCAAGGAGAATTTTGGAACGTGCAGCTAATTTTTGAATGATGTTCTTCTACATGTTTCTTTCTTTCTTTTTTTTTTTTTTTTTTGCTACATAAAAGTAAATTAGCAAAACAACTTGGGAGCCATATTAGTCTGGTACCGCTGCCAAAACCCCCACTTAAAACATTTTCATTCCATCTGCTTATGGCCTCATATGAGTCTCCTCTTCATCATCACATCACTGTGGTGTCCGATTTGTGGTGAAAGCACTAGCCCAGACCGGCTGTCGTCACATCCAGATGGATACCCCATATTGGTACTTAAAGCCCGTATTACAAATAAAACAACTTATTTGTTAGGCCAAAGCCTGGTAAATTCTTAATTAAAATTAAACTAATTATAGTTTTCAGTTGTCCAAATTCAACAGAGAATACGGATTGTTTTGCATTTGCAGATCTTTAACATTCATGAAAATGGCCATCACGGGACCCAGGAATACACTTCTTTTTTTCTTTTTTTTTTTTTTTTTTGCCCTCTCACCCCCAGCGGCAGCATTCCTGTTTGCCTTACCTCCCCTGACGACAGTCCGGAGTATGGATTACAAATCTTGGTTTGCGTTTTTATAATTCCTCTTGCTGCAGTAGACCATAGTGACCCGGTCCAAGGATCGGCTGTCATGCTGGATGCCACTGTGTAATAAAACCTTATATAGATTTGTCTCTTTTGCTGCCCAACCATGGACCCACATCTGACCTTGTCTGTCTCGTAGAAAAAAAATGAGCGCACACACAAAGCTAGACTTCACTGCCAACTTCAATTTCAGTGCTTCAGGCATTTTAGAAATCTCAATATAAACTCCAACCACCTGTTGAAAATCTAATGAAAGATGCATCTAAACAAAAATATCTCTTATTGCAACAGAACTATGCAAAATAAAGTATTATAACTGCGCTTAATGGAACAGCTGTAGTTAACTCTTCAAAGCTACAATTGTAGGATGCTTAAAGAATTATCATGAGATCAAAGTCACATTTTGACCTTAAGAGCGGGTATTTTCAGGATTTGGTCCCACCTGCTAAGGTCCTATAATGCAGGATTTTCAATTCCGAACCAGACCGAACATGAGAAAATAGCATGAAGCTGGCTGGATTACAAACGAAAAGAGCAGTGTGTGTGTGTGTGTGTGTGTGTGTGTGTGTGTGTGTGTGTGTGTGTGTGTGTGTGTGTACAGGCCTGTGTGTGTGTGTGTGTGTACAGGCCTATGTGGAGTCTGACCATCGGTGGTCATTTGATTTGAGATGGGTCAGCAGTAGGTGTGGGGTCTAACAGCAAGAAGCTAGATTGGAGTGAGTGATCCCTACCGTCCAATACACAACGCAGCAGGAGCATAGTGCTACTATAGCAAAAAAGAGAGCGAGGGGGAGAAAGGAAATTTATGAAATTGAGGGCTTTTCTGTAAGGAAGGTATTTCTATATATTCAGTCCACTTTAGGTCCATCTACAGTATGTAGTGTGTGTGCATTATTTTTTTTATCCCCAAACCAGTTCAGCGAAAACTCCGCCCTGCAGCCGATTCTTAGATGTCAATCACAGTACTGATTGCCTACACCAAACACTGATCCCTAAATCTACCCATCTCTGCAACCTTAACCAATTAGATTAGCTGCAGGGCAAGACTTCTGGTGAGGAGGTTTGGGGGGAAAATGTAGCTTCTAGAACAACAAGCACTCTTTGCAATAGTTTATTCAAAGTGCTGGAGACTTTTTCTAGGGAATTTGGTCCTTGTAATCTCAGTAACATTAGGCTGTTTGTACTGATATTTTGGCTGCAGAATCTATTAATCTATTTTGGCCACGCTACAGCAACTCTTGTTTAAGATCAGGCGACTGTGCAGGCTGCTAGCGGGAAATGGAGACCCATGCCATGTTCTTGGAACTGAAGATGATTCGAGCTTTATGACATTTCGCACTATCCTGCCGGAGCGATCCATTTGATAACCGATGGACTGTGGCCATAAAGGGATGCACATAACAGCAACAACGCTTAAGTACACCGTGGCATTCAAATTGTGCTTAGTTGGTATAAAGGCCCCTAATGTGCGCCATGAAACTGTTCCCCACACCATTACACTCCATCTCCAAGCATGCAGAATCTAGGGGTTAGATTTTTGGGTCAAATTGTGATTTTACCATCTGCAAGCTGCAGATTTGTCAGATCAACGAAATTCTTCCAATGTTCAGTCGTCTAGTTTTGGAAAACCTGTTAATAATTGACAAGAATGGCCCTTACATAGCTTTCAGCTGCCCATCTGTTATCCCAAGTATATGCACTGTACTGTTTATGAAAGGGATAATCCACAGCTAGCGGTGCATTAAACAATTTTAATGCACAACGTGGAGACAAAGAACCGCCTGACACGGAGCGGAGGTGCACACCTAGCCATGGATTATCCCACTTATACCATGATCATTTGCCAACATTGACAACTTAAAGCGGTTATTGATGTTTGCAGCGCAATATTTGACCGGAAAGAAAAATTGGTGGTTATTTGTGTCAGTTACGGCTTGTTAGATCTATCAATTCGCCTGTTTTGAATCAGACACAGAGATAAATAGTGTGTAGTGTTACATTTGAATAAATTAATTATATCATTTATTTGAATAAGAGAGAGAGAGAGAGAGAGAGAGAGAGAGAGAGAGAGAG
The DNA here is from genome assembly GCF_964197995.2 of Scardinius erythrophthalmus. Taxonomy (NCBI): domain Eukaryota; kingdom Metazoa; phylum Chordata; class Actinopteri; order Cypriniformes; family Leuciscidae; genus Scardinius; species Scardinius erythrophthalmus. The sequence continues at coordinate 13,733,639 of NC_138233.1, read as the reverse complement.
AGAGAGAGAGAGAGAGAGAGAGAGAGAGAGAGATTGTCTGTTAACAATGAAGCTGTGAGTTTAATTAATTCAAAATAGCTATGTATTCCCTTCATTCCTGGGATATATAATGTAGTGATTTTATTAGCAATATGCAGGGCATCTCAGAGTGATGTATGTGTGTGTGTGCACTTTAATGAAAACAGTGTTTTAATATAAAACTGTGATTCAACTCACCTGTGCATTTAACGATTTTAATGAAATTGTAATGAACACCTTTGAGCCAATCAGAATCGAGTATTCAGACAGACCATGGTATACATAAAATGATTATTTTAGAAGCATTTTAATACTTAGTTAACATAAGTGCATTATTGAAAAAAATTGGAAACATGTTTTCTTTAAATCATCATGCAAAGCCTACAAATTTGCACATGCAGCATATGGGTTTTTAGGCATGAAATAAATATAGCCACCTTTATATATTACAATGGATGCCCTTTCTAAGGGGATTGTTTCTTTTTTTTTTTTTTGCAATCAAAATGACTAAAAACCTCTGGTATGCTTTACCATTAATCCCATGGTGTAGCCCACCAGTACAAACTTTGTCTCAAGCTAGTTTGGTATGAGATTAGATGCACATGCTTTCCTCTCCAGTGTTGCTTTTTCATTATCTGACTGTGACGATACAGTATTAACGATCCTGGCCATTCTTTTCTCGTATTTCATTACCATAGTAGAAGTGAGAGAACTTTCTTGATCAGACTATTCCCTATTAACTCCAGACTCTGTGTGAAAATCCCAGGTGGTCAGCTCCTTCTGAGATGGTGGAGCCTCGACCTCAAGAACCAAGTATTGTAAGTCTCATACATCATGCATTCTATAACTGAATTTAAACTGAATTTCAATTAAACCCCTCAACCTCCTCTGCCTCCATTATAACTTGAGATTATAACCTTCCATATGACAAATACACAAGCTGAATGGCCACCTAGTATTGTTCATTCAACATACTGAGATATACTGTACACTCTCACTTTCTCTCTCTCGTCCTCGCCTATACTGTTGAATAACAGCTGGAGGTGAGTGGAAAGATGCTTAATGATGTTATGTGATTGACAGGTGGAGTTACGGTGTGAGATGTGGACTTGTGAAGGCACAACCACTGTGATATAAATTCGAAGAGATGAAATCAGCTCTAAGCAAATTTATTCATGGTTTAATCAGACATGTTATTCACTGATAACCTACTTTCTCCATATTAATGCAGAAAAGAAAGAGATGGCTTTAAAAAAGGGTGAAAGGAGAAAAGAATGAGGAAGGAAAGAGGGAGGGAGGAAAAAGAGAGGGAAGAGGTTGAGAGAATCAGGCGGTTTTATTCCTCATTTTCCTTCATGTCTGGGTAAGCAATCTGGTCATGCAGTGGAGCCATCCATCATGGTTATGGTCTGTGAAGAGAATGTCTGAAGCTCAGGGTCAGCGCTCTTTTTCTTTCACTCTCTCTCTTTCCTGTTCTTACTGGGTTAAAAGGTGTAATTCTCCTGTGTAAATCCATCCAAACCCACACTTCTACTTGTGAATGTACCACATTGCTGTGGTACTTTCTAAAGGCCATGTCTTTCTCTACGTCCTTATATGGCGTCAGTGATGCTGAAGATTGAAGTAGGCAGCTGTAAACGTTCACCATTACCACTCACTTTGTGTCTACATTGTGTCAAAGAACTGAATCTGCACCCTGTCAACCTGAATGGACCACCTATTTGCTCACATATACACACCAACACACATCATCACACAGGGTCATCATTTATAAACCCCCATTAAACATCCCACCTAGCTAGACTGACAATGAATCATCTATACGCGATTAATACATAATTTTAAACCTCAATTTCATTCTGTCTCTCACTCCTTTAATGGCTTTTAAATGGTTATTCATCTTCACATGCACACGTTTACATAGCTAAATGGAGATGTGCCGTTGACTTCTTTTAATATATTGTATAGTTAATTATAATTACTACTAACCCTTACCCTACACTAAAATAGTATGCATTTTATTTTGTTTTATAATTTTGATTTGTTTTATGGTTTTGTTGTTTCTGTTCTTTTTATGCTTTTCTGTTTTGTTTCAGGACCTCCCTGAATGTTGCCGAGGTAAGTTCTGTCAAATTTAGCTAACTTCTGGAGCCAAATTTGTCCCTAAAGTATAGCAAACACACAAATGTGCCTCTCAGGTAGCATGTGTAGGGTATCAGCCCTCAGCCAAGTGCAATTGACCTGGTGGAGTGTGTTTAGAGTAGTGTTTATGAATAGCTCCCTACCAGACTGCCACAGGGAACTGTGCACTGGATGCAAAAACAGGACCTTCCATGTGGTCTTAAATATCTAAATTGTTCTGTTATGCTTCCAAGCCGCCCTGGTTCTCACCTCCTTCCCTGCGGGGATTCACTTGTTTTCTCTCTTTTTTTGTAATTTTATGCATCATTGGACAAAGCTGTTGACATATTTACACATTTTCCTAGTGCAAATGTTGAAAGAAATCAAGTAAAGCCTCCTATTATTTTGATTTGTGTCAGACGAAGGAATCCCCCTGTGTGTGATAGACCAAAGATATCATCTCTGAAGGCCTGATGTGCATGTGTGTGTGTATGTGTGTGTGTCTCTGTGTGTGCGTGTGTGTGTCTGTGTGTGTGTGTGTGTGTGTGTGTGTGTGTGTGTGTGTGTGTGTGTGTGTGTGTGTGTGTGTGTGTGTGTGTGTGTGTGTGTGTGTGTGGATCGGGCCAAAGATCCTTCCTGATGGAGTCTCAGAATGTAGCAGAAGGGGCCTTGGTAAAGAAATGGTTGTACAGCTAAGCGTCTGGGGATGAATATGAATGCATTACAAATACGGAGAGAAAAATAAACAAAAGCAACAGGAACTTATGTAGTTTCACAGTTTGCCTCATTGCTCAAGACCATACAGTGTACTGGATTGATCTCTTTCCCTCGTTCCCGCTCTCACATTTATGACTCATTTTTCTGTTGAAGTCTGGGTTTACTCCAGACTGTCTTTCGGTTCTGGCCTTTTTCCATAACTACAAAATAAAACACGTCTTTCTGCCTAGCAGGGGTGCGCCGCTCTTTTGCTAATATGGCAGTTTAGTGGTGCATTAGTATGTGGAGGACTCAGGGTGGTGATGAAGGATGGATTTTTGCTGGAGAAGTTTTCACAGCCGCCTTTGTCTCATAAAATAACCTTAACGTCGCTATAAACAGCCGCTCACCGCAAGGATCAATCCTTCAACCACAAAATTAATAGAGCAAAGCACAACCTGTTAAAAAGGAGGGGAAAGGAGAGAAGAGGGGACAAAGGAAAGAGTAGGCAAAGAATGGAGAGCCGTGACGACCAAAGACATTGAAGGGGACCTTCCCCCCGAATATTCAGATTAGCAGTCAACAATACTGTATGTAGTTTGACCAATTCACAAACTATTGCATTTGTTTCCCTCCAATATTTAATATGTGCTTACATTATTAATAGTGTTTGCCAACTTAACAAAATTCTTTTGAAGAATAACATTAGGTCAACTGTTTTCAGAATAGTTTTTCCGGTAACTAGCAGTGTAGAGTGACACAATGTCATTATTTTATTTAAAACCATTATCTTTGTTTTACAGCTGAGCAGTAATCAGATGCTCTCCTGAAATGTTCATCTTTGTCACTATTAATAATCATTAGTGGTAAAGTACTATTCATTGTAGTGAATCTGTTTGTGTCTCTTTATAGCAGAATATAAATATAATATATGTGTATTTGAAATATATTTCAGTGTTTTAGTATATACACTGAACAAAATTATAAACGCAACACTTTTTTGTTTGCCCCCATTTTTCATGAGCTGAACTCAAAGATCTAAGACTTTTTCTATGTACACAGAAGGCCTATTTCTCTCAAATATTGTTCACAAATCTGCCTAAATCTGTGTTAGTGAGCACTTCTCCTTTGCCGAGATAATCCATCCACCTCAAAGGTGTGGCATATCAAGATGCTGATTAGACAGCATGATTATTGCACAGGTGTGCTTTACGCTGGCCACAATAAAAGGCCACTCTAAAATGTGAAGTTTTATCACACAGCACAATGCCACAGATGTCGCAAGTTTTGAGGGAGCGTGCAATTGGCATGCTGACTGCAGGAATGTTCACCAGAGCTGTTGCCCGTGAATTAAATGTTGTCTACCACAAGCCGTCTCCAAAGGCGTTTCAGAGAATTTGGCAGGAGCCTACATCCAGCCGGCCTTACAACCGCAGACCACGTGTAACCACACCAGCCCAGGACCTCCACATCCAGCATCTTCATCTCCAAGATCATCTGAGACCAGCCACACGGACAGCTGCTGCAACAATCAGTTTGCATAATCAAAGAATTTCTGCACAAACTTTCAGAAACCGCCTCAGGGAAGCTCATCTGCATGCTCGTCGTCCTCATCGGGGTCTCGACCTGACTGCAGTTCGTCGTCGTAACCTACTTGAGTGGATATGGACAACGAACACAGGTGCATTTTATTGATGGCATTTTGAATGCACAGAGATACCGTGACAAGATCCTGAGGCCCATTGTTGTACCTGTCATAGAACCCACCTCTGTGGCTCTCTCCGATCACCGAAGGACACCGTCACCGGAGTATTGAACTACATTTCCCATCAGCCCCGTACCTAGGTCTAATCACCTGCACAGTTGCATCCCCTCTATATAAACTGCCTCCGAACTCTTACACATTACGAAGTCTTGTTCTGCCCCGGCTAACATTTCCGAGCATTAACTCTGCATTGATTGATTCCCTGTTATCTGACCCTTGACTGTTTATTGATTCTCGTTTCTTTGTCTGCCGCCTACACCAACCTCCGCCTGGTATTGTTTATGATTCTGGATTTCCTTTGACATTCTTGACACTGTTCTCTGAGTACTGCCTGTCTGACCATTCTCTATTAAATAATACTACAAATGGATCCGAACGTCTCTGACTCTGCATCACAGAAGACTTCGCCAACACAGGATCCAGCAGCTATGTATTGTCTTACCTCTGAAGTGTCATCTCAAGCCTCTATGCTGGCTGCCCACCAGCAACAGCTTGCAAAATTGACCTTGCTGACCGAGGAGATAGTGAGATCCATGCAGCTACTCACTACACAGGCCGCCGCCTCAGCTCCTCCCGCTGCATCTCTAGTTAAGCCGATTCAGAGTGTGAGTACTCACCCTAGCAATCCTCGTCTGTCCCTCCCTGAAAAATATGATGACTCATCTGCAAAGTGTAGGGGATTCCTTTTGCAGTGCTCTCTACTTATCTATCAGCAACCTAAACTCTATCCTACCAACGACAGCCGAGTGTCATTCGTTTGCTCACTGTTGACCAGAAGGGCTCTGGATTGGGTGACGGCGGGACACCTGTCATTTCCCTCATATGACAGGTTTCTCCGCCAGTTCAGAGAGGTGTTCAAGCATCCAGCCGGTGGAAAGGAGCCTGGCGAGCTTCTAATTTCCCTAGACCAAGGAGGATCTTCTGCTGCAGATTACACCCTTTCCTTCTGCACCCTGGCTGCACAAACTGGTTGGGAGGAGGATCCACTGAAATTACTCTACCACAAGGGCCTCAATACAGATCTGCAAGCTGAACTGGCATGTCGGGATGAGGAGAAGTCACTCAGTCAATTCATGGACCTAACCATTTGCCTTATTAACCTGATGCGAGCTCGGCGAGTGCCTCAGATGCACCAAGCCGCAGAATCTCCTTCCGCAAGTCAAGAATCCGGACTATGCAGATCGGCTACACTCGGCTCACACCCGAAGAGAGAGAAAAAAAAGGTTATGTAATCGCTTATGCTTGTACTACGGACAATCCGGCCACATGAGGGCGACTTGTCCAAACAGACCAGCATCCCGAGACTCTGCTGCGGTGAGTTCCAATCTCTGCTCTTCAAAATCCTTTGAACTAGCTGTCACCTTGCACATTGGCAAGGAAATAGTAAATACCATTGCTTTGATAGATTCAGGAGCTGCAAGAAATTTTATTGATCTGTCATTCGTTAAAGCTCATCATCTTTCTCTCCTTCCATGTAAATCCAGGGTGGCAGTGGCAGCGTTACGGTGCGTTCACACGGGGCGTCCGCGTCAACGCTTCCCATTGACTTTGAATGGGTGACGTCAAGCGTTGCCGAAAAGAATTGTGGATCCGTCGGCGGTGCTTCACTGGCGTTGCTCGCGGCAAAAGTTGAGAATTTTTCAACTTCTGCCGCGAGCAACGCCAGTGAAGCGCCGCAGACGGAAGCGTCAGCCAATAGGATCGCTCTATGCAAATACAGTAGCCAGGCGGCAGCTAATCACGTTCATCCTGTTCAAGAGCAGCAAACTGAGGATACATTTTAAATTTCATTGGCTGACGCTGCTATGACCATGGCGTCAGTGCCAAACTTCAGCCACGCCTTCCGTCAAGCGTTGACGCGGACGCCCCGTGTGAACGCACCGTTAGATGGACGCCCTTTGGGTACCGGCAAGATTCAATACATCTCTCAAGAAGTCACCCTAAGCACTAGCTAACTATTCACCATTGAATCCCCACGACACCCCATCATTCTTGCTCTGCCCTGGCTGGAGAAGCATAACCCTACCATCTCAAAACAAATAATCCAGTGGTCCAAAACCTGTCAAAAGGAATGCCTGCACCCTCTCACTAAGATCACTCTGATCTCCATCCACACCGAGAATACAGATCTCCAAAAAATTCCTGTAGAGAACCACGATCTCGCTCTAGCCTTCAGTGAGAGTAGGGTCATTCAGCTTCCCCCTCACAGAGCCAGTGACTGTGCGAAAGATCTCATTCACCCACAAAAAAAAAAAAAAACTGTTTTTTTTTCTGTTCGCTTTCTCCAGCAACGGTCGGCGTCCTCTCTCCCCATGGAAATGGATGAACTGTTGCACCGCCTTACTGAAGTCAGCGTCCGCCAGCAACATATTATGGAACATCTGGCCACTCGGCAGGGCGGGACCGGAGTGGAACTCGCCGCCCTCCGCGCCCAAGCGGCCCCACGCGTTCCACTACCTGACCCCCGGATGCAAGCGGCCCGACTCTTGTCGAAGATGACAGTGCATGATGATGCGGAAGCCTACCTTTAAATGTTCGAATCCACAGCTCACCGCGAGGGATGGGAACCGGATGACTGGGCTTCAGCGCTGGCGCCCCTTCTCACGGGTGAGGCTCAACGGGCGTTCTTCTCGCTACCCCCAGTGAGGGCTGATGATTATGGAGAGGTGAAGCGGGAAATCCTTGCCCGACTGGGGCTTTCCCCCATTTGCACTGCGCAACAGTTCTTCGAGTGGGAATATAAAGCCCGGGTGCCAGCGCGAGCCCAGGCAGCCGAACTCGTCCACTTAGCCCAACACTGGCTGCTGGAAGGAGATCCCACCGCAGCCCAGATAGTGGAACATGTGGTGGTCGATCGCCTCCACGAACCCTGCCCCGAGCCCACCGCCAAGCCGTCGGGATGAGGAATCCCACCACTGTCCTGGACCTAGTGGAGGCAATCGAGCTGGCGGACGCTGTCCAACACCGGGAGGTTGGGGAGAGGGCGCCGCCGTTTCCCTGGAGGGTGGTCCAGGAGCGACGCATGCCGGAGGGTACCCTGCGCGCAGTTGGCAGGCCGACGGTTCCCTCACCGATGGACGAGCCAATGCCCACCGCCGAACCCACCACGTCTCCGCGGACCTGGCTGGCGGGGTGCATCGTACATCAGCGTGTCCCACCTGCGGCCCCAGAAGCAGACGTCACCGTGAATACCTACTACCCATTATTTGTGTGCACGGAGATACCCAACAGGTTCCAGCTCGTCGTATCAACGTCGCTGCAGCTCATGGCAGTTGGCCTGTGGAGGCTGGAATAATGGAGAACCTTCCGGTCTCTTTACTCCTCGGCCGGGATTGGCCCGGGTTCTACCGCCTGCTCGCTGCCGCCACCCAGCCCGCCAGCCAGGAAGGGAACCGTCGTCGCCGCAGGCGGCCACGAAGACCCCGCCGCCGGCCGGCCCTGCTAGCTTCGGAGATGGTGAGTCCCCATCTCAAACTACTAACCTTTTCTATGATGTTTTCCGTCAGGCCAGTGAGGGGGGCTCTTTTGCCAAAGAACAACGGGAGGACGATCGGCTGAAGCATTGCTGGGGGCAAGTCTGCGCTGTGGATGAGAAAGACGTCCTCCCACGGCCCCATCCTCTCCCGCACTTCATTGTCCGAAGGGGCCTGCTATACTGCGTCGCCCACTGAAGGGGGGAGGAGAAGGAGTTGTTAGTCGTCTCACGGACCAAGACGGAGGCCATTCTGGAACTTGCACACTCCCATCCAATGGCGGGTCACCTGGGAGCCGCGGATACCACTCAGTGTATCCGGGACCGGTTTCACTGGCCAGGCATGGATGCGGAAGTGAAGAGATTCTGCCAGGCATGTCTTACCTGTCAGCGCACCGCGCCCAGATCTCCTCCCCCCAGTACGCTCATTCCTTTACCCATCATTGAGGTGCCCTTCGAGCGGATTGGATTGAATCTTGTGGGGCCGTTGCCTAAGTCTGCCCGAGGTCATGAACACATCCTTGTCATCGTCGACTATGCCACCCGGTATCCGGAAGCAGTCCCCCTGCGTAAAGCAACAGCGAAGGCCATCGCCCAGGAGCTGTTTCTGTTGGCCAGCCGGGTCGGCATCCCGTCCGAGATACTGACTGACCAGGGTACACCGTTCATGTCCCGGCTAATGGCAGACCTCTGCAGGCTGCTGCGGGTGAAACAGTTGAGGACGACTGTCTACCACCCGCAGACCGACGGACTTGTAGAACGCTTTAATCAGACCCTCAAGCGGATGCTCCGTAGAGTAGCTGCCGAAGACAGACGTGACTGGGACCTCATGGTCCCCTACGTCCTGTTTGGAATCCGGGAAGTACCCCAGGCCTCAACTGGTTTCACCCCCTTCGAGCTCCTGTTCGGCCACCAGCCACGGGGGCTGCTGGATGTCGCTCGGGAGGCTTGGGAGCAGCAGCCGGCACCCCACCGCACGGTCATCGAGCATGTGAAGCAGATGAGGGAGAGGATCAACCGGGTTATGCCATTAGTCTGGGAACACCTCAGCAAGGCACAGCAGGCCCCACAACGCCACTACAATCGGGCAGCCCATCCACGGGAATTCCAGCCGGGAGACAGGGTGATGGTCTTGGTCCCCACCTCCGCATGCAAGTTCCTGGCGTCCTGGCAGGGTCCCTATACTGTAGTGGAGAAGGTTGTACCGGTAACTTACCGACTACGCCAGCCTGGACGAAGACAAGCGGAGCAACTGTATCACATTAACCTACTGAAGAAATGGCAAGGGACCAACGAGCAGGTAGCCGCCCTCAGTCTCACCGATCCCGTGGTTGTCGACATGAATCCCCATCTGTCGGCTGCCCAGAAGACCGAGCTGCAACACCTGGTCAGTCAGTTTAAGGATGTGTTCTCCTCCCAACCAGGGCAGACCAACGTCATCCAGCATGACATCAGGACGCCCCCTGGAGTGATCGTCAGGCAACGGCCCTACCGAGTCCCAGAAGCCCGTCGGCAGGCTATTGAGGAGGAAATTCAACAAATGCTGAAGTTGGGGGTAATCGAACCATCACGCAGCCCATGGTCCAGCCCCATCGTGATGGTACCCAAGCCGGATGGCACCCTCCGCTTCTGCAAAGATTTCCGCCGTCTCAATGAAGTCTCCGAGTTCGACGGCTATCCCATGCCTCGGGTAGATGAGCTGTTGGATCGGCTGGGGAGGGCCCGGTACATTTCTACTCTCGACCTGACGAAAGGATACTGGCAAGTCCCACTCACCACGTCTGCCAAACCGAAGACAGCGTTCTCCACTTCTAGTGGACACTGGCAGTACCGGACCCTTGCCTTCGGCCTGCATGGAGCACCAGCCACCTTCCAGCGTATGATGGATATCCTCCTGAGACCCCACCAAGCCTATGCAGCCGCCTACTTGGATGATGTTTTCATGCACTCCGAGGCATGGGATGAACACCTGGAACGTCTGCGGAGGGTGCTCTCGAAGCTCCGGTGGGCTGGACTAACCGCCAACCCCCGAAAATGCCACCTAGCACTCTCCGAAGCGAAGTACCTGGGCTTCCAGGTCGGCCGTGGCCTCATCCGACCACAGGAAAAGAAGGTAGAGGCCATACTTACCGCTTCCCAGCCCCAGACGAAGACCCAGGTATGAGCTTTCTTGGGGTTGGCGGGGTACTATCGCTGTTTTATCCCCAACTTCTCCTCCTTAGCCGCCCCTCTGACAGACCTGACCAGGAAGGGGCAGCCGGAAAAGATACAATGGACAACAGCCGCCGAGGAGGCCTTCGCCCGGCTCAAGACGGCCCTTACCTCGTCGCCAGTGCTCCGCGCCCCCGACTTTAGCTGCCCCTTCCTGCTGCAGACGGATGCCTCCGACACCGGACTCGGGGCCGTTCTATCACAAATCCAGGAAGGTGAGGAGCATCCTATTATTTACATCAGCAGGAAGCTGTCCTCGGCTGAGAAGAACTACGCCGCCATTGAGAAGGAGGCCCTGGCCATCAAGTGGGCAGTCCTGGAGCTGCGGTATTACCTCCTCGGCCGTAAGTTCACCCTGGTAACCGACCATGCCCCCCTACAGTGGATGGCCCGGGCTAAGGACACCAACGCCAGGGTGACCCGCTGGTTTCTCGCGCTCCAGGACTTCCACTTCGAGGTTCGTCATCGTGCTGGGGCCGCCAACGCCAACGCAGATGGACTCTCGCGGATATGGACAGCTTACGCAGGTCTGTCAGGGGTCATTCCCCACCCACCCCTTGTTTCCCCCCTACTATCTCCATTCGTTCCCAGGGCCAGAATGACGCTTGGGGGGGGGGGGATGTGACGAGTGTCTCTGGGCTCATCAGCATCGCCCTGGCAACCAACACGCTGCACCTGCACGTCCTCATCATAGGCCGATCGCTCCCAGCTGCCGCTCATCAACACAGAGCTTAAGAAGCCACCGCCGCTCTCACTCAAACAGACTCACGTCTCATGCAGATCCCGCTGGTTCTAACGTTCTCTCTCTTTGTTACGCAGAAGCCAGCGAGTGACCGACGGCCTCAGCACGCACGCCTGGACACCCCTTCACGGACACGAGGACACCGTAGAAACACCAGACACGATCGCACCGAGCACCTTTTTCCCCATCACCTTCACTTCAGGTATTAATAAAAATCCACCCTCCAGGGCCATTGCACTGAGCTACCTTGTTGTGTGATATCTCACCCGTGACAATATATATATATATATATATATATATATATATATATATATATATATATATATATATATATATATATATATATATATATATATATATATATATATGTTTTGTCAAAAATAATCAACTAAGATGTTATAGTGTTTGTTCCAATGTAGGCGATATTCAAACTAATGAATCCTTAACTTTGAAATACATATGATAAAATGTATTTTTACAAAGAAAGATTACACTGGAAATATTGTTAAAATTGTAATTGTTGTAAATTTATAACCTTTTTGATAAAATAGCTAAAATATATACAAGGATAGATGTAAACAAAAACTTATAAGGTCAATATAAGCCTTCTCTTTAAATAATTTTTATTGTGTTTTTTTAGTGACACATTTGGGTAGAGAATATATTTACTTTCTGAGAATACAGCATGAGAATTAACTGCACAATTACTAGAAATGTTTACCTTGGATATTATACAGTATGCAAGCATATAGTCATTGCATTCTTTCCTGTGGCTCAGTGACACACCTGAATGAAAGGCTCATTATGGGTGTGAACTTCTCAGGTGTGAACCACTAAATATTCATGATGGTGTTGCATCGTTTACGCCCCATCCGCATATTGCCTTTCCAAACTAAAAGTGTTTCACAAAATTTAAATCAATGTATCGTTTTATGTGAATGATTAGGCAGGATAATTTTCACATCCTTTTGAAAAAAAACTCTAGGCGACGACATCCATTAGTCAAAAGTCTTATTGACACATATTTAGTATGTGTTTTGTGGCCTTCTTTCAGAAACTTTAATTTTTAGTTTTTTCAATAACCATGCATAAACATTATTCTCTAAAAAATGAAAACATGTACATACATGTTCACATATTATGGTAGCCCTGTTTGTGCTAAATACAGTGTAATTACACCTTTGCCATTAATATGTTTATAAGCAACTGAAAAAAGCACAAATGTCAGGGCATGTCAGAACATCTCAAGGACCCCAAAAACACCTCAGATCCCAGAGGGTTAACCTCCAGATATCATCCACAGGCTAATGGACAGGTAGAGAGGCTAAATCAGGAACTTACACACTATCTGCGTACCTACTGTCATTGAACCAGCAGGACTGGAGCCGTTTCCTCATGTGGGCCGAGTACGCCCAGAACTCATCGCTCAAACCCTCTACGGGCCTCACCCCTTTCCAATGTGTACTAGGATCCCTGGTCCGGGGAGCCAACCAGCCTCCCGGCCGTTAACGCATGGTTACAGAGAAGTGAAGAGACTGGTCCTCGCTTCAGGAACCGCTCGCAGGGAGGGGGCTCTGTCATTGATCGCACATCTGTGGCTCTCTCCGAACACCGAAGGACACCTTCACCGGAGTATTGAATTACATTTCCAATCAGCCCCGTACCTTGGTCTAATCACCTGCACAGGTGCATCCACTTCTCCCCTCTATATAAACTGCCTCCGAACTCTTACACATTGCAAAGTCTTGTTCTGCCCCGGATAACATTTCCGAGCGTTTACTCTACATTGATTGATTTCCTGTTATCTGACCCTTGACTGTTTATTGATTCTCGTTTCTTCGTCTGCCGCCTTCCCCGACCTCCTCCTGGTATTGTTTATGATTCTGGATTTCCTTTGACATTCTTGACACTGTTCTCTGAGTACTGCTTGTCTGACCATTCTCTATTAAATAATACTGCAAATGGATCCGTTCGTCTCTGACTCTGCATCACATTGCCATTCATCCACGACAATCACCTCATGTTGCAGCATGATAATGCACGGCCCCATGTTGCAAGGATCTGTACACAGTTCCTAGAAGCTGAAAACATCCCAGTTCTTACATGGCCAGCATACTCACCGGACATGTCACCCACTGAGCATGTTTGAGATGTTCTGGATCGGCGTATACGACAGCGTGTTCCAGGTCCTGCCAATATCCAGCAACTTCGCACAGCCATTGAAGAGGAGTGGACCAACATTCCACAGGCCACAATCAACAACCTGATCAACTCTATGTGAAGGAGATGTGTTGCATTGCGTGAGGCCAATGGTGGTCACCCCAGATACTGACTGGTTTTCGGACTGTTTTTTTTTTTAAATAGTTTATATTAAATTATTACATTTATATATATTTAGTTATCTCCAAAGCAAAATCTCTAATTGTTTTCCTAATTTAAGATTTGTGTAATATTTAAATTTCTTATTTTTAGTGCTGTCAGATTAATCACATCTGAGATAATTGTATTCAGCTGATTGTCCTTAATTGCTGACCTGGGGCCCGTTCTTCGTACGTTGCTTAAAACATCCGAGATCAAATTACACATCCAAGATGATATCATCGTGCTAATCATGATCTGGCTAATTAGGTTCTCCGAACACCCTTGCCGGATATGATTAGTATAGCTGGATTGAGTTATCTGAGATAATTGCGCGTTCATGCGCTGGTTTAAAAGGGGATATATATCGATAGTAGAAACATTGATCAGCAACGCTGCTAGTGGCTGTTCAGCATGTCCAAAGAGCGGGCTCAGTTTTTCTCCTCAGCAGAGCAAGAACTAATAGTTGAAGTTTATTCGGAATTTTAATGTTTAATCAAAACACGGAACACTGCAAAGTCTGCAAAAGCCAGGAGAGAGGGCTGGCAAAAAGTAGCAGACAATTTAAATCCGTTAGAAGTGGCCATGTTAGATGTTTTTATCACTTAATAGCCTATATTTATGTATTTTAATAATTGCATATAAACCCTCTCAGATAACTGTCATATGGAGGAACTAGCGTACCTAACAAGTGCATAAATAACTTTACTTAATTTATACTTGTATGCTTTATGGCTGCAATATAAGTTGCAGGATTCTACATCTACAGAAAGGCCTACAGAAGAGTCTGCACAGACAGAGGAGACATAGGCCTACAGGTGGGCAGTGTATAGCCAACTTTTCCTTTTTATTTGTTGCATGAGGCATGTGTCTAATATCTCTTGTGTCAGGCACTTGACCACTGGCTTTTCTTTACAAAGAACAATTGAAATAAAACTCAAGGAACTAAGCATATTTGTCTTTTATTAAACATTTAATGAAAAGTGTTTTTTTTTTTTTTTTTTTTTTGTGTATGGCAATGTTGTGTAATATGGCACATGCAACAATGTCACAGGCCCTGTCAGGTGTGCAACCCTCAGACTTTTCAGACACTGAAATCTTCCCTTTAGTTAGCCAAAGTTCATATTTCCCTTGTCCTGGCTAGAGCTGCATTGCAACTGGTTTGGGTCAGGGAATGGGGTCATAATCTGCAGGCAGGAACATGTCATAATCACCTATGAAAAAATGCAGTTCTGTTAGGATCAGCATAAGTGTATGTAATACAGTGAGCTTGATATTTAATTGTGGAACTTTCCTTACCACTTTCAAATAATCTCTGAAAATTCTTAAGTCATGCACATATTCTGGCCATTTTGCTTTCACATTTGTGATATGGAAGATTTTAGTCAACTGGCTTTTTTTTATAATATTACTAATCTGGAATATTAAGAATCACAATAGTGACTGGGCTGAACATTTACATTGTGAACCCCCTTTCTGTTCACATAATCCCCTTCATTGAGGCCTTGATGGTAGTCTATGGTCTAGCCTATAGTCTATGGTTAGTGAAGCCTGAGTAACATATGTAATCGGCATGGTCATGATTGCATGATCTTCATAAAAAATTATGATAGCCTAAAACAAAAAAAAAACTGCTTTAAAAAAAAAACTGCTTTACAACATTGGGTCTTAAGTGGCTTGGAAATGGCAAAAATAAAAAATAAATAACTAAAACTGTTTTTTTAAACCTAAAAGCGCCAGGTAAACTCCGAATGACACGACAGACAGCACTTTCCATCAAGTTCTCCGCATCTCCAATAGTGTAAAGGAAAGAGCCACTCGCAAATAATCTTAGGGCAATGCAAACAGTTTGTGCTGTAGTTAAAGCCCGACTCCGACAAGTTGAAATAAATGTGCGTTTCCAACAAATTAATAATGTAAACGACAATCTCACGAGTCACAAGAAAAAAATATATATCTCAGAAAGTTTACTATTGCGCTGCGCTGGACTTCCCGTATCAGCTCCGCTTGTGAAGCCACAGTCTAATCCTGTTAACATGAAATAAGCCTGCTCCCGAGCAGGTTTAAGCTTGCACACCTGTTGCTATGACAGCAAGTCCAGGATGAGCGTCGAAGAACCAAACAATCCAAGATCATGCCAAATCGCCAACAATCAAATCCAGCTAACTGAGTTAGCGACGTACGAAGAATGGGCCCCTGCTTAAAAAGGGTGAATGTTGTTTGCTAAGTGAGCACTGAAGATGGCAATGTGCTGTAATGTTTGCTTGCTGGTGTCTATTTTGTTTTTAACTCACATGCACTTTGCATTTTTTTGCACGATGCAATTTATAAAATAAAAAATGTTTTTGTAGACTTTCAGATTAATCACATCTAACAGAAAAGTTTGTATATACTGTATACACACACACACACACACACACACACACACACACACACACACACACACACACACACACCAGGGTTCCCACGGGTCCTTGAAATCCTTGAGAGTTTGTGAATCTGAAAAACAAATTCAAGGCACTGGAAATAAACATAACGACATACAAGCAAAACTGTAGCAATATATCTTACAAGTTAACACGATGTAGTTTAGCTCTCACTTGAATTGTGTCCCCAGATTAAGTCCTTGAATTTTAGGGTATTGGACCTGGAAAATCATTGAAAGGTCCTTGAATTTGAAGTTATGGGAACCCTGACACACACACACACACACACACACACACACACACACACACACACACACACACACACACACACACACACACACACACACACACACACACACACACACACACACAGTGCCTTGCAAAAGTATTCAAACCCTTTCATTTTTTCACATTTTGTTATTTTGCTGCTCTGTTAAACTATTTTTTTTCTTCACATCAATCTACACTACATACAACAATGACAAATCAAACAACTTTGCCCATTTATTAAAAAGGAAAAATGGAAAAAAGGACATTGCATAAGTATTCAAACCCTTAACTCTTAACTTTACAGCCTCAAGTCTTTTGGAGTATGTTATCATGCAACAAGCCACCTGCATTTGGCAATCTCCATCGATTGCTCAATTTGGCCAGGAGGCCAACTCTAGGAAAAGTCCTGGTTGTTTCAAACTTCTTCCATTAAGGAGTATGGAGGCTACGTGCTTCTGTGAACATTCAATATAGAAGAATTGTTTTGTAGTCTTCCCCAGATTTGTGTCTTGATACAATCCTGTCTCTGAGCTCCACATGCAGTTCCTTTGACCTCATGGCTTGGTTTTTGCTCTGATATGCATTTTCTTCTGTTAGACCTTTTATTGAGAGTTGTGTGCTTTTCCAATTCGTACCATTCAACTGAATTCGCCACAGGTTAACTCCACTCGAAGTGAATATCTCCAAACAATATTGGAATGCTCCTAAGCTAAATTTCAAGTGTCCCTGAAAATGGTATAAAAACTTATGCCATGTAATTATTATTATTATTATTAATATAAACAATTGCAACATTATCACAAATTTTTTGTGCTTGTGTACAGAGTGTAGATTACGGAGCCCCTGAGGGGACCTTTGCAAAAAAATAATACAGACTTTCGCGTGCTTACACGTTACAATTTCCGGTTTAGTTATAGTGTCGTTACTACAAATGTGGGAAAAGGGATGAGATGAGAGTGTGCTTAGAGCATGCCTCCAGAGATTTGTCTTATTATAGGGAGTTTGCATTTGAGATTGTTTTTGGACTGTGCTTTACTGTAAGAAGAAAAAGCATGAATATCACATAAATTAATATCAGGTCCCACAACATGAATTACATAATCCTAAGTAGCCTATTTCTTTTTGTTTTGAATTGTTTCGTTTAAAGACATTTCAAGCCTTCTTCAGATGTATTTCTCATGTATGTGAGGCATACACTGAGTTTCGGTTAATTTATGATGAGATGCGCTCCAGTTCACGTGCAATGCAAGTGACCGCGGCGTGCTGGCACCTCCATGATTATATTGTCTGCTATATATTTGTTAAATTTCTTATTTATTAAATACAGGCAATTGGTTGATGAAAAATTTATTAAAATTAAGATACAATTTATACAAAACAAAATTCACTTTAAAGAAAGGCTTTCTACAAAACAAAACTTAATTAAGTGGTCTTAATTAAGTCCTCTCAGGGGCTCCGTAGTTAGATGAATGTGATTTTTTTTTTCTTTTTTTTAAAGTAGCAGCAACATAACAATGTTTAAAACGTGCAAACTTTTGCAAGCCTGTGTGTGTGTGTACATACATATTTACAAACTTTTATGTTAGATGCAATTAATCATGTTAATTGACTAATTGATGATTAACATAATTGCTTTTATTAACGATAGCCACACTGATATATTTGCAATTAGACTTCATTTATCAGTTCAGGTTTTATGCTGACAATTGAGATTTGACTAAATGATCAGGTATACAGTTCAAAATATATATTTTATGCCCCAATAAATAGCTTCTGTGAATTTATTTTTTTATTTTTATTTTTTTGTTAGTACTTTGTAGTGTATCTAAGTATTGTTTTGTTTTTTCCCCCCAAAGGATTAGCTTAACCGCACAGGTTTCCCCAGCACTGACATCCATGACACCTTTTATCCAATAAATATCTAAATATCATATCCAAAATGTTAAAGATAAAAGTGTCAAACATCCACACACACATTTTTATGGACCTCCTACTAAAAAATGTAACTACACAAAGTGTGTGTGAAATGTGTCTCTCTACCTTGTGTTCACCTTTTAGAGGTCTTTCTTGTCGTTTTGCAGGATAGCATGCAACATTCTTGCCATTTATCCACAAATAGTCGTCAAGTTTATCACAAGACTTTCCCTCACTAACGTGTTTTTCATTTCTGCAGGCCAGTATTTCACACTTCGGGGAGGCATTCATCTGTCAAATTATTATCATTAGAATTTGTTTCATGCTGAAATATACCAAGGGTGTAGAAATGGGCAGCCTGCCTAAGCTAGTTTCATAGCTTGCAGCATATTCGACGTGAGAAGCATTTGCTCTGGAATCTCAGAGAAGCCTTTTAACTCTTATTATGGTTGCTGACAATTTAGCAGAATGCTATTCCAGTGGCGTTAAGTGATATTGACCATGGGCAACAGAGCCACAGGGGGCCTAGTTATGCTTTTTGGACCCTACAGAGCAAGATTTAAAGCTCACTTATTGCACACAGACAGAAGAGAACCTTTTATATAGTGGCTGATTGTAATGATATACCATGATGTCATCAGCATATGCTTTCTTTGAAGTGGCCCCTCAACTTTTACCACATGAAAACCCGAAAGTGAAGTGCACAGACAAAGCATATGTGTGACTTTACGCCTACTTGCATGAGTATGTCCTCTCTCTCTCTCTCTCTCTCTCTCTCTCTCTCTCTCTCTCTCTCTCTCTCTCTCTCTCTCTCTCTCTCTCTCTCTCTCTCTCTAGAGAGCATCTGGCCCTGTCTGAGGCCATGGGCCTATCGATCGATCCGCTGAGTGCTATTCCTCTCGCTTAAAGGAGTGCCATCTCTCTATGTCTTTCTCCTCTGTCCCTACTTCTTCCGTAACAAAGTGCAGGCCCAAGGGGGAATCTAAGAGTCGAGCGGTCTGTTGACATGCTCGCACGTCTGCCAGAAAAGAGACTCGCTGATCAGAACGTATGATCACCTCATTCAACCATATCACAGTGGCCTTTAAAAAGCTGCCACACTGACCGCAGACGTACCATGCTGTAGCGCCCAGTCTGTCTGATAAAAAAAGAGGATTAACAAGGGAAGGGGGGAAAGTTATTAAAGTTGAAAGTTAAAGTTAAAAAAAAGTTAACTTTAAAGTTAAAGTTTTTTTTAGTTATTTTTTTTTTTTGAAAAGTATTATTTCTTGGTAAGCCAAAGAAAGGTGATTCTGGAGACATTTATTATTTTTTTATTATTTATCATAATGTGCATTTGTCAGTGAAGAAAAATATGCCTTTAAGAAAATTACCAAATCAATTTTGGTAATACCACTGGCAACTGTAATAGTAAAATAGTTTTCAATCAAGATTGTGTTTAATAACGTGCATCAATGCAACAATTAAAATCTAAAAGCAATTTCATCATAAACTTAAAGGGATGGTTCAGAGTAAAATCAACCTGAGTCCCTTGCACCATGACCCCAAGCCAAACACCCCCCAGAAGCCTTTTTTCCCTTGGTCGAACATTATTAAAGTTAGAGCTTATTTAGAGATATCAGCCGAATGGCTTAGTGCAGGCGCTAAAGAATCCAAGGATGTATCTCGTAAATTACCCCACTAATAATGCCCAGAATGGTACCAAACTTCTACAGTAGTACAAATAGGTTCTGTACTCATAAAACGGGGCACTGGAAAGTTTGTAAGGACATCAGGAGTTTATTTAAATAGCACTAGCCTGATGGCTCATGCTACTGCTAACCCGGACATCGAGGTCACATCCGTAATTTGGGAAAAGCACGTAAAAGTCCTGGCAGAAAGCGATGCATAAGGATGTAGTGTAACAACGAATTATTATTTTTTCCTAAGTGTTGACAACTTATTGTTAACTAATAATTGTTGCAAACTGGTACTATTAGTGCATTCCTGGATCTGGGCATCGTTACACTACATCCTTATCATAATGCATCGCTTTCTGCCAGGACTTTTACGTGCTTTTTTACATCTGTCCGAGTTTTGTCGAGAGCCGGAGGCGGCACAAAATTTGACAGAGGCGGACGACTTATAATTCTCCATGCAGGAAAAACCCTGGCTATTCTTTTATATTTAGAAAGATTTTTTTCAGAACTATATCTTTATGTTTATCATTATAGTTAGCGTCCTCTGTGTGAACAGACTTTTAGCTTCATTAGTTTCTTTTAAAATTCAAACTATAGTCCAGTTAATGTGTATGTGTTGAACTCCATATGTTTAGTGTTATTTTAGTATAATTTATACACTATTAAATATTGATATTTTGAGATTTATATTTGTTTATATTTTCCAGTTTTCATTTTAATTTTAGTCATTTCATTTTGTGCTATTTTTAACTCCCAAGGTAACATTTCTAATTAATTTTTTCCCAAGTAAGATTGTATTTTATTATTATAAGTCTATGCATTGCTATTAATATTGTCACACGAGCCTTATGTGAATATTCTATCAATTATGCAATTAAGTAAGAACATATAAAAGCATATGCAAACTGATACAACCCTTAGTCCTAGGCAATGACAGCTATGGTTTAATGCCCACCTTTATATCAGACCATTTCTTTTTAAGGTCATTTAGGGTAGACTGTGTACAGTTGAGACATGTGTACAGTTGAGACACCTTAAATAACTTGAGTTCGCAGCAAGCACAAGTTGTGATTTTTGCTGTGCACGTCGTGCATATTAGTGTCCTCATTGATCGTGGGAAATTTGAACAACGAACGCATCTCCGATCCGAAGATAGATCTTCTAAGATTTTCTAAGATATGACGTTGACATCACCATGCACTCTACACAATGAATAGCTTATTATCCTTATGTGACTATTAAACGTAACTGGTATCACCACAAACGTTATTCTGTGCCCTAAAAACTGGCATATTTCATGGTATTGTGTCATGCAAGGTAATTGCAAAATCTAGAGAAATGTGCGAGGTGGCCAACGGGGGATAGTTGAGACACACGTGTACCAACTGTACCCCCGATAGGATAGAGCTCTATTAGGAAACACACTGTTTAGTTGTTCAGTGTTATGATAACAGGTTAAACGTCGTAATTAGCCAGCATAGGACGCAAATTAAAATAAAATTTGATATTTGTGATATTTAAACTGTGTAGGCTATTATTAATAAATATTGTTACATATCTTATTCCTGCTTTATACATTTTAACCAGTGCTAATTTAAATAAAATGAATGAATATAAATGGATGAATAAACAATAATGTTGCCGGATTGTTATTTTCTTCTTTATTTATTATATTTACAATGAATGGTTAGTTACCTTTACATCATTAAAAATGGGTGTCTCAACTGTACCATGCACTGTCTCAACTGTACCACATATTGGTACAGTTGAGACAAAGTTGAGACAAAAAGCACCTTATTTTTATGAGCTAATTGTGGAAAATATAAACTACTTGTGGGTATTATTGATTGATAATATCTTAGTCTACAAGCTAATAAAATGTCATGTGGCGTGTCATGTGGAAATTCACTTCTTTTCAGTGTCTATTTTTGTGTGGAAAATCAAAATGCAAAAAGTGTCTCAACTGTACTCAGTCTACTCTACAGTACGACTTTCAGATCCCACCGCATTGATGGCATCAGCCAAACTCTCCCACTCATATTTTTTCCTTTTGTTATTAATTCCGGAGGACAATATCGTTTTCGTTTCGATAGTAGCACCTCCAATTCACTTTCTGTTAAGTTTCGTTTCTTGCCACCATTTTCTTACTGCTTTCTTTTGCCAAAGTGGACTCATTACCATATTTAAATTAATTTAATTAAGGGAGGAGACTGGGTGGGGCATTGTGCTCGTGCATGTGCGCTCAATTTTACTTTAACTGGAATGTACAAAGACAGTGGCCCTCATTTATCATTCTTGCGTAGAAACGGGTGTATATGTTGGCGTAAGATTATGCTTACACTCCTCTCACCGCCTGATTTATGAAGCTGTGCGTACCTTTGAAATCCAGGGGCCTCATGTATAAAACTTTGCGTAGATTTCATCCTTAAAGTTTGGCACATAAGCACATAAGGCAGAATTTGCGTACGCACAAAAGTTTTCAGATTTATAAAACCGTCCGTACGCCAGAACCTGCGCAGAATTCACTTTATAAATCCCAGTCAGCGGAAGATTGTGCGCACATGCGTCTCCACCCTGAAATAACCATATATGGAGCTTACAACGCCTAGTTTTACTATGCATATCCTCATCTGCATATCATTTGCATATGATTATTCATCAACGTGATAACGTTTAATGGTACAAGACACATTACATTAATAAAAATCATGTATTTGCCTATCCTTGTCTTGTTTTTGAATACATAAATCAAATAGTGTAAAATACATTTAATCTTTTCCACTGGCCGAATAGTATTTTTAATTGATTTATATTTTTAATGGAAACAGATAGGCCTTGGGCATTATTTGCACGAAACTATTTTCTCAGACAATCTGGTATTATCATGATAAGCAATTATCTCTGTGGTTAAAACATTTAAACACAGCACGCTACAGGAAACGTGTTCAAAAACATCGCATCCACACCAAATATTTCTATTGATTGAATTTGAATATAAAAAATGTGGTAACTTCTCAATAATGATTTCATGTTTAAGTGTTCTCCATTAATTTGAATGGCATATTTAATCTAAATGTTTATATCATAAGTAAAACATAGTTTATATCAGAAGTATTTTATTTATTTAAACTGTTATTTGCATCAGTTTCACTAAACGGCCCAACTCGCTCGCTGGCGCGGACATTTAAGAAGGGATGGATATTTGCATCAAGTGACAGGTTGGTGAGCGAAATAATATTTGTATTATCGTGTATTTCTTTAGATTTTCTGTCTAAAAATGATCTTCTGCAAGACACCAGTGCAGAGCTATAATGAAATAGAGTCCAAATTTTATTAAAATCAATGAATCCATCAAACTCCATCATAATCATATCATAATGATAATTCAGGTTGTTGCAATTTGATTTATTGGGTGATGTAATAGGATAATTTAGAAGTTTTTCATTTTAAATAGTTATTGCTATTTGGGCCAGTTGGTGTCGCCAAAACACATACTCTTCTAAAAGAGTGCGTACGCACGGTCAAGAGCATCCTTACGGTGCGCACTTATCTACGCCTAGTTTATTTTTTATAAATCCCGATATGTGCGTGGAAAAATGTACGTACGCATATTTCTATGCCCATTTTGTGCGTACGCAACGTTTATACATCAGGTCCCAGGTGTACGCAATACTGGCCTTGATAAATACCGCGGCTGAAAACGACTGTCATTAGAATAACACACCCCTATATATTCAAGTGTCCGCTTCCCCCACGCCCTCATTTTTCGCCATGGACACACGGAAGACGGCAAAGAAGAGAAACTTCTTTGAGAAAGAGAAAGCGAAACCAGGGAAGTGGAAAGAAACAAAATTGATTTCTAGATTTTTATTATTAATGACGCTTATTATTATTTAGAAGAAGAATGTCGTTATTATTATTATTTGTATTTTTAATTATTATTATTATTATTTAAAAGAAGAATGTCATTTTTATTATTTTGTCAGTCTGAATTATTTTTTTGGTCATTGAAAGCCTTTCATTACTAAACCCAGTCCGTGCACACCTGCCGGGCCTAACCCTGGCCTAACCATCGTTTCAAAGAATACAACGGCGAGCGCGTCGAGTATAAACGCCTCGTCCGTTTGGGGAGGTGTGCGCGCAGTCTGCGGAGACTCGCGCTGTGGAGCCAGGCGAAAGTAAACAAGGCTTGAAACGTCAGGTAAAGCGCACAGGCTCGCAACTGAAGGAATACATATGTCTACAATTCAAATGCTTTGGTAAAGTCACACAACTTAAACATTGAAGTCCATGTTGCACAAAAATAAACACTGAAGTTTATAATTACTATGTTGTTGTTTTTTTTTTACAGTGGGTCATAATATATCATATCTTTTAGTTTGTCAGTGCGTTTTGTGTTGTTAGGAATTGTTTTTCTGCGCATTCCCGCTCTCAAAACGTGCGTACACCACCTCCTGAGCTGGCGTAGGATTTGAGCGTGCCGTACGCCAACGTTCATATTGATAAATCTCAAAGTCACCGTGGTTTTGGGTGTACGCCAGGTGTACGCTGGAAATTTGGTGTACGCACTTTTGATAAATGAGGGCCAATATGCGTGGGATCCTTTGTACGCAGAGATTCATACATCTGGGTTTTTTTGTGCGTACGCACATTTACAGCTTTGTCCGTACGCAATGTTTTAGTATGAATTCAACGCAAGTCTTTGTACATGAGGCCCCTTGGGTCTCATTTATTAAGTGTGCGTACACACAAAACGGGGCTGGAAATGTACGTATGCCAGTTTTCACGCAAAGGTTATGATCTATAAAAAACAAACTTGACGGGAAAATGTGCGCAACTTTAAGCAAACTTTGAGCCGTGCGTACGCACATTCTGGAGACAAAGGGAATTGACGACACAAATGGTGAGCTGGAGTTAAGTGTTTTTTTGGTCACTTTTAGACAGAAAATCTAAAGAAAATTTAACATATACAGAAAGATAATACAAATATAATTTCACCTACCAAGCCTGTCACTTGAAGCAAATATCCATCACTTCTTAAATGTCCGTGCCAACGAGCGCGTTGGGCCGTTTAGTGAAACTGACGCAAATAACAGTTTAAATAAATACAATAATGATTTAAACTATGTTTTACTTCTGATATAAACATTTAGATTAAATATGCCATTCAAATTAATGGAGTTAAGCACTTAAACATTAAATCATTACTGAGAAGTTACAACATTTTTATATTCAAATTCAGTCAATAGAAATATTTGTTGTGGATGCAGTGTTTTTGAACACTTCTCTGGCATGCTGTGTTTTAATGTTTTAACCACAGAGATAACTGCTTATCATGATAATACCAGATTGTCTGAGAAAATAGTTTCGTGCAAATAATGCCCAAGGCCTATCTGTTTCCATTAAAAATATCAATTAGAAATGCAATTCGGCCAGTGGAAAAGATTGAGAAAAACTTTCTCTGAAATGTATTTTACACTATTTGATTTATGTATTCAAAAACAAGGCAAGGACAGGCAACTACTTGATTTTTATTCATTTAATGTGTCTTGTACCGTTAAACGTTATCACGTGGATGAATAATCATATGCAAATCATATGCAGATGAGGATCTGCATAGTAAAACTAGGCGTTGTAAGCTCCATATATGGTTATTTCGGGGAGGAGACGAATGTGCGCACAATCTTCCGCTGACTGGGATTTATAAAGTGAATTCTGTGCAGGTTCTGGCATACGAACGGTTTTATAAATCTGAATATTTTTTTGCGTACGCCATTTTTGGCTTTCGGGCGCACGTACACTTTTAGTAAGGTTCCTACGCACAGTTTTATAAATGAGACCCCAGGGCTGCTTTTCCCAAAAGCATTGTATAAATGTAGATTGTATGTACACCATTGAGGCCAGTGGTTTCTATCATCATAGATACATAGATAGATAAATACTTGATTCATCCGCAAGGTAAATTCAAGCCTATCATCTTAGGCTTACAATGATTTTGGAAGCACATTCCAATCTGATTGAATGGCCGATAATTCACTGTAAAACCCAACAAGTTAACTCAACTCAAACCGATTGAGGAAACTGATTGCGGCAAACCATTTAAGTTTAAAAATAAATACATATGAGTATTGTGAACTTAAATATATTGATGACTCAATATATATAAGTTCACAATACTCATATGTATTTATTTTTAAACTTAAATGGTTTGCCGCAATCAGTTTCCTCAATCGGTTTGAGTTGAGTTACCTTGTTGGGTTTTTCAGCGTTGACATTTTGATAAAAAGTATCATATGCATGCATGGTTGATTACTTGCCATAGATATTGCCCACTAGAAATTCTTTTCAGTTGGAAACTACTGGTTGGCATGTACAGGAGATTGGGCCTCAACATTTATAGAACAGGGTTGATAACAACTTTGCTTATGCTACCTGTTGACTTCCTTATATTATCAAATCATTATATCATGCTGTACTCCAGTTTAAGATGGTCTAAGATATCCAATGGCATTATTCTACACTCAAGGTTGAGTTGGCCAAACTTAAATGGACATAAATATGCATCTCCTGTTTGTAATTTCCCCAGTTGAGAAAAACTTTCAGCTTTCCAGCAGGGCAAGTCTTTGTTCGTCCTTCATGTTCAGCTCGGTTTAAAGAAGGTACTTTATCAGTGATCTATCAGTGCTCACAATCACTTCACTGGATTAGCATCAGGCTTACCTGAACTGCCACTAAGCCCTCCAATCACGGCTCTCCGCACCATCAGTTTAGTTTCCAGCAGGAGTGGTGTAGTCACTCTAACTATTCAGGCTCTGCCATAAGGGGAGCTGCTCAGATGTGTAGGATTTTCTTTTTAACTGGCCGTTTAGTTGGTGCTTTATAGCCAGCATGATTCTGACCTTGCTAAAAGATTGATCTTCGTTTTCAAAGGAAGCCAAGTCTGCCTGCACTGAGAACAGTAGGCTCATATTAGAATATGAAAAGATTTTCTTATTCTTGGAAAACCAACAGAGATTTTTTGTTCTTTTCTTCTTTTAATTGCCAAAATTAAAAGAAAGGAAAATGACATCAAAGGAAAATAGAAGTGATTTGCATGTAGATGTTGAGTGAGCGACTTTAATGTGCTGCTGTGGCATTTTATATTTATTTATTAAATACATTTTTTGAAAGCCAGGCACCAAAGCACACTCTTGCGACCAGCAGAGTATGATTTTAGACAGGTCCAATTAAAACACAGAAGAATTAATTATAGTCAATAAGGCTTTTATGGGAATCAGCTAGACAAGATTGGCTCTTATTTCAAATCCCTCACGCTCACTCCCCAGCTTGGTTTTCTGCACCTATAAAGCGGCATCTGACAAAGAACTTCTCGCACAGGAAAAGACAGAGACAGTTGCGTAATACTTATGAGAGACGTGAGACTTTAACAATCACTCCTTTCCCTATTTGAAAATGGTCTCTGCTCTGGTAGATTAAAATAAGCTCTGCCATTTTTGTGATTATCGTCATCTAGCCTGTTATTCTCTGACCTCTATTACCATTTATG
Source organism: Scardinius erythrophthalmus (assembly GCF_964197995.2). NCBI lineage: Eukaryota > Metazoa > Chordata > Actinopteri > Cypriniformes > Leuciscidae > Scardinius > Scardinius erythrophthalmus. Next base: position 13,706,421 of record NC_138233.1, on the reverse strand, counting down.
ACTGTTAGATTTTATATATTAGTGTATATATATACTGTATATATATAAATGTAATTTCTTTATACAAGCCTTTTAATATAAAGGGTTTTTTTTTTTTTTTTGCAAAGACAATTTGATTTTCATTGATCCCTGTACTTTGTTAGAGCAGCTGTAGGATCTATGTTCCATCGTCGGGCTAAATCATCGTCTTCATCAATATCACTAATGCGGTGTTGATCATCACAGGAACAGCCTGAAATAAAATCATAAATGCATGCGCTCTCCCCTTTTCCCTCTGCACGTTAATCCAAGTGTCATGTTTTCAAAGGATGACACTTTAATTTCTCAATTGCAAACCCATGCTCTGTTGAACATTGTGAATCATTAACAGATCATTTTACAAATCACCTTGGTGACCGGTTGTCACAGTTACCTGCTGTGTTGACCCAGCTGTGATTGGCCTCCTCTGCGTGCAGGGTAATTTAATATCCAATCAGGTAATAGGCTATATTAGGGACTGAGCTTGTGTAAATCAGGCAGGGGGCCTGCAGCCAAGCGGGGGATTATTTAAGGAAATGCTGTTAAATTATGAGAGAAAACCATTGTGGAAGGCCTCAAGTTATTCAATTTAGGAATTAATTCAGCACATAAAAAAGATCATAAAATCTAAACAACCCTTTAGCTGCACTTAATATGTGATCAGCAGGAGAGAAATTGCAGAGAAAATAAAAACATAAATGTGTATAATAAATCTTGAACAAATACATGAGGTGTGAGTAAATTAATAAAAAGGCACTGTAAATACAACAGCTTCAATGCCAATTAAATGACAGTAGTAGGCCATTGTTTGCTGCATTTTAAACGTATTCGACCACAAGAGCATTTACACTACCAGTGCGTGTTGTCACATGCATTTCTGACCATCTTCATGGTTGAAAGTTGATAAATTCAAAGTGTTTTGGACCCCATTCACACCTGCATTAAAAGGACAGTTCACCCCAAAATGAAAATGTTGTCATCTCTTTCTCACCCCCGAGTTGTCTCAAACCTGTACGTGTTCTTTCTTCTGTTGAACACACAAAAAAATATATTTTAAAGAATGTTGGAAATCAAACGGTTGATGGTAGCCGTTGACTTCCACATTGGGGGGAAAACATACAATGGAAGTCAATAGTCAACTGTCTGGTTACCAACATTCTTAAAAATATATATTTTATGTGTTCAACAGAAGAAAGAAACTCATAGTTTGGAACAAATTGAGGGTGAGTAATTGATGACAAAACTTTCATTTTTGGGGTGAACTATCCCTTTAAAGTGTACGTGTGAAACTTGTACCTCTGAGTAGGGGATTTGTTAAGTTCAAGTCAGAAACCAAATGCGGACAAAGCCTAAACAAAACAAAATAATTATATTGTGAATGTGAACACTAAACCCAAATAACTACATCTAAATTCAAAATGATAAAAAGTATTCATTTTTTATCGCTTATTTAAATACTGTATCAAAACAAGATATTTGTGACATAAAGCAAACAGTGAAAGTTGAGAGATTAACTTGTCTATCATCTGTTGTTCCATACATCACACCTTTAAAATGATTTAAATACAGCATGTAAAAATAAAAACAACTTGCAAAATCATTAATTGTAATTTAAAACTGACTTGTTTTCTGCTCACTGTTTACTGATATACTATATATTACGATACTGTATCTATACTTTTACATGATATTATAGTCCAGTGTTTCTGTAATGTTTCAAATTGAAATGCCCTGCCAATGTCATCAATAATCTCATGAATCATCAGCTTCTTGTAATAATGACTTTGTTTGGTCATTCATGTTCCCAGAACTCATAATTACAATAATTTTGACTCCACTTGAAGGGCACATTAGTGCTTTACACTTTTTTTTTTTTTTTTTTTTTCCAAGTGTAACGGGGTTCAGATGTTACGGGAAGAAGGAGGCGGGAACCGGCGGACATTCAAACATATTTAATAAATAAATACACAAATACAAAAATGCAAGTAAAAGCCAGCAGCCCCTCACGGACGACTGCTGGCAACACAAACCAAAAACAAAACATCAACTAAAACACAGGCCTGTCCTCTCTCGCTCTTCACTGTCGTCGCTCCTCCTTTATGCCTCCGCTCCTCCGTGAGAGATGCGAGACCGGTGCGTCTCACAGGTGTAGCTCATCATAATTACGCCACCGGCCTCGCGCCGTCCTCCCACGGCCCTCGGCCTCGTCCTGCTCGCCACATACCCCCATCGCCCCTCGCAGGCCGGGGGGTACCACCGAGGCTGCGCCTACTCCCCCCCCCCCCTCCCCGGGGGGACCGATCACGGCGGCTGCGGTACCTGGGGGTATGGACAGACGAGGCGAGAGTACAGGAGACGGAAGCATGAGGAGCGACAGAGACGAGAGAGGGGAGAAAAAAAAAAAAAAAACCTTGATCCGGTTCCCACAACGCGCTGCCATCCGGCCCGCCACCCGCTGGGCGATCTTCTCCGCGGTGCCTGGCGGTGACGCTGGATAGACCTCGGTGGACGGCACGACACTCCTCCGCCGCCTGGTGGACGGCGACGGCTCCTCCAGGTTCGGGCAGTCGGCAGGAGTCCCCCGTTCCCTGCTCCTCCCCGTCATGGCGGATGGCAGCAGGCTCCGGCCCACGGCGAACGGCGACGACTCCTCCGCTCCCTACCGGACGGCAGCCGCCCCTCCAGCACCCAGGCGGCCAGCAGCGAGCTCGTCCGTCCCCCCGGCAACTCACTCCAGCGCACCGCCTCGAGCGTCCATGGCGACGGAAACTGCCCGCCATGCTCGATGGCACCGCGGATTCCCAACAGCGGCAAGGGCTCTTTGACAGCGCGTTCCTCCTCCTTCCCGGGTTTCGGCACCAATGTAACGGGGTTCAGATGTTATGGGAAGAAGGAGGCGGGAACCGGCGGACATTCAAACATATTTAATAAATAAATACACAAATACAAAAATGAAAGTAAAAGCCAGCAGCCCCTCACGGACGACTGCTGGCAACACAAACCAAAAACAAAACATCAACTAAAACACAGGCCTGTCCTCTCTCGCTCTTCACTGTCATCGCTCCTCCTTTATGCCTCCGCTCCTCCGTGAGAGATGCGAGACCGGTGCGTCTCACAGGTGTAGCTCATCATAATTACGCCACCGGCCTGCTCGCCACACCAAGGTTTTTGGAAATCTAACAATTCACTATATTTCTGTATTTGCTCAATTTCAGATTGACCTGACTTTTTCAATGCCCTAAAACTTAATTGTACACATTGCTGTCTATCAAACGGTCCATACAAGCTGTATGGCTGTATCTACACCTATACAACTTAAATATACACCTATACAGCATACATGACACAACAAATATGCAAACCTAAAAATAAAAAAAAGAGCGACAGTAAAAGAGAAAAGGGAGAATATAGCTGTCCTAATGAGTAGTAGGTACATCCTGACATCTTACTGAACTTCTAATGCTGGGACAAAGCTGTCACAGAGATATGTCTATGAGTATGTTTGCTTGGTCTTAGCCCCTGGCTGCCAGTTGAAAATGCATATTTTGCCCTTAAAGTTTATGGTAATATATGTCAATCAGGGCTAAACTTATCTGACTGTACTTTAAATCCCAGAGAAAGGCTGATACGGAGAGCGAGAACAAGGATGAAATACCAGGGATGGGAAAGAGAGATAGAGAGAGGCAAAAAGACACCATTCTCAGCAATGTGTGTGCCACTTAAGCTACGTTCACACTGTGACCCTAGGTGCTCAATTCTGATTTATTGCTCAGATCTGTTTTTTTGTTTTGTTTTGGCATAGCTGTTGTTCACATTGTTGTTTTAAATGTGGCCAATATCAGATTCCAGTGTGAACAGATCATGTATACATGATCATCAGTTCTGACACATCACTGTCCTTCCACTGACTAACTTTCACAAGTTAGTGTCTTGATAGGTATGTAAAATCTGACTCCCATGAGTGCAGAATTTTGATGAATGTTGAGAGTGACGTCGCATTAATTCCATTTGACCGTTCAGACTAATGTCCCATTGCAAAACATCTGACCTATATCGGGATTCAGGATATATTCAGGAGCACATATGGAAGTGGCCCAAATTGGAATTGAAAAGATAAGATTCCATGTGGTTTTGTGCTGTTCACACTGTCATAAGAAAAACAGATCTGAGTCACACATGGGAAAAAAAAAAAATAATAATTTGGGTCACATTTACCTGCAGTCTAAGCATAGCCTTTGACAGAGATGTGTCCACTACCCCAAAAAAAAGAACCACAATGTCACATTTAAACCTTTCCCCACTGTTTTTCAGAGCGAGAACGGGAGGCAACAAGCCACAACCCCCACAGAGAGGCACAGAACACCCATGGAGCAGCAACTTGAGCCTGAGGTGTGCAGCAGCCTACAAAGATGGAGCTGTCACTGAGGTTTCCACACAGCAGGACATCTGATAGACCTTTAGTTCTGCCCAGAGTGTACTTACACCAAAGAGATGTGTCATACATTCTCTCTCTCTCTCTCTCTCTCTCTCTCTCTCTCTCTCTCTCTCTCTCTCTCTCTCTCTCTCTCTCTCTCTCTCTCTCTCTCTCTCTCTCTCTCTCTCTCTCTCTCTCTCTCTCTTCTCTCTCTCTCTCTCTCTCTCTCTCTCTCTTTTTAATATGCTAAAACATCAGAGAAACAAGACGAGCCAAAAATATATGAAAATAATAATAATATTTAGTGTGATTATTCAAAATAAAATTACATTTGTATCTTTCATCCTTGTCTCTCCATCTCACCCTTTCTCTTGGATCTAAATTAGTCAAGATATCTCACTGTTTGGTGGAACAATCTACCCATCTACCTATTCAGGAAATGGGGAGAAAAAGATTGTGTTTTTTTAAACACTGTGTTATCAAACTTAATGTCGCTTATATTTTGACTTTATATATGATCAGACACTTAAAGGTGTCATTATAGTATTAACATTTTACAAAAATTAAGCTCAAATGGAGATACTGTAAGAATGTTTTGACCAGCAAATGTCAGACATGTGTTTTGTTTGTAATTAGAAAGGACGCATCTGTGACAGTAAGTGCATGGCGCTCTGGGTTTTTTTTTTTTTTTCTTTCTGCCATTTAGCCAATGTTCCTTTTCGAGAACGTTCACTTCGTATTGCGCAGCTATACGCAGTGGAAAAATTCCTTTTCTCGAGAATATTGAAGCCTATATTTTAAAACGCAGTGCAGCTGCACAGCCAGCACAATGGCAAGCTGACTAGCGTGACTATGTCTTCGCTGACTCTCATGAAGCCGTCAACTAGCCCAGCAGCGGAACGAGCAACTTTGCCTTTTGCAGCTCAGCGGATGGCGACCTCCTGCTTTCAGCAACTCGGCGCCGCTCACCTGATTCGTCGTTTCCTTGTGGTCATCCGGCGAACAATATCCTTTGCAAGCCTTCAAGTGCTCGCTGCAGCAGCGCTTGTAAAAGAGCAAATTTTCTCTTGTGGCGTTGTTCCAAATGTTAAGTGCCGACTGTGCGGCATGCAGAGCCCCTCTGCATCCCTCAGATGGCCACGATGAGTTTGTTTCCTGCCTGGGCCTCAGACACGCGGAAGCAGCACTCAAGCAAGGCGGCTGCTCTCACTGCGAGAACATGTCACTTGCCTCTCTGCACTCGTGGCTCTTACGACACCGCCCCTCACCAAAGCCGTCACGGACCTCTGCCTCGAGTGGTCTTCTCTCCCACCAGAAGCCGCCTTGACGAATGGTTTCTGCCAGGGCACCAGCAGGCCCCTCAACAGCATCCAGCCCATTTTTTCCTGGAGGTGCATGACGAGCTAACAAAGTCTTGGCGCGCCCCATACTCTGCATGTCTGTGCTCGTCGACTTCAGCCACGCTGACCACCCTCGACGGCACTGAAGAGAGAGGGTACGAGAAACTGCCCCCTCTGGAGGAAGCGGTGGTCGCGCACCTTTGCCCACCCACTGTCGTTGAATGGAGAACCAAGGCGGTTCATTCATCAGAACCCTTGCTGGCCAGGCTTATACCGCCACCGGATACACGCCATGGCAGTCCTTCAGGTGTTCCAAGCCAAACTCCTCCGCTCCATGGACGAGTCTGGCCCAGACTCCACAGCCTTCAGGGACCTGCGCAGCACCACCAGTCTAGCCCTGTGTGCTACAAACACCACGGCCCAGGCGATCGGGAGAAGCATGTCCAGCTTGGTTATGCTAGAACATCATCTTTGGCTCACCTTGACACAGATCAAAGACTCGGACAAGGCTGCTTTTCTGGTCTCGCAGATCTAGAACGCTAATCTTTTCGGTGCCGCGGTAAAGGGGTTCTCAGATGCGCTTCACAGAGGCTCAGAAGTCATCACATGCTATGTCGTCGCCGGCGTTCGGAACTTCCTGCCGAAGCGATCAAGCTCAGGGTTGGGTCGACCTAAGAAAACTCTTACCCAACAGTGACCCAAATAAATCACAAAAAGAACACTTTCTCCCTCTAAAATATAAGGGTGACTGGTCCCCATAACATGGTGGCCAATCCCAAATTGTCATTTAACCCCTAGCCACTCAGGCAAAGGCCTGGGAAGCCATCCCAGATGTGTCAAAATGGGCATTAAACACAATAAAACTAGGTTACTCACTGCAGTTTGCTTGCAAGCTTCCATGCTTTCATGCTGTGGTCGAAACCTCGGTGAGGAGCAATGTGGCTCACGTCCTCCGCACCGAAGTGCTAAGTCTAATAGCGAAAGGGGATGTCGAGACAGTTTCCCCGCCATTACGCGAGTCAGGTTTTTACAGCTGTTAAAACCCGCACATTCACAAAGTGCATAGATTTGCCCCCTGAGACAACGGGGAATGTGCATTTTGAATTACCTCGACGACTGGCTCATTCTAGCTCAGTCAGAGGCCTAATTAATAACCCACAGATCCTGGCTCCTCAGGCTCCGGATCAATGTTTCCAAGAGCATGCTGCTCCCCAGCCAACGTATAACCATCCTGGGAACAGTAATCGACTCTGTCCAAATGAAAGCTTGGCTCACGCCAGACCACGCTCTATCGATTCAGCAGCTTGCGGCTTCGTTCAAGCCGGGCTCTTTCAAACCCCTGGTACCAGTCTGGTGTGAACATGGGTGTGGTCTCAAGGAGAAAAGTGATTTCAACAGAATGCCTCCAATCTAGGTTGGGTAGCTCTGTGTGAGGACAGGCCTGTCTCCGTCCTCTGGTCGAGCTCGGAGAAGCGCCTACATATCAACTGACTCGAAATGAGAGCGGTCTTTCTAGCCCTGAAAAACGTCCTCCCAGACCTGGGGGTCACCATGTTTTGGTTCGGACAGACATGTCATTGGTGTCCTATATAAATCGTTAAGTCGGTTCCAGGTCCTTCAACCTGTACACCATGGCCAAACACCTGCTTTTATGGGCTCACGCCAACCTAAGCTCACTGAAAGCGGCGCATGTGCCAGGCATTCTGAACCAGCGTACAGATATGCTATCAAGACACAATATTCTCCCAGAGGAATGATCTCTCCACCCGCAGACGTTTCAACTGATCTGGAGTGTCTTCGGCAGGGCAGAGGTAGGCCTATTCGCCTCAAGACAACTCTCACTCCCCTCCGGTCTCGATGCTCCCTCAGGTCTTCGAATAGATCAGGGAGCACAAGTGTGCAATCCTACTGACAGGCCCTCTCTGGAAGACCCATATATAGTTCTACTAGAGAAAGCCCCGTGGCCCATACCACTGAGGAGGGACATCCTCACGCAAGCGAACAAAGTCATCCTCAGACCAAGACATGGTTATGTACCCAAGGTGGTCTCAACTCCATTCAGAGCCCAGGTCATCTCAGTATTGGTGCTTCCCTCACTGGAAGACATTGGAGAATTGAGTCTATTCTGCCCTGTTGGGGCTCTCAGAATTTATTTAGAGCGCTCTGCCTCATTCAGACAGTCAGAACAGCTCTTTGTATGCTTTGGTGGCCGTGTCAAAGGGCTTCCGGTCAAGATGGATAGTGGACGCTATCTCTCTAGCTTACGCCTCAATGGGCCTGCAATGTCCCTTTGGTGTTAGAGCTCATTCCACAAGGGGCATGGCTTCTTCATGGGCTTGGTCCAGGGGAAAACCAATCGAGGACATTTCTGCGACGGCAGGCTGGTTTTAGCCGTCCACATTTGTGAGATTTGCCATAGGTTTCGTGCAGTTCCTGCAGTGCAGCCAATCAGCACTCTAGTCAGCTCTGCATTGTGCTGGCTGTGCAGCTGCACTGCTTTTTAAAATAAAGGCTTCAATATTCTCGAGAAAAGGAGTTTTCCCACTGCCTATAGCTACACAATACTAGTTCCCTACTTTCAGGGAACCGAGGTTACGTTAGTAACCGAGTACGTTATAAAAGGTGAAGTGCTATGCATAGGCTATTTAAGACAGTAATGGCTATGACTTGATGACAGATAGACTAAGACACTCTTCTCTGCACCTCAAATACTACATAAAACATCAGCCTTTATAGTGCATCTTGAGGAAAGAAAATGCTGTTTTTACTCAATCAGCAAGTTAATTATTCACCCTAGCATTGCAAACAGGCAGAGATGGACCAAACTGCGTGTAGCAATTCATTAATGAATCACGATAGGAGCAGATGGAGTTATGAGGTTTGACCGACAATTTGAGGAGACAATGGAGTTGCGAGGCTTCGTCACAAGCTGTTTTTAACACTTTTCATTGTTAAAAAATTTACAAACCCTACAGACAGATGTAAAGGGTGACCAATAATGATTTAGGAAAAAAAGACGAGATACGAGCTTTCAGCCCAACAGCAACAATATGTTTGTAATTACTTTTTAATTAAATTAATATAAGTTATAATTAAATAAACATAATAAACATAAATAAATATAAGCCTATGTAAAAAGTATAATATGGGACATTTGTGATTTATGATCAACACAAAAACATACATAGTTAAAAACAGAAGTAAAACATTACATTTAATTAATGATGCCTCTGACCTGTAGTATGTAAGATCTGTAATAAGATTTGATAAAGTAGCTATTAAAATCATCTTTCTGCATTATTTACAGCTATATAATAAAAAGTGCATTTAGCATCAATGCTTATAGTTCCTCGAACACTTATTGGTTGGAAAATCAAATAGTCCCGCCCCAAATTCAAGCCATTGGTTGAGCTAATGTCCAGCTTTTCTCAAACAAGCAATGTGCTGAAATTGCTATCCACGACTTTCCCGAACTCTGACCTTTCCCGTGATCGCTATGGCAACGTAGAACAAGCCGGTAAGTAACTTCCGGTTCACGTTAGCCTGAAGATACTGCTAACAGAGAGCCTCAACAAGCCCAAACAATTTGCTTGGATAATGAGGAGTAGAGCTTAGATCGGGCCCAAAAAATCAAGCCCGACCCTATCTGAGCCCGTTGTGTCCGAGCCCGGCCCGACACATTAACTGTAATTATGAGCCGAGCCCAATTTAGACCCAATCATTTTTAATACGTGGGCTGTTATAACCAGGGGCGGTGCCAGATAATTTTTTAACGTGTGCTGAGGGGGTGCTATATATATTATATATATAAATACTTTTAATAAATGAGCAAAAATTGGCCACTTAATATTTAATATTCAATTATTTTAATGATCACAATTAAAGTATTAATTTTATTAAATTGAACAAGCACAACATTCGGCATTCAATCAAATATTATTAAAGATTTATTATTAATAATGTTATTTCAACACAATATCTCGTTATTTCGACATCAAATGTGTGCCGAGTGTGCGTGCAATAAGCAAGATGTGCATTTGTAAATCCGGTGACACGCGTGCATTGATTTTTATTAATAAACTAGTGTTTCTGTCAGTGTCTGCTGCAAAGATGAAGATGATCATGGTGTTCACTTTTCATAATCAACATAGATGGAAAAAATTACATTATAATATTTGAACAAATATGTAACTAAATGCTCTTATTTAATGGCTACAACAAATATAGTAGGCCTACATACTCTCTATTTGTACAAATTGCTGCACATTCAAGTTAATTCTCGAATTAATTTTCACATTATTGAAAACAATAAACATACCACTTAAATATATATATACGGTTGTACTGCAGTTTTTTCTAAGTAGCGTTACAAGAAACACTCTTTCTGGGTAGATCGAGGTCCATTTATGTTGGAAACAACTCCCATTCATAAAATCCTTCAGTTTTCGCGTGTTGTTTGTGCACCCCACAACGGTACACGTTGAGCCACAAGGAGCCATTGCTTATCTGTCAGCATTACTACTTGTCAGTAATCAGTTTCACCCGTTTGTACCGCGACGCGAGTATCCCTTGTGTGCAAGCTTCATTGAGCGTTACGCTAAACCGGAACTGAGATACCGGCAACAGGAAGTATCGAGTGTCATGGCGACGCCCATTAAGACTCGCAGGAAAGTTGTGGATAGGGACCATCTGTTTACAACTGTTGAACGATTTCTTATGGCTGTCTTTGTATATTAAACTGGAGAAAGCAAACAGTACTTTAACACAGAAAAAGTACACACTTCACCTTTAACGTTAACTTTGGCATCCCATTTCTTTTAAGCACAACATTAAAGATTGAGGATTAATTGAAGATTAAATGAGAGCTTTTCTTTTTGCTGCCCTGTCAGCAAGTGTTTGACCGTCTGTTTTGTTGTATCCAAATGACCATACACAAAAACAATCCTCCCTAATCTGATTTATCTTTTGTTATCTGAGCTTATAACAGTTCTCACCACAGTGGCTGAAATTTACAGATTATATAAATAAGAGCTGAGATAGCTGAGGCTCAATAAAGCTTGGCTAGCTCTTATTTGCATACAGCTCTGCTCTCTGTTTAATGCTGTTAGGTGTAACTGATTATATTGTTTACAATGGTGACAACTACAGGGAGCTTAAAAAGTGCAGTGGTCAGCAACGGTCCACTGGTTCTTTGTGAGCATATGTGTAAGTGTGTTAAGCCTGGCCTTATTTTAGTGACAAATTTGTTGACAAATCGACTAAATGTGACACAAACTCAATTTAAGGGTCACCTTCAATAGTTTTAAGTTCACTAATTTAGATGGCTAGACAGTTGAAGCAGCAGTTTTAATCAGCAAGATTTGCAAGACAAATTTCTTACAGATAATGACATACATTAATGGCTATATCAGTTGAGTTACAGAAATACAGAATATCTTAATTAAACAGTTGTTTCACACATGGTAGATAATTATTTAAACACTGGTAGCTTAAAGGCACAATTTTAAGTCTGATATCAAAAGAAAACATATCCTTGTAGTTAAAGTTTGCTGGTTTGCTATATAGAAATGTTGTTGGTTCAAACCCAGGCACGTGATATAAATATTGCTCCGTCAAAACTGGTCAGTGCTTTTGAAAAGCTTGTCACCTCCAGACGACCCAAAGACCTCTCCCTGCAAGTTTAAATAGCAGGTTGTGTGAATGTAATAGCTCAAAGACTTGCTTTTGCACCTGAATTTCCCTCAAGGATCAATAGTGTGTATTTTATTTTTTAGTAATTTAATTACTGCTTGCCCCGGGGCACTGTCCTTGCAATAAATGTAAAGTTTGTAACAGAAAGAGAATAAATATCCTAATGGATGTGAGTTCGAGCTGCTCTTACAAATGCTGCGGGTTCAATCTAAGTTCATGGAATGCAGGTTCAATCCTAGATAAGGCACTTGAGGTGTTGCAGTCACTGAGATGACAGTTCTTCTGCCTCGGAAAAAAAGCTGCCGATCCATGTGAATGTCTGAAATTGAACCGTTGTGCTGTTTGCCAGTCCGTGGGAAATAATCTGCGAGTTGAGAGTTGAGAGCTGTCAGAACCTCTCTTGAAAACTTACTAAAGCTATCTTAGATACCCAGTCTTATAGGGTGTAATTATGGTTGCGAGTTTGTGCCTTTCTAACCAATTATAACTGAGTTTGTAACTTATACCAATAGAATGTGGAATCAGCCCCAGGGAGAATATGAATATGATTAGGAACACGGGTCCTCTGTACTTTTGTACTGATGAGTCCTCCGTGGTATTGAATACAGGGAGTGTGTGTAGACCCCAATTATGCTGAAACTTGATTGTGTCAAGTGAAGCCAAGACCACTTGGTTAATGTGATTTTCTTTACAATACTGTTGTCATTCTAAAGTTGTTTTCCAAAACCTTGTGAGCTTCTTACCTACAGCATTTTAAGTCACATGTGGGGTCCCGATGTGCAGGTTATTCCAAAAACCAAGATTTAGTTTTTGATTTAAAAAGTTTTTGTGTGTTTGTGTTTGTGTGTGTGCGTCTGCGTGCGTGTGCGCGTGCATGTGTGTGTGTGTGTGTGTATAGCCTATATATACTGCTTAAATCATAACACTTAATGCATTAACTACTGTTAATTCGATTTTTTTGGGGGGCTAAATCAAAATGCTACATTGCATTTTCACAGATACCGCAGTGCAATCCCAGAATCCACTGCGACAAGTTATATTTGTATGTTTTTATATTTATATGAAATTTTAAAAAAAGATGTATATTTTACTAACAATTTTTCTAGTGAATATTCATGTGTGCTATGCATTTTTCTTATTTTTTTATTTTTTTATTTTATTAGTTTAATTTTACTCTTTTTATGCTTATTTTCACATTAGAGAGTTATGAGGTTCCTGATTTAAATAGGCCATATTATGCCCTTTTAGTCAGTCTAATGCCCAGTTGTGATTTTTTTTTAATTTTTTTTATGGTCAACTAAAATAGGTTTTCATGCTTGAATGTTCAAAAACACATTATTGTTCACATATTTTACATTGTTGCATTTTACGCTCAGTTTAGTTCTACAAAGGTTCTCATTCCAGCAAGCACAGTGTGCTTTGATTGGTCAGCTGGACCAGTGTGATGTTATTGGTCAACCACTTCAAGTGTGTTTCGGAAATGTCAAGCCCCTTACCACAGCTGCGAGTTACAACATACTAACTCAACCGGGTCTCGTCCCCCTTGTTTTGCGTATGCCTTGGACGGGGATTATTTAAATGAGTTCAGAAACAGTGCTTATTGATATAGAGAAAAACTCTCTTTGGAGTGGGCTTTGTGCTTTGTAACTTTGCAGACATTTTCTTGATTAAACAGCAACACACATGAAAGTATAATGAAAGACCCACATGAAAAAATAAAATAAAATAAAAATTAAAGCATAATAGGTCCTCTTTAAAAGACAACTACCTGTTACCTTATTAAATAATAGATATTATTTAAATTCTATGTAGTGACCATCCTGAAACATAGGGTAGCCTGATGAAGACCAGTCTGTTTTGCTCTGGGGTGGTACTGGGGGCGATGGGGTCTTGAACATTCATCTGTCCTGCAGGTCTGCTGTGACCTTCTCTGCAGTCAGGACACAATGCAGCGGATTTCTTCATAGCGTCTGTCAGCTTTGGCACATGACATGCCAGCCTGCAGCATGCCAATGGCCTCTCCCTTACAAAGCATTGAGTGCATGAAGCACGCTCTCACCCACACACCACTACTCTCTCAGGCATTGATTATATCCTTCCACAGACTTCTTGTGGTGTTGGGCCCTCATTTATCTGTCATGAAAATGAACCAGATCAGAATGGAGAAGTAAATAATTCTACATTTGAATTATTCTGAAGTGGAATTCTAAAGTATAACAGCAAGGTTTTATACTTATCTATGCTATCAGCGCTATAGAGGATTAGACAGGGAGATTGAAATTAAACTGTTGTGAGTTAGACTATAAATGAACGACACTCGTTGATGCTTTCAGAACTTGAATAAGGCCTGCCAATGGCTTCTGGTGTTCTCATTCTCATCTGTTTTCTTTGATCTGGTGTAATTATCTTGACAACAGCCTTGATATCCAGCAGGAGTCCTCAACTTCGATCAAACAAATTTCAGGTTTTTTTTTTCAAGATTCATACAGCAAGAAAGCATTCACCACCTGTTTTTGCATGTATGTTCGCATGCATATTATGCATTTATGCATGTTTTATAAGCTCACTCACGTTTACTAATCATCTTTCTCTTTTACTGGTGATCTGTCTCTTGCTTTCTTATTCCTTACTGATTCTTTAGGTACAATCACCGAAAATGAGAATTCTATCATTTACCCTCATTTTGCTCCAAACCTGCATGGCTTTATTTGTTTTGTTTGTCGAAAACAAAAGGTGAGTTTTCATTCATATTTTCAGTTAGATTTTATTTTTATCATTTAAATTTTTATTTTAGTTTGTGTTTATTTTTTGTTGTGCATTTCAGCTTTGTTTCAACTACCCATAAATATGGTTCAATAGTTTTAGTTGTAATTAAAAATGACAACACTGAGCCAAGCGATACATTTATGTGAGCGAAAAAGTAGTTATTTACTTCTTTACTTCCATTACTTCCAGATGTTTTTGGCGGCAAATATTATTTTAGTCAGTGAATTGTGAACTGGAATTATTCTGAAGTGTAAGTGAATAATTCAGACTGGTTTTGGGTTACATTTTTATGATGCTCAACTTTTAGACATTCTAGTAACTATAAGTAACTTTGCTACTACATGTCAACTAACTCTCATTAGAGTATTAGTAGTAGACTGTAGTAAACTGTTAGACTGTTAGATTACGGTTAGGTGTTTGGGTAAGTAGAATAAGTTGACATGTTGTTGCAAAGTTAGTGGAATGTCTGTTGGGGGACCATCGAAAAAAAATGTTACCTGGTTTTGTGAACTGGTTCAACTGATTAATTGAAAAGATCGAATTAAGATTAATTATTCACATATCTGCATCGCAACTTCACTCATGAAAGTGCCAAGGAGAGTTAGAGTGGATGTCAAGATTTTCAGTGAATATCAACTGTAAACCTTGTTATGTTTCTCTCACAAAATGAGCATGACTTCAGAAAACTTGGATAAAAAATTGTTATGACTACTTTTATGGTAATTTTAAGGTGTTTTTTTGTCATTTTGTATCCTGACAGTTCCAGTTCTCGTTCATTTTCATCATATGGATTTACCTTTTGCGTTCTACAGAACAAAGTCATACAGTTTTGAAACAACATAAGGGTTAATAAATTATGACGGAATTGTCATTTATGAGCAAAGTGAAACTGTCACGTCCTGCGAATGAGTCGAAACCTTCTTCTCAGGAAGTCTGTGCATGTGTCACTAATGAATCATTCGGGTGAACTTTCAAAGCATATCTGAAATTACCCAATAAATAAATCAGTCTGTCCTCTTTCAACCAAGATCCCTCTCTCCCTGCTCCCACAGGACGAGGGAATTGGTCGACTGAGAAGAAATGGGACTCGAAGTAAGTAAGCAGGAGCAGTGCTGGGAATATTATTCTGGATGCAGCCGGATTAAAATGCTAAAGTGTCCAGAAGGATACATGGAGATAAAGAGCACTTTATACCATATTATCTCAGTAAGCACAAAAACACATATGGAGTCATTATAGATTACTTTAAAGACACAAACAAACATGCACTCATAAGCACTAGATTGAGCATGTTTTACGTCTATCAACCCTTGTGTCAGACCGGACAATCCTTTAACACTACATATCCGTGGATGTTACACATTCTTAAGCGTACTGTCACAGCTCTAAACACGAGCAACACAACAGATTCCATCTGTTCTAAAAACGGCACTATAGGTTAATCTGTACTTTAAAAAAAAAAATAGCTTAAATGCAATATGTTACTTTTCCCTCCTTGTTTTTGCAAATCCTTAAGAACTTATTACTATAAGTACATCATCATCCTTATTTCCGTTTACATATGTTACCGGCAAAGTGTGAAATCCCGGTATTGTATAGAATGCCTAGGCAATGTATAGAATGCCTGATGGTTTTTGGCAAAAATACATGACCTAATTCTATACATTACCTAGGCATTCTATAGAATGCCGGATTACACACTTTGCCGGTAACATATACACTACCTTTCATAGTCATGTTTATTACTGACCAGTCTAGAAGCATTCAACTGTATATGTGGCTATGTGTGTAACTGTGTAAGATTATAAAAACAGCTTAGACCCCTAAGAAACACATTACACAACATTAAGAGAGATTAAGACCCAAATCAGCCAAGGGTTGCCATGGAGACTTGGATCAAAGTTATTAATTTCTGATGAGCGATCTAGTCAGAGATTTGGTAACAGGGATTAGCGGAATCTTCCCCTCTTTTCCCCTCCTTTTAAACAGGACAGACACAAAAACAGATGTCAGTCTGTCTTTTTGGAGTCCTTTCTCTTCCTCACTATTTCCTCTTGAACTCAAATTTGCAAAAACTGTTCAAATTTACACAAAGGTCAGTCCAACACTATTACGATCTATGCAATCTCATATTAATGTAGAACACTTTTTTTTTGTAATTATTATTTTAATTATTAAAAAAGTTTTTCATTTGTTATTATTTTAAATTATTAAAAAAGTCCTTCATTTGTAAAAATGCTTGGTAAATCAGAGACAGCTGGTAAGTATTTGTGCATCTAAAGAGATTTTTTTTAAAAATCTGAAGAAAATAATAATTTAAAAATAATACATGAAAATGATTAAACAATAAGTGTACTGGTCAAAATTAATAAAGCATGCACTGCTGTTCAAAAGTTAGAGGTTTATAATATTTTTTAAAAAGGTTTTAAAAGGTGTGTATGTATATATATATATATATATATATGTATGTGTGTGTGTGTGTGTGTGTGTGTGTATGTGTATGTGTATGTGTATATATATGTGTGTATATATATATATATATATATATATATATATATATATATATATATATATATATATATATATATATATATATATATATATATATATATATGTGTGTGTATATATATATATATATATATATATATGTTTGTAATTTGTTTGCAGATGGCACTTAGCTTAATATTTGATCTAATGCGATACAATTTCGACATTTCTGGCTTAAGTGTCCTAATATTTTTGAGGCCACTGTATGCATCTGTAATGGAATCCAGTCATATTTATCATGCAGTAGCTTCTCTGATAACCAAAGAGATGAATTGATGTGTTTTCAGTCTGATGTTCTCACGGTGTCTCTCTGGGAGTCAATGTTAAGGCACTGCTTTGAAGATGAGGGCTCCAAATCAGTGTGGGAATGAGAGGGATGCTTTCTGTGGTCCACAGTGACTCCTCTTCTGATCTTGTGTGTGTGTGTGTGTGTGTGTGTGTGTGTGTGTGTGTGTGTGTGTGTGTGTGTGTGTGTGTGAGGTCAGTGGCTGGTGCTGATTTTTAATCATGTAGGGCGTATATGTGTGTGTGTGTGTGTGTGTGTGTGTGTGTGTGTGTGTGTGTGTGTGTGTGTGTGGTGTGTTTGACACTCGCAGTCTGCGGAATTCAGACAGGGAGTGGGAGTATTCTGGAAATCACAAGGAGTGGTTTGAAGGCCGAAGTGTGTAATTTTTAATAAAATACTTGCTCCTATCCCAGTTTAATATGCAGAATAAATATATAGGTATACTGTTTGAGGAGCGATTTCTCCCAAAAGTGCAATAGTATGGCTCTGTGCCGCTATCAATCCATTTTTATTGTCAGACAGAGCGACTTTTCTGGAAACCTGTTTGAAAGTAATACTTACACTGTTAGAAAAATCTGTAGAAATTACAGTATTACTGGCAGCTACTTGCCAGTAACTTACTGTAGATTTAAATTGATGTTATTTACTGGCAACAGTTTGTTCAAAATTAAATGAACATTAAACATTAACAAGTCTTTATCTTTACAGAATAAAACTAAAATAACATCCTCATGCAAAGCATTCTGGGAACCAAAATCTGAAGGAAAAAAAAACAGAAAAAGGTTGATGAAGATTTCTGGTTCCCAGAATGCTTTGCATTAGATTGTTATTTTATAATTTTATTCTTTAAAGACAAAGACTTGTTAATGTTTAATGTTCATTTAACTTTGAACAAACTGTTGCCAGTAAATAACATAAATTTAAATCTACAGTAAGTTACTGGCAAACAGCTGCAAAACTACAGCAAATTTTTTACAGCGTATTTCTCCATTGAATTTGGAGATGCTATATAGTGGCACAGAAATTGCACAGTTCAGCTTGTAAAAATAGAGCTCCATTCTTAACCCATTAATTTAAGAAGAAAACACACATATGTGTGAGCAATGAACACTGAACAGAGCTTTATCAGCTTAAAAAAAAGAAAAAGAAAAAAAAAAGAGCTGCCTGCTTACATTTTATTGATCCCTGAGGGGAAATTTAGTGCTAAACGGCTGCAACATCAAACACAGAGTGCACAACACTTAGTTGCACACAAAGTTAATTGCATAAATCTATGGATAAGCAGGCTATAGACTCCTAACCCCCAAATGAACTTGCGTAAAAGAGTGGTTGAGGGTTACTCGCACAGTACATTCAGACAATTCATCTTGAATAAATCAGCTACAGGAAGTCAAAGCTTTTATTTAGAGATATTTTTTTTTCCCCATTTGAGATAATTGTTCAGAGCAAGACTAAAAACTTTACTTTTCATAGCATATCCACAACCTTGCTTTTTTAGTCTTAAATTACCTTTCATGTAGTGTGTAACATAGCTCTAAGTGAATGAAAACATCCTGCAAAGTTTTAAATTTGAAAGTGCACCGTAGTTATTGTCTTTCAAAAGTAAGAGTCAACACAAAGTCAATTAAATGAATCATTTTTCAAACGATTCATAAGCCGTTTCGTTGTGACGTCAAAACGAAACATTAGCATATGCGCGCGCAGACACCAGGGAAAACTTGAACCTCAAACCAGCAGCTGATTCCTGTAGATACTGGATAGCATCATGTCGAGAAGATGCTCTACAATGTGAAGGCAAAGCCAGAATTTTTTTTTTATTCACTGCCCAAGGACGAGCATGTGAAGAATCAGTGGTTAAAGTTCATCTTTACCATGATACCACAGCAGTATAATCCTAAACTTTTGACGTGTTCCCTTTATTTTACTAACGACTGCTTCTCAAATCTCCGAGTTCAATGTAGGATTCGCAAATCGCTTGCTCCTGAAAGATGGTGTTCAAAATACTTAGTTTTGAGTTTTATATTGTATAGGTCTCCTACATGGTTAACTCACATTATTACAGTCTTACTGAAATTCTTCTGCTTATCAGTTGTGGGCCACTATTACCTAAAACTGTGTCTATTAATGCAGATTGTCGTTCTCACCACTTTGAGGAAAGATTAAGCATGGAGCAAGATCTGTTTTATGTCAGTCATTCACGCTAGAGCTCGGCTAATGTATACATTGCATACATGCACTGTTACTGATATAGTTTCCATGTGTTCCCCGCAATATATTAGAAAAATAGTCTGTAAATAAATTATTACAAGTAAAATAATTGGTTTGTTGATGGACATGCACTTGTTCATGCTGATGGTGAGGAATTACAGTTGCAACATTTCATAATGTGCCTCAAAGTGAGTATCACTGAGAAACATCCTACTTGAGTTGTCCTTGCGATGGAGGTTCGGGTTAAATTACTCTTCCAATGTTTCATCATTGGACTCTCTCTCGGATTGATATGGTAAAATCAAAGTCATTGTTCATTACTGTGTTTAGTTTACGGTGTAGGATGCCTCAGGACAAGCAAAGCTGACGTTGTTATGCCAATGGACGTTTTTGTTTTCGACGCGCTCGCTGTACGCGGTAAAACAATCACAACCGACTGAGCTGTCTGGCCAATCAGAGCAGAGTAGCTCGCGGAAAGGAGGGATTTTGAGAGATTGATTCATCTGACGAGTCGTTTGAGAAATATTGAAAATTTGGTGATGTGCAAATGTATATTATGAGGAAAGTTAAACAGTTTTTTGATCTTTTTTGACATGTAAACCTGTTTTAGGAGATTCCAAAACAACATTAGGAAACTTAGCATAATAGGGGCACTTTAATTTCCCTTTGGGGATTAATAAATTAGTATTCTATAGAATATTATTAGTATTGGTCATTATATATATATATATATATATATATATATATATATATATATATATATATATATATATATATATATATATATATATATATATATATATATATATAGTTGATTCATTATGACATCACATTGGATCATTAACAGCCATACTGTGAAATCACTCTATAAAAATTCTGTCAGTTTTTTGTTCATATATTTATTTGTACTGTGTGTGTTGTTGCATATGATGACGCTGTTTCCTAAACAAAACTGTTACATGACATCAAAAATAAAATATATTTTTGAATATCATGCAGTCACCATGAAATCAAAATGATAAGTTATTTATCCATGTGCCCTAATCTTAACTTCCCCTTTCTCTTGTTTGTAACATCTTTTCTCTTCTCTGATGACGTGTTTACTGGCGCGAGGGTGGGACAATCTGTCACTCACATGACATCACAGCAATATTTCAAAGGCTAAGTCTGGCTTAAGTTTTGTTCATTTAAGTTTGTTCATTTAATTATATTAATAATTAATTATACTCAATTCTTGACTGAATTCCAGGCCTTTGCTATACATTGTATATGGAAAAACAGTAAGTACTCAGCTTGGTTAAGTGTGTGCATGTGTGTCTGTGTGTGTGTGTGTGTGTGTGTGTGTGTGTGCGTGCGTGCCTGTCACAGAGCACCTCATCTCAGGAGGAGCTCCGGATGCTTTTTGCAATGAAGTGATGGATCTCTATCACACCCTGTCACACACAGTCACACTCGCACCCTTTGCCTTGGTCCACGCTCTGTCCCTGCATGCCCCATCTGTGTGTGCATGTGTGATGGTGATGCTCTCAGTGTGTGTGAGTGTTTGTGGGATGTCAGATGTGCCCCATCTGCAGCATATGAGTTGTGTAATAAGCTCGCTCAGAGCCAGGCAAGGTGAAGGACAGCAAGAGTGAAGAAAAGTGGGAAAAGAGAGTCAGAGAGACAATCTGAGGCTTCTCCAGACATAACTGCATATTCATATCTCCAGAACTAATCCTTCGACAGTGGTCCGTCTCCTGTGTGTGAACGTATGCCACCTGGCCTGATGTGATGGTGGTATCAGCCTCTCAATCACCTCTGCAACAGGCAAACGGTAAAGACTCTCTCGCAGGCACAATAATCCTGCTTTAGACATGCGCTGACACACACGGGTCCCAATGTCTCAGTTTTATCATATTTAAATCCTCAGCGACGCATTGCTCTGATTGTCTCTGCTGTGCTTCCTTTAGTCTGCTCCTCTCAATGTTGATGTTGAACTTTACGCTCTCAGATGGCTCATTCAGCACCACAAACCACGCTACACCATTTTACTTGTGCTAAAAGTATCCCTGGAGAAGTTAAGACCATCGCATGAATTATACATAGGGTATAAACATTGCCATAATGCTCTTATTATAGCAATCAGCCCGGGCCCGGCCAAGATATTCTGCACCCAACATGCTGACTTCCTCTATATACGGTATAGCTACAATTACTGAGCTTGAGATAAAGAGATAGGCCTCATGGATAATGCTGAGAATTTTCACCTCTTAATCAACCGTCCCTAGCATTTTTGCCTCTTTTTCGTTCCTCCCTGTCTTTTTTCTCACTTTCTCAAGCAGATGTTTTTTTTTTCTCCTGTCCTGTGGGCTTATAAATGAGAACGGCTGCAATCTTCATCTTAAGCTCTGAGAAATTGCATTTGTAAGAGCATGTGAATAATACGGCTGCTCCCATGCCAATGCCAAGATCTTCTTACTTGTATTGACAAAGACCTCACAAACATGGTTGGAGTGCGAAAAGGAGGGTATAGGCTACATATATAATGATTTTTAAATGATTATTGTCTCATAAAAATATTAAAAATTATTTTAATTAAAATTATAATTTAAGCAAAAGCAAAATAGTTCAAACCAAATGAAGACTTTCTGAAATTCATCTTAATTTTTAATTTAATTATTTATTCTTTAAATTGTTGAAGTGATAAAATAATTTTATAATTAAACATTTTGTATTAATTAACAAAATTATGTAAAATAGAATGACTAGTGTTGCTAGTGGTCTCACATTTTTGGATCTCACTATATAGCTACCGAAACAGATCCCTCTGATTTCCTTTGTCACACTTGACAGGTCTTGTTTTTCTTCATTTCATCTCCTTTTATCATTGCATTTATTGGTTGTTACATACATGTGTTTATGTGGTGTATTGCTATTTTTTTTTTTCATTTCCCATCAGTCCTTCTGGCTGATAAAGACTGAAATATGTTTTCGTCCAGATCCAGCTGATTTTAGTCTGGAAGCGTCTTGGATCCTCTCTTGGGGGAAGGTTGTGTCTGACTGTATTGAAAAGACAGAGTTCTCTTTATGCAGCCGTTTGTCAATATAAACTTAAAATGAACTGTTTGAGGCTTGCAGTGGAATTTGTAATACCTTTTTATGGTCAGTACTCCTGGTTATTTATTATAAAATTTCTGAGAAAACAAAACATTAAAAGTGTAACAAGTAGGATATATATCATGCATATATATATATGACCAAAGGGATGTTTTTTTTCTTATGTGTCATTATATTTAAATCCAGAAAGTCTTTTATGTCTGATAGAAATATAAAAATCAAAGAAAGAAAAAATAAAATGAATTAAAAACAGTTAATGAGGTCTTTTACAAGCGTTCCAACAAGCTCAAATTGTACGTGCTCAAAAGTATCCATGAAACAGGGTTTGCTCTTTCTTTTTGAAGTAGATGCTTAATTATGCTGAAGGACTTTGTCTTCTCAATCAATCTCAGCTAAGACTTTAACAGAAGCATAAAAAGATTAGTAGGAGTATGTTAAAGTGCATTGTATAATTCATGGTGCTTTGCAGATACTTTTAAGCGTCAAAAGCTTCTGTGGGTGTCGAGCTGAAGTCTGCTGGCAGGAGGTTGACTTAAGATGTTAGCACCAGCTTGAAAAGTCTCTGAGCTTTGCAAGCGGTTCGGTGTTGTTTTCAAACAGTTTTCATTTAGAACATCAGATTCAGTTTGATTAAGAAAAACTACCAGAGAATCTTTTTAGGGGGTGTATGTTAAGGGTTTCGGTGGTTCAAACACTGCCAAAAAGTCTCCAGTCTCCCGTGTCTATGCTTTGAAGAGCAGGAGAACACTTTATCAACTTGACTGCTTTTTCCTCTGTAATGTGATCCACACGGTTATGTGAAAGCACATAGTCATATCTGTTCTCTGTCACTCTCTAATGTGAAATATGAGGGGAGACGTTGCGTTGATCCACTCTAATTGTCTGGAATGTTCTGGGCTGATTAGGAATTTATACTTTCAAATCCCGGCGCTCGCCAACTCACATGTGCGTTAGGCAGCGTGTCTGTACTCTGTACCCTGTCTCACAGTAATTTAGCGAGCTGAGGTGTAACCTGTGACGCATGACATGTTCAGCAAAGATGAAAATGGAAACTCAAAGGGCCAGAATCAAATTGGTAATACTGGCTTTATCAGCGCAGACTGTCAAATGACAGCTTAAACATATGTAAGACTGATAATAAGAATGTTGTAAGAGGACAGAGAGGGTTCCAGGAACCAGTTTGGGACTTATCATTCAGTTATGAGATATGAAATTAGATGGATAACACACTGAGGAAATGAGAAAATGTCTCTCAAGCGACATTTATCCACGCACATTGGTCATTTTTACCTTGTTTCAGGGAATTCTTGAAGCATTGGTTATCTTTGAATGTTATGTATATATGGTGACATTTTTTATTAAAGTAGACCTTCTGTAGCCTGGCTCCGCCCTCCTACGTACTTCCGCTCAATTTCATTTTCCTTCTGTACTACGTCTGGGACTGCTGTATATTCTTAGGTTTCCAGAAACCAATTTTTTGTAGGACCAATCAGCGAACAGAGGGAGTGGCTGAGAACGATGACGTTGATGTAGTGCGTCAGTTTGAGTTGGAGTAATGGCAGCGGAGAAAGACGTGAGACAAGCTTTTCGGTCCGTTGTTGCAAAACTGCCGAATATACAGAAGTTAAAGCCGGAGCAAGAACAATGTTTGCTAAGTTTTGTTGGTGGCCATGATGTTGTGGCCCTCCTCCCCACGGGGTTCGGGAAAAGTTTGATTTTCCAGCTCACTCCGCTAGCACTAGAAGTGCCAGAATTCCATAACTACTAGAACTGCCGCAAGCGGTCATTTTGATCGCTATTCAAAATATCTTTAATGATAAATCCCCAATTGAGAGATTAATGCATTTATTGTATTAGGATGTCTTTTAAAAACAAAACAACACCAAACTGTACATTTAAACAAGTTTAATTATAATTTATAAATAAATAATATTCGTAGATGCCCTGAACGAAATGACGGAGATGTTTTCATGTTTCCACTGTTCGATCGCGCCCGCGCCCGCCGACACACACACCATATTCCAGCATTGCAGCCTGTTCATTATAGCCATAATAAAATATAATAATAAAATAGTCAACCTAACATATAAAAAATCCACTGCTCTGTTTCTCAGTACTAGTAGGCTATAATTCATACCATTTTATGCGTGTGAAGAGGATGATTTTTTCCGTCGATATTGGAACGTGAGTGAAGTTCAAAGCCTATGATAAAGAATAGTTTAGCATCCAAATACATCGCAAATGTTGAAACATTTTGATTCTAATTAGAGAGTTACGTGAGCCCAACGCCGCTTACTTTCACTTTCGCTTATAAAGCATTTCATTTTGGCTTTAGTTATTTTTTCATTCTTGTTCTGAATATCATTACATTTAAATGATTTGTTGTTGAATATGTTTAGTGTATTTTTTACCACATTTTATTGTTGCGTATATTGGTATAATAATACCGCGAAATTCAGTGGTCAATATGACCGTTTATGGCCGAAATAGGTAAATATGTTCATTTTTTTTTTTTTTTTTTTTTTGCCTTATGTGTAATTTACATAGGTAATTTATATGAAAAACATTTTAAATGAAAATACAGACACTTTTAGGAAAAGTCAGGTACCAGCAGGATTGTATTTATTTTTTCAACAAAGTTATTGCAGATATAAAATTCAAAACGGTCAAAATGACCGCCATGGCAGTTCTAGTGGTGAATGAGTTAGCTAAGGCGAACGATAGGGATGCAAAGCCGATAGTTGTTGTCGTCTCCCCTCTTGTTGCACTAACGGAGGACCAAGTGAAGGAGGCAGAAAAGTTGTTTCCGTATCGCGCAGTAGCTTGGTGATCACTGTACAGCATTTGCGGCAGATCCGAAACGACCGCAGCGGCGTATTGTTAATGATTAGACCCAGCTTCGACAGTTGACTGAATACATCACTGTCCTTATACATTTTGAATTTGTAAATGTTTCCGGCCGGTTTCGCCGCATGACATACGTCACGACCACACGTTAGCGATTGGCTATGGCAGATCCTGAGTGACTCTGGGCAGATCCAATAGTTTTGAACTTTAACAGAGAACCCGCCTACAAGGAAGTAAACGTTTCTCAATGGAGAGATTCCAGACTCTCTGTACAAATTAAATGTACAAGAGTCTGGTAGAACCAGGCTAGACCTTCTGTATGAATGCATGGTAAATTGCTCTGTAAATTGCATGGGCAAATATGCCCCCCTGCATACATAATACAACATGCATGTTATCATGCAATGTGCTTTTTAAAGGTTTTTAAAATAAGTATCTTATGGTCTCCAAGGCTATATTTATTTGATCAAAAATACAGTTAAACTGTAATATTGTTAGATACTATTATTTTCTATTTTAATATATTTTTTAAATGTAATTTATTTTTCATTATCTAGTTATCTAGTCACGTGATCCTTCAGAAATCATTCTAATGTGCTGGTTTGGTGTTTTAGAAACAATTCTTATTATTATCAATGTTCTCACATTTCTCATGAAAAATATTACTGAATCACAGTTTCCACAGACTTTCAGAAGAATAAGAATTTAATCCATCTGTACTGCTTTTCACAATTGTTCCAAAGCAGCTTTACAAAGAATAGTGCCTTCAGAGGCACTATAAAAAATGTTTAAATAAATGAGGAAGTAATCTTGGGAGGAATGAGACCCCACCTCATTGGGCTGGCACATATTTAAACAATTGTATTCAAAGCATGCATACATAAATATTTATTCAAACAGATATAATCCAGCCACATATTATTAATGATAACACTGACATCCAAACGTAACCAAGGCTCTTAAAGAGACCACAGAATTATGTTTTTGTTGAGCATGGATAAACATTGCTATAGTGACATTTCCTTGTAAGACTGAGCTTGGTGAAATTGTGACATAAGAGGTATGTAACTGGTTAGGTGGGAGAATTTGGGCCCATATAATATCCTGATTGAGTGTTGAATTTATCTTTTGCTGGCTTGCAGACTAGGCGCTGTATCAACACTGAATGTATAATTCTATCCACCAGACACTTGGAGACAAAACCAACATAGTTACATGGTGTTTTTATTTGTTTTGTGTTCCTGTGATGTTTTGGTGTTATTTAAATGAAACAGCACTGCATTAGCATTGCCTGTGGCACTGTTTTATTTTGATGTAACGTCCTGGTTATTGCTGCAACAATTTAGTTATCTTAGCTAAAAAAAAAATGAAAAAAAAAAAAATAAATAATAATAATCCGACAAGCAGTATTTTGTCTGTATTGAGAATGTGTTCTGAATAGAAGACAGCGCTATGTAATGCATTTATACAACCCTTTTTTCAAGTTCTCATTACTTAATCTACTCGTTTTTCTTTCTTTTTTTTTCTTCTGCTTCTGTTGTTGTATGTGTCAGTCTGTTACCTTTCGTGGTCACTCCGAGTTACGTCGGATGACGACGATTGGGGTTTCGCTTAGAAAGCCTCTCACCTTCGAGTAAATAAAACGAGCCAATGGCAATGAAATGCCATGGGTCTGCGGAATTTGCATAGCGTATCTCCGCCCACCGCAGGGGGTATATAAGGAAGTACGCTGCAACATGCAGATATGTTTTCGCTTCGGAGCCAAGTTCAGTACTTCACTCCACAAGCCTTTTGAGTGTCATCTCAAATCTCTTCGAGACGAGCGGCTCTTCAGTGTGTTGGTGTGACGGCGCTTTCCAGCGAGATCGCATTTCCTGCTGCTGATTTGTGCAGTAATCTGCGGACAGTGAGTGTGTTTCTCCCTGGGCGCTTCAGCACTCTGCTGAGCTTTTCCACTCTCTAAAAGAGCTGCGCGCGGCACGTCTTTTTCAAGACGGTTCGCCCGTGTATTTTCTGGATGTGTGTGCGTGAGTCATCTGCCTAACGGTCGCAAGCGCTGTTTTGCGTGTTGGGCTTAATCACGCTCGGCAACGCTCGTTGATGAGTCATGTTTTCATTGCGGGAACATGACCATCGCGATGTTTATAGATCAAGACTCAATGATCTCCATGTGAGTAGAGTCCCCTCTGCCACACCCCAATTTATCTTTTCCTTGAGAAGGGATACTTTGGCTGGTGGCCAGGGTGATCTGAGGGTTTGGTGTGGCACAACAACCGACGAGTCAATTCCTCGGGCCACACCCCCCTCCACATCGCAGACCATGCACTCACAGCGTCACAAGGCGGGCTTGATTCCTCTGGAAATGAAGTTTCGACTGCGTTGCCTCCCACGGGAGTGCCATCGTTGCCGGGACCGATCCAGAGCTGTCAGCCATGCTTTCCCGGGCAGCTGAAAGCATCGGCTGGAGTGGCCCCGCCCTCCCCCCGAGCGCTGTAAGCTTCTCCCGGACTTGCATCAGGACGCCTGCGTTGCGCGAGACTCCACGTGACTTTCACGGCCCGCGGGTGTCCTCCGCCTTCGCTGCTTTCGATCGCATGGCGATCATGGTCTGTATGTTCCCTGTCACTATCGTGGCACGGTCATGCAGTGCTGTGTGTCGCCTGCGCCTTCGATGCAGTGCTGTCCCGGGAGTTCTGTCGAACCGGCCGCAGTGGAACGCTAGTCCTTCCCTGGCCAACCCTGGCAGAACGCGGAAATTCTAACCACGCCCCTATGCTGGGACGCTATGCCTCCCATGCCCGGCCTGGTTTGTTCCGCCACGCACACTGCCGACCTCGCTTAGGCGACATCAGACCCTGCGTGATCCTGGGTCAGGTGATGTCCACTAGTGTGGTCCAGACATGGGCTTAGCCAGGTTGATGTGGGGGTGTCTGAGAGTTCATTTTTTAAGCTCCCCCATGTCCCGGGCTGGGCTCTTTGGCGGTGTGGCTTCGACCACCTGAAGTAGACTCGGGTCCTGCACCGATGGTCATCCATCCGTGTGGTCTCCTTGGTCTGCTTCCTGCCAAGGCCCCCTCCATGCGGTTGCTCCCCTCGGGTCTTCACCGGCCCTGAGCAGGAGCAAGTCGCAGGAGGGCGGCGCTGCCCGTCTCCGCCCCTTAGACTGCCACGCCAGCCTAAGCAGCACTCTTGAGACGGGCAGCCTAGTCGGCGGTGTGGTTGAGGATTGCGCACGACAGTCTTCGATCACTCTATAAGCAGGCGCCGGACCTTCTGCACAGACGGTCATCTGTCCGTGCGGTCTCCTTAGCCTGCTTCCCGCCGACACCGCCCCTCTGCGTTCCTCCCCTCGAGCCTTCACTGGCCCACAGCACGAGGAGGTCGCAGGAGGGTCGCACCGCCTGTCTCCGCCCCTTAGCCGGCTAAACGCCATGCTAAGCAGCACTTCTGACATGGGCAGCTTGGGGTTAGGGCTCAGTTCTTCTCAGGAGCTGGTAGCAGGGCCACTCCTTTTGCCGGTGGAGGGCCGGGGGGGAATTCTTGTTTCAAGAACAGATGTCCCTTCCTCCAAGCCCCAAGAGGCTGTGGATGACAGCACGCGCCGCCCACGGGCCACGCTCCTCTGATCCCCCTCTGTCGCCAGACCCCTGCCAGCGCATAATCCCCCCCCCCCGTGGGACGCGCATAACCCCCCCCCCCCTGGCCTCCTCTCGCAGGACGCAGTTAATGACCGTGCCCCCGCACAGGGCCGCTATGCCACCGGTGCCGGTCATTTCGCCTCGCTGCCCCACCGACGGTTCGTCTGTGTTCGTATGACCCCGCTGGTGCACTTTCTGGAGGCCTGGCTAGAGCTTCCCAGACTGTCCCGCTGGGTCGCGAGAACCATCAGATTCGGCTACGCGATTCAGTTTGCGATATCTCCTCCCCGCTTCAGGGGAGTCCGCTTCGCTATGGTCGGTGGCAATGCCCCTGTCATGAGAGCGGAGGTCGCCACCCTTACTGGCGAAGGGTGCGATTGAGATTGTCCCTCCAGCCGAGATGAAGTCCGGCTTCTACAGCCCTTACTTCATTGTACCCAGGAAGTCCGGTGGGTTACGGCCAATCCTCGACCTGCGCGTCTTGAACCGCTCCCTTCACAGGCTGCCGTTCAAGATGCTAACGGCCAAACTCATCCTCCAGTGTGTGCGGCCAAACTCTGCCCCGTGCAGAGGATCTCTTTTCTCGGTATGGAAATCGACTCGGTCTCCATGTGCGCGCAGCTTACGAGCGAGCGCGCGCAGTCACTGCTGACTTGTCTTCGTCAGTTCGAGGGCAAGAGTGCGGTTCCACTGAAACTTTTTCAGAGGCTCCTGGGGCATATGGCATCCGCAGCCGCAGTAATGCCGCTGGGATTGCTTCATATGAGACCGCTTCAGCTTTGGCTTCGCGATCGAGTCCCGAGGTGGGCATGGCAACACGGCACGCTCTGAGTCCCAGTGACTCCAGTCTGCCGTCAGACCTTCACCCCGTGGATGAACCTCAATTTTCTACGGGCCGGAGTGCCCTTAGAACGAGTTTCCCGGCATGTTGTTGTATCAACAGATGCCTCCACCACGGGCTGGGGCGCCATGTGCAATGGTCATGCTGCCGCGGGCTCCTGGACAGGACCCCAGCGCCTTTGGCATGTCAATTGCCTCGAGTTGCTGGCTGTACGTCTCGCCCTGCACCGCTTCCATGCGCTGCTCAAGGGTCAGCACGTACTAGTCCGATCAGACAATACCGCAACAGTAGCATACATCAACCATCAGGGTGGTCTACGCTCCCGCCGTATGTCGCAACTCGCTCGCCACCTCCTCATATGGAGTCAGAAGCATCTGAGGTCGCTTCGAGCCATTTATATCTCGGGACGCCTGAACCAGGCGGCCGATGAGCTGTCTCGAGTTCGGCCTCTCGCTGGAGAATGGCGACTCCATCCCCAGACGGTCCAGCTGATTTGGGATCAGTTTGGCGACGCACAGGTAGACCTGTTTACCTCCCGCGACTCGTCCCATTGCGACCTGTACTATTCCCTGACCGAGGGCACGCTCGGCACGGATGCACTGGCGCACAGCTGGCCGCGGGGCCTACGCAAGTATGCGTTTCCCCCAGTGAGCCTTCTTGCGCAGACCTTGCGCAAGATCAGGGAGGACGAGGAGCAGGTCATTTTGGTTGCCCCATATTGGCACAACCGGACCTGGTTCTCCGAACTAGTACTCCTCGCGACAGCACCTCCCTGGCCAATTCCTCTGAGGAAGGACCTCCTTTCTCAGGGACGGGGCACCCTTTGGCACCCTTGTCCCGATCTTTGGAACCTCCACGTGTGGCTCCTGGACGGGACGAGGCAGGTTTGAGTTGGCTACCATCACTTCCGCTAGAGCATCGTCCACGAGACATCTCTATGCGTTGAAGTGGAACCTCTTCGTCAACTGGTGTTCTTCTAAACATCAAGAACCCACGAAATGCCCGATCAGTGTCGTGCTTTCCTTCCTGCAAGAAGGGCTGGAGCGAAGGCTGTCTCCCTCCACTCTGAAAGTGTATGTTGCCGCCATTGCCGCACATCACG
Organism: Scardinius erythrophthalmus; assembly: GCF_964197995.2. Lineage (NCBI taxonomy): Eukaryota > Metazoa > Chordata > Actinopteri > Cypriniformes > Leuciscidae > Scardinius > Scardinius erythrophthalmus. The sequence goes on along the minus strand of NC_138233.1, from coordinate 13,675,627 downwards.
ACGCAGTTGATGGTAAGTCTCTGGGAAAGCATGACCTGATCATCAGGTTCCTGAGGGGAGCGAGGAGACTGAATCCTCCTCGTCCTCCCCTCGTACCCTCTTGGGACCTCTCAGTGGTTCTAACTGCCCTGCAGAGTGCTCCATTTGAGCCTTTGCAATCAGTAGAGCTTAAGTTCTTTTCTATGAAGACAGCACTCCTGGTTGCATTGGCCTCCATCAAGAGGGTAGGGGACCTGCAGGCATTTTCGGTTGACGAAGCGTGCCTGGAATTCGGGCCAGCTAACTCTCACATGATCCTGAGACCCCGGCCTGGATATGTGCCCAAGGTTCCTACCACACCCTTTCGAGACCAAGTAGTGAACCTGCAAGCGCTGCCCTTGGAGGAGGCAGACCCAGCCTTGGCACTGCTCTGCCCAGTACGCGCCCTTCGTGCTTACGTAGACAGAACGCGGTGTTTCAGGACCTCAGACCAGCTCTTTGTCTGTTATGGTGGGAAGCTGAAGGGAAAGGCTCTCTCAAAGCAAAGGTTGTCTCACTGGATAGTGGATACCATTGCTTTGGCATACCATCAGCAAGGTCGTCAATGCCCCCTTGGTGTGAAAGCCCACTCCACTCGTAGTGTGGCTTCCTCTTGGGCTCTAGCGCATGGCGCCTCGCTAACAGACATTTGTAGAGCTGCAGGCTGGGCGACACCCAACACATTCGCGAGATTCCATAATCTCAGAGTAGAGCCAGTTTCTTCCCATGTACTCGCTTCAACCAGCCGGTACTAGATTCTGCTCTGGTGTCTTCGCTTGCTCGCCATTCCTCTCCACGGACGGGATACGTGTGATTATTTTCTCAGGTGAGTCTGATAAGCTCTGAGTTTCCTCCAGCACTGGTTACGTCAACGCCTGACTTATGCCATTCTGCCATAACGCAGCTTTTGCGCTTGACTAGGTGCCTCCATGTGCATGGTCCCCCCTCTGGGTGACCCCCACATGTGTATTCCACTGTAAGTCTCTTTTTGAGCATGTGTCTTTCCCTTGGCAAGCCACCTTGCCACCCCTGGGGTTTAAATATTCCACCTGCGGCTGGACACCCCAGTGATACTCCATATGCAGCCCTCTGGGTCATATGTGTATTCCAAGTCCCCCCCTTAGGGTTGGGCATAATTGCATATTTCCTCTGAGATATGCTTCCCAGTGTACCTTGGTATTCCTGTGTTAAGTAGGACTCCTTCGTTCGTGCTAGTCTCACAACAGGGAGCTCAGACTTACGCAGGGCACTGGATGACAGCCGAGGTGGCGTGATTAGACTGGAACCCCAATCGTCGTCATCCGACGTAACTCGGAGTGACCACGAAAAGGAACGTCTCGGTTACGGATGTAACCCTCGTTACGTCTTCCTGCCACTTCCGCTGTATCGCTGAAAAACGCCTGAGTTCAGTCTCGGCTCCTCAGCGAAGACATATCTGCAAGTTGCAGCGTACTTCCTTATATACCCCCTGCGGTGGGCGGAGATACCCTATGCAAATTCCGCAGACCCATGGCATTTCATTGCCATTGGCTCGTTTTATATACTCGAAGGTGAGAGGCTTTCTAAGCGAAACCCCAATCGTCGTCATCCGACGTAACGTCTCCGTTCCCTACTCAGGGAACGAGGGTTACATCCGTAACCGAGACGTTTTGATTGAAAGATTTAAACCAGTATTGCAATATGCTCTGATTTGTGTCAAAACTCTATCTTCTTTTGACAACTTCTCACTTTCAACTTGTTTGTACACATATGGACACAAAATATCAAAGTAAGCCCCAAAATATTCATCTAATAATAACATTTAAGGTCTAAAAGTGTTGAATGTACACATTTTTTTTTTCATACAGCAAAAGTGGGCAGTAAATGTGAATTGTCTGGTTTAGAAATGTAAGTTTGCTAACTTATGAGTTTACCTGATTGACACATTTGACAAATTGTTGTAGTCTATTTTTTTGAAGCACACAATGATTTCAAAATTCACGCATGCCTGTAAATCATAGGCATCACAAATAAACAACATCTGTGTGAGTGAAAAAAAAAATCAATTATTAAATGAAAATTTAATTTACAATTAATTGAGAGAACTTTAATGGTAGAAAAAAAAATGGAAACCGGTGTTAAATTTCTTATCATATAATGGTTGTTTGCATAGAGAGATTGAGAGGAGCATTCAAATGCATACAATGGCATCCCTCCAGATCTGAGTAGCAGAGACAGATGTTAGGTGTTGTGTCACATATGCTCTCTCTCTCTCTCTCTCTCTCTCTCTCTCTCTCTCTCTCTCTCTCTCTCTCTCTCTCTCTCTCTCTCTCTCTCTCTCTCTCTCTCTCTCTCTCTCTCTCTCTCTCTCTCTCTCTCGGTGCTGAAGATTTCTTCCTTTAGCTCTTGCAGTGTCCTCCATTTCCCTGGGGAGCCATTACAGCGTGGTGCTCAGTGCGAGATAATGGAAGGGTAATGAATTTCCAAACTAATCTATATTAGAGCTGTTCTCTGAGTCAGGGGCCACAGAGAGATACATAGTGAGCGAAAAGAAAGAAAGAAAGAGGGAATGAGGAAGGGACATGCTCCTTGACTTTTTGCCTTTGCTGTTTGTATGACCCTCTGAATCACACAAGAACACACTGTAGGGTAAAGATTTTTGAAACTCTCGTGGTTAAGGTTATGGACTAGCATTAACCTTATCAGAAAGCTGCTCTCCAGACAGTGTGTTAAAACAAGCCAGGGAATTCAGTAGCACTTGGTACTGGCCTGACAATGCTCACAGATTAACTTTCGTTTGTTCTTGGGCATGCTTGAGACTTGGAAATAGAAAAGCTCATTCGGCAACTTGGGAAATAAGTTTTAACTGTATTTAAACAATATCTCATGCATAGTCCAGTTTTAAAGCTGTGGTTTTCAACTGGTGGTATAGGGTTCAAATAGGTTCATGGACAGCAGGGTAAAACAGTGATAAATGCAAATAATAACATCCCACTGATCATATGATCATGAATATTTGGGTTAAATCTTGAAGAAAGGTCAAATAAAAAACAACTCTGTCTTATGCAATGAGGATAAACATGGCTTAAACATGTTTTGCTTCACTTTTCTTGTCCCTTATATATGAATTATATTAGTATATTTATCCATTCATTCTCCAAACCACTTATTATATTATATTATATTAGAAACAGTTCCATTATGTTTGGTTCCCTTCCATACTGCATCTAGCTAGAGGAAAACTCCTTTCTCCGAAATACTGAAGCCTTTATAAAATAACGCAGTGCTTACTGCACAGCATAGCTGTGTTGAGGCTTACTCTTATGCTATTGGCTGGTCAGTGGGAACTGCACGAACCAATGTCAGAGCGGCGTAACTGCATAAAGCAATCGGTGCGAAGCCCACCAAACTGAGCTCAAAGCCCGCCAGAATGGACGGGGCATCTGCCTATAAAAGACGCTCGAATTGCCATGGATTGAGATTTAATCTCCTTCAGCGACGTTGCTCCTGCGTCCGATCTACCTTCGGACCTTGCTGATCTTCTCTCTCGAAGCCTACACCTTCTCGCCCCCCTGACTGATCAGCGCGCTCAATCACCAGCGATCCCGTGACCTGTCGCACTGTCTCCCCTGCACTCTGCGACGAAACACCGGCGTATCCTTTTTCTCTGCTTTAATCGTAAAAGAGCAGTGCCGTTGTTTCAAATGCCATGCCACACATGTGGCAAATGCAGAACCCCTCTGCATGATGACGACGGTCCCGGCAAGTGTGTTGTCTACCTGGGTAAGGCCCACGCTGACGCCGCTCTCAGCAAGTCCAGCTGCTCTCACTGTGAGAGTATGCCGCTCGCCTCTCTCCACTCAAAGATAGCACTCTTTTCACAGCGCTACCCCGCCCCTCGCACTATCCCGTTCCCTTTTCCTGTCGAGCCTCGGCGGAAAAATCGGCGGAGTCAGAGGGCTGAGTATAGGGAGATAGGTGAGCTCACGCCGGCCCAGCTCCCGCGTGCCTCAACGTCTCCTCAGAGAGAGAGCTCTGCTTCCTCGAGTCACCAGAAAAGCGTGCCGACTCAGCAGCAGAAGAAACCAGCACCTGCAGCCACTCAGCCACGCCCACCGCCTGAGCAGCAGCACTGCCATGGTCAGCAGAAGCACTTCACAGGATGCTAGATCTTATGGCCTCAGCTTCATCAGTACTCCTGCTGGATATGCTCATCCTATGGGTGAGTGGCAACCTGCGCTCTCTGAGAGCAATGCATGTGCCAGGCAGACTGAACCAGGGAGCAGACATGCTGTCCAGGGGCCAGGTGTTCCCCGGAGAATGGACTCTCCACTAGGGGTGCAATGGATCAAAAAACTCACAGTTCGGATCGTTTCTCGGATCAGAGTCACGGATCGGATCATTTTTCAGATCAGCAAAAAAAAAAAAAAAAAGACAAGACAAATAAACATAAGTTTTGTCTTTTTGTTTATTAACACTTTTAAATTATTAAATTAAAATATATAAAATCAACACTAGGTGCGCTACGGGATGTCGTAACGTGGCCCAAGCACTTTCAGCATGCGTTTAAAGCCCTCGTTTTGCACAACCGAATATGGCCTCATGTCTGCACCTATAAACACACCGATAGCGTTTCGTTTGTGATGGCTTTAGCCCGGTCTGATTGTGCAACAAGGGGCTGCTTAAATGCCACGGTGATAAGCGGTTGTTGAGCAGCCTTCATTTTCACACCTGTCAGTGAAACACCAGGGTAATGTTGCTTCAAATGTGTGGCCATGCTTGATGTGTTTCCATTGTCATATGGCTTTCTTGTGCCACAGTGCCTACACACCGTCACGGTTTTATCCACTAACCTCTTTCCTTCATCATTATATTTGACAGGGAAGCCAAAATGCTCCCATACAGGGGATTTAAATGACGCGGGGCGTTCAAGCTCCTCCGTTCCTCTGCTCGCCATGACCACGCTGTGTGTGGACTGAACATGCGCACAACTTTTTGTTTTTCATATATCATTCCGCAGATCACGTGTGTGCCGAACCGAAGATATTGATCCGAACGGATCACTGATCAATGATGATCCGTTGCACCACTACTCTCCACCCTCAAAAGATTCAATTGATATGGAGCGTTTTCGGGAGGGAAGAGGTAGACCTCTTCGCCTCCGAAGACAACTGTCATTGCCCAACATTTTTCTCAAAGAGCAGAGACGCGCTGGCCCACAATTGGCCCAGCCGTCTACTTTATGCTTTTCCTCCGGTCTCGCTCCTTCCCCAGGTCTTAAAGAGGATCAAGGAAGGTAGACATGTAGTCCTACTAGTGGCCCCTGTCTGGCGGACCCAACCTTGGTTCCCTGAGATGATTCAGCTGCTCGCAGCAACCCCATGGCCAATTCCCCTGAGGAAAGACCTCCTTTCCCAGGCGAATAGGACGATCTGGCACCCCCGTCCCAAACTATGGGCGCTACATGTGTGGCCCCTCGACGGGAGCTCTGGGACCTTCCAGCAAGCATCATGAGTACTATCAGTGAGGCTAGAGCTCTGTCTACCAGGTGCCTCTATGCTTTAAGTGGTCTGTGTTCTCTAGTTGGTGCGCAGCCAGAAACCAGGACCCAGTCTCGTGTGAGGTATCGTAGATACTCTAATTTCCTCAAGAACTGTTGGATGCAGGCCGTTCTCCATCCATGTTTAAAGTATATGTGGCAGCCATCACAGCCTTTCACGTAACGACGGCTGGCCAGTCAGTGGGCTGGAACGACATAATTGTCCGCTTCCTGAAGGGAGCTAGGAGGCTTAACTCCCCACGGACCCATACAGTGGCCTACTGGGACCTATCAATGGTCCTTCGAGCACTGAAGGGGCCCCCGTTCGAACTAAAGCCACTTTCGCTGAAAACTGTGCTGCTGCTAGCATTAGCATCAGTCAAGCGAGTTGGCGACCTGCAAGCGCTCTCTGTAAGCGCTTCCTGTCTGGAGTTTGGCCCGGGTGACTCTAAAGTCATCTTCAAACCAAGCCACGGCTATGTGTCCAAAGTGCTTTCAACCCTGTTCAAAGCACAGTTGATCACGCTCTCTGCCCTCCCCTCCGCGGAGGACGAACATCAGTTGCACCTGCTCTGCCCAGTCAGAGCTCTGAGAACATACATTGAGCGCTCCGCCCAGTACAGGCAGTCAGAGCAGCTTTTTGTGAGCTTCGGTGGCCGCACCAAAGGGCTTCCGGTCATGAAGCAAAGACCATCTAGATGGTTGGTGGATGCTATCGCTTTAGCCTACGTTTCTATGGGCCTGCAGTGCCCCATAGGCGTAAGGGCTCAGTCCACGAGAGGCATGGCCTCTTCCTGGGCGTGGTCCAGCGGGGTATCCATTGGTGATATCTGTAGAGTGGCAGACTGGTCTTTGCTGTCTATATTTACTAGATTTTAAAGTCTGGAAGTCCCTGCTCTGCAGGCACGTATCCTTTCTGTATAAGAAGGAAAGAGGGTGGGGAGAAGACGAGCTGGCACGTCACAGTTGGCCCTGTACTTCAAGCAAATAAGTCTATTCACCATGATTGTGGCTGGCCTCGGTGAGCCCGGCACTTCACGTTATGAATCTTGCCCCCTATAAGATATGTCAATAAACTCCATCTTGGGACCCTTAGTGGCCTCCCAACTTGGGTAGCGCTCTTCATAGCACAGCGTGACTGAATAGGTTCAAAAGAGAACGTGCTCAGTTACTTACGTAACTTGGCTCCCTGAGATAAGGGAACGAGTTCTGGGTAGACGGCCGCGCTATGGCGCTAATGACTAGCAGTTGTCGCTTCAGTCGATAAACCTGAATCCATGGCAATTTGAGCGTCTTTTATAGGCAGATGTAAAAAAAAAAAAAGATGTATGTAAAACTGTTTACTTCATTAAAATGAATGAGCAACTGCATGAAAAGTAGGATCAATTGCTCTCATAAAACAAATACCACATGTTCTTGCGTCACAATGAAATATTTCAAGGTGTTTTTTTTATTTTTTTAAAAAACTTAGTTGATAATGTTGTAAAAAGTGTTAGCTTCATCTGTAAGATATGGGATCAAACCTTTTATTAAGATACAGTACGTGGATGCCCACATTAATTAGATGCTACACACTTTTTTCTTATAATCATTGGCAGTAACACTAATTCAGAAACTCCAAGCTGAAGATTGCTTTCTAAAGAACTGTGCATGTATCAGAGAAAATGAGAGAGGGAGAGGGGAAAAGAAAGATTAGTTCTCTCACTTATGAGAGTGGCTAGTGACTTCATTAATTTGGGTCTGACTGATGAGAGGGTCAGAGGCGCTGTTTGATGCATACAAAATGCCTGAAGACTAAGGCACATGTGTATGTGTGTGTGGTAGTCTTCGAACCTTCCTAAATAATGACATGCACGCTTACTAACTTACTCAAAACAAACTGAAGCCAACAAATAGCATCAACCAGAACTGAGAGGATATGTAACGTCTCATGGTTGTGTAGTTTTCAAATAACCCCCTCTCCCGTATCCCCTCTCAACTCTGGATGGAGGTTTTAATGGACTGACAGATTAAGTGGAGTCCAGCAGACACCATCAGTCTAATGAGAAACAGATGCTGTCCAGATGAGAGCTAAGACCGTGGCACTAGCCAGCTCTCTCTGCCAGGGCAGGGAGTTGGCATGTTGACATGCAATGCAACGATACCGAAAACTACCCGTTAGACATTGCCAGTTTTGTCAGATCTCCATTTACAGCCTTTAAAGAGTACAACTGGTGCAGCAGGTGGGCTCATCAGCCCAACTAGACCATCCTATAATCGGACCAGCACAGATAACCTGTATTTAAAATAGAAAACATAATAATTCCTCTACACAGAGTCAGAACCGGATCGAATAGATAATTCCCATAAAACAATGATAAGCCCACAAACATATGTATCATTGGGTGAACTGAACACAGTTTAGGATAGTAAACAGGATAGTAAAACCTGAAATCACCTACATTATGGGGACCAGCCAGCAGTCTCCACGAGGGATATGGATTAACGTATTAAATTTGAAAATGGAAAAATGCAGACATTTTTCTGTGATGGGTAGGTTAAGAGTTAGGGAATAGAAAAGTTTGTACAGAAATACAGTTTGTACAGTATAAAAACTATTACAACAGTGGTGCTTTGGAACTTTAAAAGATAATAATAAAAATGATTGATACATCAAGATGATATAGTGTGTTTGCATTTGTCAAGCAACCCTATGCAGTATTAAGTGTTTGTTTAAATGCTTTTAAAACACCTTATGGCCTCTATCACACACTGCACAGAGACAGTTTGATGACACACTTGCATCATTGTAACTCACTGCCTGTCTGACTTGTATTTTCCTGGCTGACCGGCTCTGGCATATCTCTGGCCTCTCAGCCGGAGGGGCTTTCAATCAGGGCGCCGGGGCTGGAACAAACGATCGGAGCAGGGCTGATCCAATTCTGTGTGCTGGGCTGCGAAGGGGAGGAGGGCACTCTTAAACTGATTGTGTTTTCTCCTCAGGGTCCTGTTCCGGCCTTCCCGAGGAACGACCCGCAATTATGACTGCTGACAGGCTTTAAGTCAGTTTCAACCTGACGTCTTTATCAAAATAAAGTGCCGCTCCATTACCACTGGAGAGGAGAAAAGTGAGGAGAGGAGATGGGTTTGGGGAGGATGCTGCCTTTCTTCTGTGTATGTGCAATATCTTCGATTGCTGCCCTCTCTAGGGTAAAAAAAGAAAATAAACCAAACCTAAGGATATTTTCCCGAGTAGGTTTAGCTGAAGCATGGAGGCCATGCATTTGACCTTGCTCTGGTTGAGGATGACTGCTAAATTGCTGTATTGATTGATTTAGTAATCATGGTTCATTCAACAAGTCCATCGCCTGCTCCCAACTTTTCACCTGCTCAACTGTATGGCTTTAAAGGCATAATTTACAACACCACATAAGGTTATCTAATGCATGCAGGCAAAGGAGTACACTCTAAATTCAAAACTGTTACTGCTCCAGTGGTTCAGAGAGAATTGGTGATTAGACGAACAGTAAACACTGCAGTTATTATTATTATTTTTAAAAGTTTAACAGATAATTACTGTCATATAATCACATACCGTAAGTCTTTCCAGAGCTGGGATATCAGAGGAGGAAATAAATAGAGATCTACAGGGAGAATGACATTTTTAAATATGAATAATTCTTGAATAACAAACCACTTTTTTAATCTTAGACAGCACAAGCAATTCAGAGGTCTGTTTTCTCTTGTGTTCTTTCCTAAAAATAAATCATTTATAACTCAATTAGGCTTCTCAATTTAACATGTTAATTTAGCACACACACACAAAAAAAGACAGCACTCATGACACAGGATGAAGAAAACAGACGAAATGCAGCAGCTAAATCTTATGGGGTGTCATGGAAAATATTGATTTATGCAAATAATTTGATTAATTTAATCTGCATATCATGTAATTGATTTGCTTAAATTTTCATTTGATTGACAGTCCTAAACAATATATTCCAGTGTACAATAATCCTCCACAAGTGAGCTGCTGACAGTAGACAGTCTATTTTACACTCAGCAGACCAGTTGCATTTTGTAATCCCTGTGAAGCTGCTATTTCCTTAATTGCGTAAACTCACTTAAAACATTTCCTACTGTAACTGTGATGACCTCCCACATGCATTAAGAAGGCACTGATAGAAAACGTCTCGGGTTACTGGATGTAACCCTGGTTCCCCGAGAGAGGGGAACGAGACGCTGCGTCGAAATACAACGCTATGGGGAATGCCTTCGGCATGCGCTATCTGAAGTCACTATACAACTATCCCAATCTGGATTGGTGCGCGTCATCGTGCGTCATGACGTCACATGTGACGGTGAGCCGGACGCTATATAAGGGTCACAGGAACAAGGAAATGACAGCTTCGACAAGGTTCAAAGCAGCTGCTCTCGGGGCGCCCCGAAGGTGGGGAGAAGGGACGCAGCGTCTCGTTCCCCTCTCTCGGGGAACCAGGGTTACATCCAGTAACCCGAGACGTTCCCCTTCGTTACGGGGAACTCCCGCTGCGTCGAAATACAACGCTACGGGGAACGAGTACCAGCTAGCCCCCACCGAGAGCAGGCGCCCCTGGTGTGAAACATCTGGCACACTCAGAGGCGCTACGCCAGGAGTTGACAAAATCCCACTAGACTAAGAATCATAATCCTTATTTGGTGTGGTAAGGGAAAGATGCCTCAGCAACTTCAAAATTGAAATATGACCTGTATAATCTAAGCAGGTCCTTCCTTCAACTCCTCACCCGTCTAAAGGGAAAACTCCTTTCTTTGGAAGCCCAAAAACCAGGCTCTCTTGCACCGTCCATGCGACAGAGGATAAATACCTGAAAAATTAAAAGCCTCCGGTCCTATAGAGACCGGGAATGAGAGAAAGCTTATAATTCCAAAAATATCCTGCAGCGCCGACAGGAGCCAGGGGTCACCTGTCAGCCTGCAACAACAGGATTCATCCAAGAAGCTACAGGATCAATGGAGGTTATGGGACGGTCCCACGTGCCCACCCTCAGAGCATACGGAGGCAGAATGCGCCATAGAGGCTCTGAACATGGATGAGAGGTCCCGGAAGGGTGTAGAAACTCCCGTACTGAAGCCCATGGGCAGTAAACACTGGGTTCACCCTCCCTTAAATTATCCTGCATAGCCAGGAGTTCCAGAAAAAATTAGAACTAAAGAGATCAATCTTCAGGATGCGGGTGGAATAAAGAGCCCGCCGCCTGAGTCAACAGATCTCCCCTAATTGGTAACTGCCATGGGGAGCCTGCCAGGAGACTAACCAGGTCGGAAAACCAAATCCGTGTCGGCCAGAATGGAGCTACAAGAATAATATCTACTCCATACCTCCTTACTCTTTCCAGAACTCCAGGGAGCAAAGACACCGGGGGAAAGGCGTACAGACGTCGCCTCGGCCACGTCTGTACCATAGCATCCAGGCCCAAAGGCGCAGGGTGCGAAAGAGAGAACCAGAGCGGGCAATGAGAATTCTCATGAGAAGCGAATAAATCCACCTCCGCCTGGCCAAATCTCTCCCAAATGAGCCTCACCACATCAGGGTGAAGCCTCCATTCCCCGGGCCTCGGCCCCTGCCTCGACAGGGTGTCCGCTCCCACATTCTCAACCCCAGGTATATACATGGATCTCACAGAGAGAAATTTGTCCTTAGACCACAGTAATATATGATGGGCTAACTTACACAGAGGTCGAGACCTCAAGCCCCCCTGATGGTTGATATAAGAGACCACAGATACATTATCAGACCTAACCAGGACATGATGGCCTCTGAGATCTGGGAGAAAATGCCTAAAGGCGAAAAACACTGCCATCATCTCGAGGAAATTAATATGTCGAGAAAGATGGCGGTCTTCCCAGACCCCCCGGGTGAAACGGCCCTCCATAACCGCACCCCAGCCAGTGCGGGAAGCATCCGTGGTCAGAATTTTTCTGTGACCCGAAGTTCCCAACACCTGGCCTTGAGACAAGAACCGAACCTCTTTCCAACTGACTAGAGCACGTAGGCACCTGGACGTAACTCTAATCGTGCGGAAGGGGTTACCCCTCGGGGAAAACCCCCTGGTCCTGAGCCACCACTGCAGGGCCCTCATATGGAGCAAGCCGAAGGGAATTACCACTGAAGCGGCTGCCATAAGGCCCAAAACTCTTTGAAATCGTTTTACAGTGATGGCCTGACCTAGCCTAATCGTCTTGACCTCAGTTAAGATACTCTCAATACGAGTTTGAGTTAGTTGGACTCGCATGGTTTGCGAATCCCACTCTGTCCCCAGGAATGTTGTTCTTTGCTGGGGACACAAGGAACTCTTCTTAACATTGAGTCTTAATCCCAAGCACTGAAGATGACGCAAAACAACATCTCGATGTTGGATTGCCAGGCTCTCTGACTCTGCAAGAATTAGCCAATCATCTATATAATTAAGGATGCGAATCCCCTGAAGTCTCAATGGAGCAAGGGCTGCATCCATACATTTCGTGAACGTGCGAGGAGATAAGGCTAGGCCGAAAGGAAGAACCCTATATTGATAAGCTTTTCCCCCAAAAGCAAATCTAAGGAACTTCCTATGATAAGGAATGATGGAAATATGAAAATAAGCATCCTTAAGATCTATCGTCACAAACCAGTCCTCGGATCTAATTTGTTGAACGATATTAGGTATAGTAAGCATCTTGAACTTAAATCTCCTCAGAGATCTGTTCAAAACCCTAAGATCTATTATAGGACGAAGTCCACCATCCTTTTTAGGAACAATGAAGTACCGGCTATAAAAACCGAATTCCCTCTCCCGAACGGGGACAACCTCTATCGCCTCCTTTGCTAAAAGGGAATTAACTTCATCTTCCATCACCTGGCTTTGATCGGCAGGAACCAAAGTGTGCAACACCCCCTGAAAATGAGGTGGTTGAATTTTAAATTGGATCCTATAACCCTTCTTAACTATATCCAGAACCCATTTCGATATATTCGGAAGGCCTTTCCAGGCGTCTAAATAATCTGAAAGCGGGATGAGTCTTTCTGGTCTAGTCTCAGGTGATAAAGCAGATTTTACAGTGACCTGAAGCAGTTTACTGGCAGGACATAACTGAATCTTTTTCTTCTCTTTTTCAGCAGACCTCAAGAGGGTCGAATGAGACAGGGTTTTTGATAGTGCCGTACATTCGTTAGAAATGGATGTAACCAGAGTCTGGTTACATCGATTTCCTGAGGGCTCCGTGGAGCGAAGTTTTAAAATTGTCACACGGAGGGGGACACCCTCTGAGGCCTGCGGATCCCGTCATGGCCTCTTGGCCGAAGCCTTCCTACCCTGAATGACGGTCCTCAGATCCGCCTTCTGAGCCGGGGCTTTCGACCGAGCGAGTTGCCTCCGGAGCCAGGCCTTTTGCGGGGGTCCCCGGGAGGCAACACTCTCCTTCTGCTGCTGGATGTGAGAGGAGCTGGAGGCGGCGCCCTCGCGAGACTGCCCCCTGGCGGCAGGCTCGCGAGGTTTAGGATGACGGCGGGGAATCAGCTGTTTGAATGCGGCTGACTGCCTCCTCGTCTCCTGAAACCTCTCGACGACATTATTAACGCCGTCGCCGAAGAGGCCACGAGGAGAGAGGGGGGCATCGAGCAGACAAGCCCTGTCCTTGTCGCCGATACCCGCTAGCGTCAGCCACAGATGCCTCTCCGTAGCCACCAGTGCTGCCATAGAGCGGCCGATAGCACGGGCCGTCTCCTTGGTGGCACGGAGAGACACGTCTACCGCACGACGAAGTTCTCGAACATCGTCGTAGGAGACTTCCCCACTCTCATCCACTTCCTTTAGCAGGTCAGCCTGGTATGCCTGAAGCAGCCCCATAGTGTGCAGGCAGCTACCAGCCTGACCTGCCGCCATATATGCCTTCCCCACCAAAGCTGATGTTGTACGGCAGGGCTTGGTGGGGAGCGCCGGAGCCTGCAGAGATGATGCCGCGTCGGGAGAGAGATGAGAGGCGAAAGTCTCCTCCACCCGCGGCATCGTCCCATAACCCATCTCCCTCGCTCCCATTATATCTGAATATATATGCGTATTGGGACCGGAAATACGGGAGGAGAAAGGTTTATTCCATGTCCTCGACACCTCGGTGTGAAGATCATGGAAAAATGGCAGACTACGGCGTGGAGGTTGTGACCGGGTCTGCAGGAAACGTTCATCCAGCTTGCTTTTAACGGCCGTTTCCTGCACCTGCGGTGGCCATTCGATATTTAACTTGGCCACCGCTCTAGTCACAACATCCAGCAGCTCCTCAAAAGCAGGGGAATGGGATGGCGGTGTCACACATTCCTCTGCCTCGACACCCACAATATCTAACTCCTCAGAGCTAGATAAGTGAAGCATCGGGTCCGTTTCGGGGACGGGAGAAGCCGCAGCGCGGGCTCCCGAACCCTGAGCGGGACAGATGGATTCAGCATTGGAATGTTGAGAAAGGACCTCAGTCGTCTCAACATCCATTGCTAAATCCTTTTGTGATCCCCATGAATGCAGTCGCCGCGCTGCCTCAGCAGACGCGGGTCCTGATCCACCGGGAGCACGTGGTTGACCTGACTCTTTATCGAATAGAGCCAGGCGGGAACGGAGCTTTCTTAGGGGCAACTTTTCACAATGCTCACAGGCAGCACCCTCAAGTGCTGCCCGAGCATGCTCCATTCCCAAACAAACCACACAAAGAGCATGAGTATCTCCTTCACAAAGAAAACGTGGGCAAGGAGGTACACACTGTTGAAATTTCTTTTCCGCCATAATAACTCTTTTTCAAAAGACAGACAACACCAAATAGAACAGACAGTAACACAGAGCGCTGCTGAAGAACAGAAGCTGTCATTTCCTTGTTCCTGTGACCCTTATATAGCGTCCGGGTCACCGTCACATGTGACGTCATGACGCACGATGACGCGCACCAATCCAGATTGGGATAGTTGTATAGTGACTTCAGAAGGCATTCCCCGTAGCGTTGTATTTCGACGCAGCGGGAGTTCCCCGTAACGAAGGGGAACTGCTGACTGAGAGAAAAAAAAAGGAACAAAAGACTGAGAGATATTGGAAAACAGAGGTAGGAGAGTTTGTTTCTCTGTGCACACTCAGGTATTTGTGTGTGTGTGTCTGTCTATAGGGTTGTGCCAAAGTGTGTGTCTGAGTGACCTGCCTTTGGGCTCATTGACCCATGACACTCTTTCAGCGAAGTCTAGTTCTGCGTGTCACTGTCTAAGGGTCACACACATGGCTGGGGAGCATCTATGTGTGAGACAAACTCCCCTCGTTTCTTCCGCCCTGCCAATAAAGTGAGCCGTTCCGTACGCCCAGTATGTGACCTTGTCTACTATTACGCCATAAACCACAGCCAGTAGAATAGAAGCATTTAGTCCACTGCACAATAGCCCTCTTACACTCATTCAAGCTGCACATCTACCAAACAGCCTTTTAACACGTGTCACAGTGGTATGCGGGCACAGCGCACCAGAATAGACCACAGATTAAAGAAAAAAACAATCAGATGGATTGATGCACTGATGTGTCAGATTACTATCATTAGCTGGGCCAAATGAATACAAGAACAACATTAATATACACCTCAAAATAACAGCCGTTATTTAAGATACATGTCAAAACTTGCCACGTTGTCAGAATTGTCACGTCAAAAGAAAGTCTGTTTATCAGAAAAGTGCAAACCCTTTCTTACTTATAGTTTTTAGATTTGGTAATCCTTTTCCAATTTTTGCAGTTGCATTTCCTTCCGTATGTATGAAATAAAATATTAATGATATTTTAAAAGATCAAGGTAAGAATTTGTGACTTGAGTAGTACAATTTTAATGCATAATGTTTAAAGAGAGTATGTATCTAATGCTTCAGTTCTCATTCTACTGCATGAGTGACAGAAAGTCATAGAAAGTGAAAATGATGTCATCTTTTACTTACCCTCATGTTGTTCTGAACCTGTTTTCTTCTGCAGAACACAAAATGAAAGTACATTCAGTGGTTCCAACCCACAATTGGACCCCACTGACTTTCAATATGTGGACAAACAAAAAAAGGCATTTCAAAATATTGTATTGCTTGTTACAAAGTAGAAAGGAAGTCATACAGGTTTCAGATTAAATGAGGGTGAATCATTTTTATATTCAGGTGAACTCTTTTCTGTATTTATATGATTGTCACACATGTAGTGGAAAGAGTTCTGAAACAAATATGCATAGTAGATTTCATGTTTAAATGTACCATATGTTGTGGGTTATTAAAAGAAAAGCATTAGAAATTCAGTTTGATTTACAACTTCTGAAACAAGCCAGTCCAACATCAATTCAGTCCCGTGTGTGTGCAAATTTTTTTCATCAGTTTATTTCTTTTTTTTTTCTTTTTTTTTTTAGAGGGACATCTCATCCATCACTGAAATGACATAGTACATCATGAAGTCTTTTTTTTCAGTCCATTGCTGTCATTGTCAAGAATCAAGAGAGGAGAATCTTGTGAGCATAAAAATACTTCCACCCCATTGGCAGATTTACCGGTGCACTTTGTCCAGGTTCTCTACAGTAAAACATCTAAACATGTCTGGCAGTCCTACTAGACAAGCTGCTAAAAACACACACACACACACACATCGATTTCACCACCTCACCTCGCAAACGAGTAGACAGGCGAAAAATGTTGATCAATGAAAATGAAAGATAAATCTAAATGCAAATAGCCCTGCACTTTCCAGCGCATTAATGTATCTATTTGCAAGTCTTAGAAGCTGATAGCCACGCTGGTTTGATATCTGTTCGTTTCCTCCCATAGAAGCAATAAATGTCCCCATGCCATCCTGAAAATTTAGTGCCGAGGGAGAAATTTTACAGTGGAGGAAGCAGACACCATTGTAAATGAAACCAGTATGAGTGAAGGTGAATGTATGAAGAAAAAGTTTACCTAAACTGGCTATATATCTGTGTGCCTGGTGTGCACACGTGCATGTGGTGATTTGACTGACAGGAGGACAGTAAATATCCCCCCTGCGGAAGTGAGAAGTCCGACACCAGCTGATCCAATCAGATGTCAACTAGGATTTCATAAGATGTCAGAGAGAACAAGCACATCTATAGTCCTTATACCAGGTTATCACTCATATCACACATATTTACTTTGTCCCTTCTTTTCTGCTCTTTAATACAAAGCATTAAAGTGTTTGTCTGGGACAATCCGGTCTCCACAGAACTTGCCAAAATACTCTTCAAAAAAAAAAAAGTTAAACTAGTCTTAGCTGGTCTAAATGAGTCTCCAAACATATTCAAGCTGGTCTAGCTATATTCTCAGCCTGGCCAAGCTGGTTTAGCTGGGCGGCCAGCTTGTCTCCCAGCGTGACCAGCTAAAAAGTGCCCAAAACCCCTGTAAAATCAACAACACACCTCTTTTGTTTTTGTTGGGAGTTTTATCAACAGCCTAAGTTGGTTTAAGATGTGTGTTTGTTTGTGTTTTAAGCAGGAAACATGAACTTTCATAGAGCTTATATCAACGCCAAGTCAGGGGTTAGATATACGCAAGTTGCTTTGGAAAAAAGTGTCTGCCAAATGCATAAAATGCAAATCTAGTTTGGTTAAAAAAAAAAAAAACATAACATAACATAACTAGAAATGTCCCAAACCATATAATTAGACTGTGAGGAAAAGTGAGTGACACATACCTTCTTGATTGGCTGTGTAAAAACAATTAGACCTCGATTAGAAATTAACCGCTATGTGGAGCGAGAGACTCCCATTCTACCCATGAATTAAAGCATAATTGATTGGATTGAGATGATATTTAATGAAACATGTATTCCATCATTTGACAAATGACGTTAAGCACTACAGCACCTGAGCTGAAGGCCAGGCCGCCCTGAACTGAGCCCGAATAATTGTACTGATTTTCTTTTATGTTATTCAAACACACTAGAGTAGATCATTTTAGTCAGATCTTCTTTTCTGTCTGAGCTTTAAATTCAAAAGCTAGGTGCTGTATAACATTTTCCATTCTATTTAATTTCTTCGAGTTCATTTCTTCCTCTTTTTTGTGATATTACAAAGTATGTCTTGTGATAGCTGGTGTTTAAAGGGGTCAAATATCTTTCTGCCTGTCTTGTTTAGTGAAATTGGAGGGAGAAGTTCCTGTTTCGAATGTCATGCTAATGAACGCTAAGCTCAAGGTCTGTGTTAAAATGTGAAGTGTAGGTACAGATTACCTCTCGCCTTATGAATGACCTTTTTCTGTTCATTTCAGCTGTCTGAGCCGCCCCACGTGACACAATATTATGCTACAATGCGTTTGACTGAGCTCAACATGTACAGAACCCAGAATATTCCTGTAATTGCATAAAGCTGCCAAATTAAGATTCAAAGATATTACATTATTATGGAAAATGAAAGCATTGTATGACAAAAAGTGGCTGTAGAAGTCAATATATGGTTTGTTTTATTTCTATATAATTAAACATGAGCATATATGAACATATGCAACTCCATTTTGCATTTGATGTAGACTACATTCTTGCATCAGTTTGCACCGTTTTTAAACTTGTTTTTCTATGTGCACGTGAATTAGCTGACATCTTTGACTGTTACGTCCCATGTAATGACTGCCATGTATTAGGATGATATGCCAAGTTAAAAGCAGTCAGTTGTTTCACTTTGTTGCCAGGCACATCACCTCAAAATATGAAAATGGCTTTTAAAGCTTGAATTACCAGGATGATAGGAAACCCCTTATTATGGCATTTACATATGGGTCAGGAGGCATGATAAATTGTGTTATTTGTATTGCGTTAGCTATTCACATCAAATTGATGCATTAAATTAGCAAAAATGTGAAAAAATAAATTATAATTGGTATCCTTATCACACTAGCCATGAACATCTGCAGTAAGTGACTGCGACAAGAGTGTGCCTTTTTCATCACAACACAGGTTCTGTTCTGCAATCATTTATATCTCAATGTAAGCTTCAAACGCCCAGCTTGCCCATGTTATCTGATTTCCGTCATATGATATATTTGCCTGTAATTACCAGCGGAGGAATGCTAATGCAATCTGCGAGTGATTAGATTGACTTTGTGGCCACGATTACTTCCTCTGGCTTTTCTACTAGAAGTTTAATTCACACAGGTTGTGAATACAAGCACAGGGTATAAAATGAGATGAACACTCAGATGATAAGTGCATTTGTGCTCCTTTGGCGTAGCCCCCCGGCATCCCCCTGCGCTTCTTATGCCAACAGAATTTGTTACGAGGCCACGAGTTCAACCGAGCGATCGCCTGCCTTTGACGTTCCTTATTCTCAGCGGCTGTGCTGTAAGGACAATGAATTCTGCTATTGTGGCTGTAATTATTTTAAAGCTTTCTGTGTCTGCTGTGCATGCTTTGAAAAAGTCGTCTATCGGGCCCATGTTACACTCACGCTGGGAGTACAGAAAACACCCTAGCGCTCATTGGGGATGAATTGAGTTGACATGCTTTTTCTTTGACTCAATCCCTGTTCTTTTCTGTGTTAAGACCAGGTCTTTTTCCCTCCCTTATCGCACCCCCAGCTTCCCTCTCTCCGCTTAAATCTCCTTAAATTCCTCGCTACCTACAGGCTACGGCTGCATCTCCTAGTGCACTAAAGCTACACTCCATTCACCAAAAGGTCTCCTAGCAACCACTTCCGTTCTTTTCCGTTCCTCCTGAAAGGGTTTTTTTTGGAGAGTGTACCAAAGATGTATGTGAAGTATGTGTGAATAATGAAGCGGATGAAGGAGATGTTCTGGATAATTTAATCTCTGTGTAGGTGGATATCTGCGTATCTGGCCTCACCTCGATTGTTTATCTAATTGTGCAAAAAACTCAAGTTTATGACTATGAAAGTCCCATGCAGCACTGTTTTCTGTCAAATTCAGGGTCAAATGCTTGGCAGGACATCTTGTTTGTCACGGTTAGTGTTCGTGACTGTTCCAATGAGTGCAAGCACGATTAAGTCCTCACTGAGCCGAGCATTAAGGAAGACAAACTGTACAGATTTAAGATGAGCTATAAAAATGGATCCTGTGAACTTTCGGGCGGTGAACTCCGGGTTAACAAGGAGGCGGTGAGCTGCAGAGATTTCACAAGGTTGAGGTCAGTGTACGTTCACAGAGTTACCTTGAAAAACAGCAGAACCCAAGGGAGTGTCCTTAGATTTGGCTTTGAGTTTGACTTCATACCAGGCTCGAATATCTCAGACTCATCCCCTCCTCGGTTCTTCATTTGTCTTTCAAACAAATGTGTGCTAATAATAATGAATCTGTGATTGATTTCTCTCAACTGGTCAATGCAGGCCTAACTTGAGCATTCCAACCCTCCAGCCTGAAAACATCCATGACACCTCTGGACAGCTGGGGTTTGTTTGGCAGCATCTTCTCTTCTCCATTCCTCCTGGGAAAGGAGGATGAGAAGGATACAAAGTGCATTCATTCAAGAACATTCATTCACACTGTAAACCTCTTGTATCCCTGCAAATGCAAAATCAATCCACAAAAAAATGATGAGGCACCAGTTCTCCTCAAACACTGGAGTAATAAAGAAAACCATCAATATTTACAGAGCAAATGAGAGTAAGGAAATTACAAAATGTGTCTTTTCCAATGCTCTATTGATGTGGTGCCTGCTCTGCATATATAAACAAGAGCAAATCTGCCTCGTCCATGAAATGAAAGTTGTATGCGGTGAATCTGAGAATGTTCTGGAGAGAATGATTTGTATTAGGATGTTTTGAGTTATGTGACCTAATTTGGGATTTTTAAAGAGCATCTTTTTTTTTTTGGGGGGGGGGGGGGGGGGGATTCTGATTCCTTCATGATCCCATTAACAAATGTGTAATACTTGCAACCCTATCTCACGGTGAATTCGTACTAATTCGCACGATTTAACCAAGTGGCTAAATCGTACAAAATCATACGAGCTGGCTCGTACGAAATCGTACGATTTTGTTCATCGCATTTAATACACCCCTGTGTAACAGCGAATTCGTGCTAAATCGCACGAATGTATTAAATCGTACTTTATCATACGAGTTTGATCATCGCATTCAAGAAGCGTGACCCAATTCTCGTTCTCACAACATCGCGTTATTTATCAACAGTTTACGCACGCGGCGGCACGCCACATCTCGGTGAGTAGGCTATACCAGACGGTGTTTCGATATAAAGTTCATTATATGTGCTTTATTAATCCATATCGGCTTCTAAATGTTCTCTGAATTGTATTGGAGCTGGCTCGTGCGAAATCGTACGATTGGTTCATCGCATTAACACATCCCAGTGTATCAGCGAATTTAGCACGAATTCGCTGTTACACAGGGGTGTATTAAATGCGATGAACAAAATCGTACGATTTCGTACGAGCCAGCTCATATGATTTCGTACGATTTAGCCACTTGGTTAAATCGTGCGAATTAGTACGAATTCACCGTGAGATAGGGTTGAATACTTTTGTGGAAGCAATAAAGTCAGCTGCTCAACCTGAAGCAGACTTTGTTTTGAAATGTTTTAAAGACAAATTTGTTACAGCAAAATCAAACATCATTGGCTCTCCTTGGGGTTCATTGAGGAACTGCTGGGGTTTTAAGAATTAATGTAAAGATTTGAAATAATCAGAGAACCGACATCAGAGAACCGTGAACATGTGAATGTGTTGCATTGAAATATTAACCTAAATCAGCCAAGTGAATGTGTTTCGGGTGACAAAAAATATTTGGAATCCCTGAGATATGCTAATAGAACTGTCTTGTAGTTCAGTGAGTCAATGAGATGTCAATTCCACAACTGCTCTGACAGAATTAAGTGAGCCATTTGATATCATTGAGTTGAATACTTATTTTTGAGTAAAAGAAAAAAGAACATTTCAATTGTTTAAATGAGTCATACATTTATGAATTATGGTTGTATTTTGTTATTTCTTTCTTTTGTGTTCAATTCAGACTGCAGCATCGACTAAAACATTGCTTTTTGGAGATAAAGCAATGCAGGAAACACTATATCATTGTCCCTTTTATATTGTATAAATAATTATAGTATTATAGTATTTTAGTACAGTATTCTATTCTCATCGGTGGAAGAAGTTAGACATCCAGGAACCTTTAACAAAACCAGAAGTTATGAAAATAATTAGATTTCAGTAATATTTTTCAATATTTGTTTTAATTGACCCAGTTCTTGATTACCAATCCTTATTTAGTATATTAAATTAAAATTAAACTCTCATGAGAAGTCTATGAAGCATTTAATTGTCTTCATATTAGCTTGTTTATAAAAATGATAGATAATTAGTAAAATGAGATAAGATGAAAAAATAATTCACAGAACAGTAATATAACAGTAATGTTAGCATGGCTAATGTTCATTAACAGGGCTAAGTGTGAGCTGAATTAGCACTGATGTACCTGTAGAGGAGTTAATGATAAACATTAGATTACCTTGGAACACTGGATGAATTAAGAATACTGTATCTCTCTTTAGAATAAAGATATATCTTATCTCACTTTAAAGTAATGAGCTTGAGGCATTGCTGTATGCCTGCTATCAGTGTTTATATCTCTCTCAAAAGCATTTATGTTATCATCATGTCAAGGCATGATGGCAAGGATATTGTAACGAAAATGTGGCTATAATGAGTACACGGTGATACAACAAAACACAGTCTTTAATGAATAAATCCAAAGGGAACACTCAGGAGTATCTTCAGAAATTTTACAACCATGCAAACCGAAACGACAAAACAACGAACTGAGGAAACTAAGGGATAACATAGATAAAACAAGTAAACTAAATCAAAATCAGAAACCATAGAAATTATGCTTAAGCTTTAGCTTTAACTTTAAGCACATGCACCACTGAATTATCTCCAGTGACAATGATTTGCAGATCTTTTTTGGAAGTTCATTATCAAAAACTTGTACAGGTGCCGAAGCGATTGCTGTTTTACAAAGACGTGCATATAATCCACAACAAGAAGCAAAGTGCACTGGGGTTAGCCTATTTGGTACCCACAATTCACTGCTGACATGGCAGTCCATCAAAGGTGCGGCTCTATAGAGCCCGAGCCCCCATAGCTGAAAAGAACAATTACCACTTCTATCACTTCCTCTAAATTAGCATTCATTTGAGATATGATTTACTACAAAGAAAAGCCATTTTTCCCTAATTTTCTCTCCCTTTCTTCCTAGCCTTTCTTCTCCTCTCTTGTCTGTCGTTTCTCTGCGGGAGCGGGTTAATGTAGTAACATTTGTATTCTCCTCTTGAGTCTCAGACAGGCGATGAGGATCTACGGCAGGTCAAGTCAGACTCTCTCTCTCTCTCTCTCTCTCTCTCTCTCTCTCTCTCTCTCTCTCTCTCTCTCTCTCTCTCTCTCTCTTGCGCTTTCTCTCAGTTCCTTGCTCCTCCCTCCCTCCGCCTCCTCCCTTTCTCTCATCCGTGGCTTTTTGAAGAGATAAAGATGCTCTAATTGCATTTGCATATCGTGGCTCGTGGGTCGTGACTCTTGGCCACGTGACGTGTGGGCAAACATGAAAAACACATCCAGCTCTCCACCCCTTTCAACTGTGTTTCTGTATTCCTGAGCCAGGGCCTGCTTCATGATTTTAAAAAAGAGTCCTCAATCAAGTAAATGTTGCTAAGATTTGCTTGATTATTATAGTTTCTGTATGGTGCTTCAGTCCCATTCACACTCTTCCCAATATACACTGGGGTGATAATATGGATGCATTGTTTGACTGTTTGCCATTTTTATTTACATTTTGTTGTCATAGTAACGCCTTGTCTTGTGATGTCAGGATGATTTTGTTCCTTGCCGTTTGCATGCGCCAAGTGTTGACATCTGTGTGTGATGGTATTCAATATACTGTTTTTTAAAAGTTCTCCATGACATGTATATGCGATAAAACATATTACAACAAACAATTTGAAACTGTGCAAATAAAAGGCTTCACGGGAACCTTTTTCAGATGACATTTAACAAACCTAAATAATGAATTGTTACAAATATGGCAGATTTTAGATGCTGCCAGTTTGACATTTCAAGTTCAGTCAAGACATTAGCTAAAAAAAAAAAAACTAAAAAAAAAAAACATGTACACGTACCTGCATTCCCTACATTATGGAGACCATGTCCCCACAAGGATAGTAATACCAGTAATTTATGAAAAAAAAAAAAAATTCTGTCCCCATGAGGAAAACAGTTTTTTTTTTTTTTTTATGTCAAATTGCTGAATGTTTTATGTAATGGTTAGGGTTAGGGGATTGAAAATACAATTTGCGCATATATACAAATCATTATGTCTATGGAAAGTCACCATAAACCATGTGTGTCAGTGTGTGTAGTGCTGCTGCTGTCAAAGGGTGCTAAAGTCTGTGGGCCTCTGGCTTTTATACATACATGTAGTTGTGCATTCAAGCAGTCCTGGAATTTTCCAGTTTAATGTTTGCCACTTGTGTACACAGAAACTGTCTGGGATGCAGATCACTCAAATGGTGGAAAATTGAACAATAAAAATTTGATTATTTCATTAGTGTCTCAGGCACACTCGTCCTGTCTATGTCTCTAGCATAGCCTGTGGAAGATTGTAACATTTTATTTTAACATCTGTGCTCTTTGATATAATATTTTCAAAATTATCTGCTACAAATGAAAGACCCATGAAAGACCATTGAAACCAAAATTGTGGCTTTTAGTGTTCCTAAATATTGATTAAAAAAATTGCAGACACAAAAAATTATTTATTTTTAAAAAACATTATTTATTTTTCTTCCAGTCAAAATGCACAAATAAAAATCAATGACTCATCTTGGAGTACAGATTTTTGTCCAATCAGATCTCTCTAGAATGAGAATATCAGAAAGTGGCAACTTTTAATGTTTTTCATCTGGACATTTTTGTCATATATCAAAATCAGATGATACAAGTTTTGTCTTTTAACATCCTTTTTAACGTGTTCACTAATCAAATTATACCTTTTTACTTTTTTACTTTGTTTTGTACCATGTATACTTTTTTATTTTTATACAGACTTGCAGAGACATGTATGATAGGGATTCCATATTGAGGTATAATAGGTTAAACTGATGATGTTACTATCCTCCAACGTCTCCTTTGCCTAACACACAATTATCCTTTCTTTCTTCCCTCTCTCACTCTCTCCTGAAGAGGTTTTGGGTTTCCCCCTATGTTTGCTTTCATAGCTAACACTATTCTGCCAGTCTCAAATAGGTAAGAGGACACAAATGTCAACAAATGTGCTGGAAAGGGTCAGAACACCATGCAGCAGGCGTTTGGTTTTCCAGGGAACCTTTGCCAAAAGCCAATTAAATGATGATAGCATAAATAATCTTAGAATATAATACCCTGTTTTTGCAAGCTTTAACCTCTTGTACAAACATACTGACTTCAGGTATCATGTATACAAGTATAATCAGGTATAATTAGGAATTTTGTGCCAACAGAAATGCTTAATATGTGTTCCAATTATGTCCAGTCTGTCTCCATTTCAGAATACCAGACTGCACAGTTTCATGGCAAGAAGATGGAGTAAAATGTCAGAGTAATTTGTGCTAAATCAAGGCATGCCTTAGAAGCCCAGTGCTGTTGTTGCATTTTAGGAGCATTAAAGTTGTGTTGCACACTCCACATGGAAATTAATGATTTGAGAGTTGAGGTCACACGTGTGTGTCTGTGAGTCTCACGCTACAGAGAGGAGGAGCATTAACAATGAGGCTCAAAGCCATTATTACACACAGCACTGTCAGAACAGCACTCAAAGAGTTTACCACTGAGAATAACACACACACACACACACACACACACACACACACACACACACACACACAACACTTTCTATAACCCACCGCACAAACCCGAACCATTTGAGACCAGCAGTAAAGAGCTGTTACAACTATACTTTGATCTGCGATATGAAATGATGCATTTCACATACACATTCAAACAAAACACACACACACACTCATTGTCAGATGAGAATTGAGAATGTAATGGTGCATTGCAGGTGTAGCCTCAACAGCCCATTTGTCAGGAGAGGCATTCAATTAGAGATGAGAGACTGAGAGCCCGCCAGAGAGAAAGGGAATGAAAGAGACAGAGAGAAAGTTAATAGAGTTAACCCTTAGATGCAGAGCTGCCGCTGTAGGCCCCAAAATCTTGCAAGGTATTTTTAATGCTCAAATAGTTTTGCCTTCTTGGAAACCACAGTTCACTAAAAAGTTGTAGCACTTGCTAGCCTGGCTAACGTCAGACCTCTTCTCATTGAGACGTGGTCTGGGAACCACATGTTCATTTTCTCGTATTTGAGGCGTGGTTTACGAATGCCCAGAGCCGTTTATTGGGCGCTACGAATGTCTATCAAATGCGCCTGTACGTACGATTGTATGTAGCCGTTTCAATTATACCAGATGACGTATGTAGAGCGACAGAAATTCGACGAGGAAGAAGACGAAATAAACTTGCGTTCTAAACTACTTAGAACACTATCTAAGGCTGCATCGAAAGGTAACTTCGCGTCTGATGCCATGTTGGATCCATAGATATAAACACACTGCTTCGGTGTGTCGCATAGACGTCGTCATCGTCTTGCTGCTCCCTCCCCGTTCTGTGATTGGTTCCCTTTTTGAAGGTAAAATTTGGTCCATGGAATCTAGGCTGCCTAGCAGCGTGAATAAAATTGCACTGCGTGCAAGGCATCATGGGGAAACCCAGGCTAAGCACTTGCAGTATTTCATTGCAAAATCTGTATTTTATTCACCAAACATCTACAGTGTGAGTTTAACCCTCTGGGGTCGGCAAACGCGCCGGCGAGTTTTGCTGGATTTTCTTCACATAGTAGGACAATAAACTTAAATTACTCCGTCATTTATGGTCATACAGAAAAAAGAAATATGAAAAAATAATCTGTGATATTTCTACTTTTGTATGCGTCCACTTACAATCAAATCAAAACATTGTGCTTTTGTAAAATAAAGAAAATAAAGAGGGTGTGCTTTCTGCCTCTCCGTCGCGGTGAACTTTTTTTTCTTGAGCACGTCTATAAACTGAAACAAAACTCAGCGAATACTTGTCACACATTTACGAGCCATATACCGAATTTTCCGCACTATAAGGTGCACTTAAAAGCCTTTAATTTTCTCAAAAAACGACAGTGTGCCTTATATATGGATCAATTGGTTAATTGGTTGATCCATACTGGTTGTACACGGCGCTCAAGGCACTCTGTCAAAATGTTTCAGTATGAAAAACCAATAAAAACAATTTAATAATAATAAAATGTTTCAGTACGACTGGTAAACTACAAAGCCGCACCGCTTGCAGCATTACGGCTACCGTAGTCAGTAAACACCGGTAGTGAACGGAAATCTAGAAATCTAGACGCACCCTAGCGGCAGCAAAATGTATTTCGCAGCCAGGGTCTAGCAACTCTCAATAGACCTTCTAGCTGCAAAAACCTAAATTGGGTCAGGCCAATCACGTCGTGTATAGAGTAGTAAACCGAGTCTATGGTGAGTTTCCAGACCTAACATCTTGATGTAGGTCTGGCTTGCCAGGCTAGTGTAATCAGACTTTGGCCATGAAAATGTCACAAGTAACAGAAATAAGCACAAATGTCAGAGCATGTCAGGTCACATTTGTTTATTCTGTGGAACACAAAAGAAAATGATTCAAAAAAAATTCAGTGTTGTTTTGGACCCCACTGATTTTCATTCTGAGGACAAAAAAGTTGCAACATTCTTCAAAGTATCATCATTTGTGTTTCACAGTAGCAAGAATGTCATGCAGGTTTGTAAGGACATGAGGGTGAGTAAATAATGACAGAATTTATTTTGATTTCATTTCATTTCAACAGTTTCTGTTGAACTGTCCCCACAAAAAAAAAAAAAAAAAACTGTCCGTTTAAATCAGTGTCATATTTTATTTTTTTATTTTTATTCGTATTAATCTTATTCAGAAAAGTCCTCGGGTTACAACTGTAACACTTGTTCCCTGAGAAAGGGAACTCGAACTGCGTCGAATGACATTTTGGGGGAACGCCCCTCAGCGTAGCGCCTCTAAAGCATGAATGAAACTAAGCCAATCTTGATTGGTGTTGCGTCATGACGTAACGTGTGACGGCATACACGGAAGCTACAAAGGGATGCCAGCACACAACAATGTCAGCTTCTGTGATGAAGCAAGTCGCTCCCAGGCAGGGGAAGGTGTGGCAAAGGGACGCAGTTCTAGTTCCCTTTCTCAGGGAACAAGGGTTACTGTAACCCGAGACGTTTGAATGACACTTTGGGGGAATGACCCACTATGCCACAACGAGGCTTGCTTGTCCCAGTGTGAAGCTGCGCACAGGCACATGAGGTGGAGGATGAAAAGCCTGCGAACACATAGGACGAGATCACAAGGGTGCCAGGCGTAGATGGAATGTCCAAGCTATAAAATCTGATGAAAGTATGAGGGGTGGCCCATCCAGCTGCATCGAACACTTCTTGGATCGGGGCCCCTGAAAGGAGGGCTCTAGAGGACGCTATGCCTCTGGTTGAATGAGCCCTCACAGCCAAAGGTGAAGGCAAACTGCGCACCTGATAGGCCATAGAGATAGCCTGAACAATCCAGTTGCTAATGGTCTGCTTGGATGCGGGAGACTCTTTCTTGGGCGACCCGAAACACACTAGCAACTGGTCTGACTTCCGCCATGAAGAGAACCTCTGAATACATATTTTGAGAGCTCTGACAGGGTAGAGCAAATGAAGTCTCTTTTCATCTGCCGTCACATGAGGTGGAGGATGAAAAGCCTGCAGAATCGTAGGCCGTGCCACATTAGATGACACCTTGGGCACATTGCCCGGCCTGGGATGCAGGATAGCTTTAATGTTGCCTGGAGCAAACTCCAGGCACCCCTGGGATATTGAGAGCGCCTGAAGATCTCCTACTCTCCTCAGAGAAGTAATGGCCAACAAAAAAGCTACCTTTAGGGAAAGATTCTTGGCCTCAGCCAACTCCAGAGGTTCGAAGTGGGCCTCGACCAGCCCTTCGAGAACCACTGCCAGGTCCCATGTGGTAACTCTGGTACGAGCCGCAGGTCTCATCCTCCAAGCCCCATGGAAGAAACGTACGACCAACTGATGCCTCCCCAGAGGCCCATCCCCTAGAGGAGCGTGGAAAACCGCAATGGTAGCCATGTACACCTTGAGTGTGGACGGGGTAAGACCAGCCAAGAAGTGATCTTGGAGGAACTCCAGCACTGAAGCCACCGGGCAGTTAACTGGATTCACCACACGCTCTCCACACCATGCTGTGAAAACATTCCATTTTAGGCCGTACAATTTCCTCGTGGAGGGAGCTCTAGAGCTGGGTATGGTCTCTACTACTACTACTACTACTACTACTACTACTACTACTATTACTACTTGGTCTCAAGATTGGCTTAGTTTCATTCATGCTTCAGAGGCGCTACGCTGAGGGACGTTCCCCCAAAATGTCATTCGACGCAGTTCGAGTTCCCTCGAAAGGGAACTTGGCCTTATTCACATCTTTTAATTAAAGTTTCCCTAATGTAATATGATGAAAGCAGACCATAAACAATTTTGATTTAAAAATAAAAAAAAGTACAAAAACATCTATTTTTTCTCACCAAATGATCAAATGTTTGGCCCTTTAAAGAGTTTATTCAGGTGTCTAGATAGCAGTGGTGAAGTGATTCAATACAATCCTCACAACAGTCTACGGTTAATGTTACTTCAGTGTATTTAAATGGAATACATGTATTTAATATGTATCAGACAATAGAATTAAATAACTACAAATGACCCCATTCTAACCTTAAAATATGAAAGAGGGAGTGAGACTCAGAGAAGCTGCACCTTATCCTTTCTGTCCACACCATTTCCTTTCTCAATTTTGATTCCCATTATTGATATTGATTCTTTCTGTCTTCATCTCTCTCTTTCTTTCCTCCCACTTTCTCCTCCGTGTGTTTTGAGAAATGCACTATAAAAAATGTTTTGGCTTGGATATTTTGAATGGACAGACATACAGATAGATAGATAGATAGATAGATAGATAGATAGATAGATAGATAGATAGATAGATAGATAGATAGATAGATAGATAGATAGATAGATAGATAGATAGATAGATAGATAGATAGATAGATAGATGATAGATCTGTAGTTAGTGCTTTTGTTATTGGTTTGTTATCTTTTGTGATCTAATGCAGTGACCTTCATTTTAAGTGTGGCTTTTTACTTGTCCAAACTATTTTCGAGGCCACTGTACTTTCCACTTTCAGTCAGTATGCTGAAATAAATGATCATCTTGTGCCTATTTCTTCCCAGTTTAAATTGGATAGCAAATCTGGCCTTATATCTGGACAATATGTTATCACACCAGCAACCCCCTGACCTTAAGTCAGCTGGTTCCTCTGATAATAATAAATGTCACGTGAATGTGCCAGTGATTATCCCAACACTACCCCCAGGTAGGAGCTACCAATTAAGCAAGGAAATGGTGAGGATAGAGTCACAAATGTCTCCTTTCTTCATCCCAAAGGTGACACACTGGATTTCAGCTCCAAAAAGTTTCTCCTTTCACAACTTTCCACATACTTCTCTATTAGCAAGTTGCCATTCAGAGTGTCAAATGGAGTTGGAGGTATTGTGTCAGTAGTGAATGGGCCCAGATGTGTGTGATGCGTATAGTGCATGTAAAACAGGATGCAGAGTGTTTTTGCTGTTACATGGAGTCGCTCTGAATTCCGCCCACCTCAGCACTCGACTGCTGTGTCAATCCCGCTCTCTAGCCCATGTGTGCGTGTTTGTGACTCAACGGGATGAATTATGAAATGAAAGACTAAAACAGTGCGAGAGGGATGTGCGCAGCTGCGTGCGACAGAAAGAGAAGCGGAGGGAGTGATTTCAGCTACCATCCTGCCGACCTCCTGCTGAGTAAGAACTCGAGGAAATGCATAGTCATTTTAGAGAGAGAGAGAGAGAAACAAGAGACGCTCACTTAGTGAAAGGAAACATTTTACATTCCTTTTCCAGGAGGCAAAAGTTTTCTGTGTTAAACTTAATAGCAGAATAGGACGAGACACGCCTCCGTAGCTTTCGGTACTGTAGGAACACATCTCCGCTTAAGTAACTGCCAAACACAGAGCAGGAGCGAGAAGCACTTCCTGACTCTGTGGACTGTGAAAGCCAGATGGATCTGTGAATTTTCAAGGTCAAACTGAGGCAATTAAACTGCGCTGTACAGTCGGGGTTCTGGCTGTCAGTACAGCACAAATAAACACACACATACACATACACACTTGTTGGGTTTCCATGTTTTATGGGGACATTCCATACGCAATGTATTTTATACTATACAAACTGTATATTCTATCCCCCTACACTAACCCTACCCCTAAACCTGCCCATCATAGAAAAACTTTCTACCATTTTTAGATTTTCAAAAAAGTTATTCTGTATGATTTATAAGCTTGTTTCCTCATGTGGACCAAAAAAAAAAAAAAAGTTTGTAGAAACTGCCAAAACATTATTTTAATTATTTTTATTACATTTATATTCCGTCTATTATAGAGAGGTATACATAAAGAGCTGCAGAGATGGTGCATTTCTGTAAACCAACTCAGATGTTAGCATCACTCTGGTTCCCACAAAACCAAAAGGATTTTTTTTTTTTCATTGGCTTTTGGATTTCAGAAAATAAGGTTTGTGACCAACAAAAGTTTATATTGTTACACGTTTTGTTTATCATGATAATCTTCACAAATTAGCATAACTTTCATGAATTTTGAAGCCTAAATACAATTGGTTGAAGTAAAAAGCTAAACATGGGCCATAAACAAACTACTGTGAAAGCAAGTTTACCTGTTTGGCATAATGAGGTTTAATGTCTCCGAAAACCACTGTAGTCCCATTCAGCAAAAAAAAAAAAAAAAAAAAAAAAAAAAAAAAAAAAAAACCCAAGGGGGTATTACCAACGTTATGTCATAGACATAATTCAGGCGTAATCCAAAACCTGATTCCAAAATGGACTTCGGATGATGTAACCAAAAATGTTAACTTGTTTCTGAGTTTTAGCCTACAAAATCCCTGCAGCTCTCTATTTTGGTATCATCTATTTCAGATCAACCCAGACCTAAACAGCATGTAAAAACAAAAACAAAGTGTAATTGGTTGCTTTACATGTCGATCAAATCATATACTCACCTACAACAGGAAATCCAGCCTCCGCTCCATCAAAATTATTTATGGCCTTGTCGTACAGTCGTTCACTTGTTTTGAGATGCTTCAATAATTTGGACTCCATCAATATTTTAGTTAAATTTGAAAGTCTCTCTCCACCTGTTTATTTATTTATTGTCTCTCTCCACCTGTTGTGTTATGCTGAACAGTGATGCTGAAAGCTAATCGTTTTGAAAGGTCACCTCTGATAATAATTGGTTATTTATACAGAAGGAAACTATTTTCATTGTGTCTCCCTTTTGCTTTTTTTTTAGATGCAGTTTTTGTGGAAATAAATGTTGCTTGCATATATGTTCCGATGTTCAATTTACCCATCAGAGGAGCGCATAGATTGCCAGAGTTATATGCAGAATTTTAAAGAATTTTCTGCCAAAAAGGCTAAATATAAGGAGAAATTATTGCATAATACTTTCATGTTTAACAGGGTTTTTTTTTTTTTTTTTTTTTTTTTTTTGGTGATAAAATATTTTTTACAGGATGTTTAATTCATAAAATGTATTTATACATATGAAGCACCTGACAGAACCCTTTAAAGTTATATAGAACATTTTATTGTCTAGGTGAGTACCCACTTATACCAAACAAACTTTTAGAAAAAGTAATTCAAATTTACTTAATATATTTGCTACATTATTTGGAATCCATTTTTAACAAGACTTATTCTTCTTTGAGTTCTCCGTTGGACCCCAGCTAATTTTCCATGATGCGTAGTTGGTTGGGGAGATCACATTCCATCCAACAACACCTTATTAGAGACTTATCTCCCATAATCCACGCTCACACGCTCCATTTCAGAAATGCTTTGCCAATGGTCTTCTTCTAATCTCTTTTAAACATCCATCTCTCTTTGTCTCTTTCTCATGTGCTCACACCCCTCCCTCCCTCTGCTGTGTTAGTGCTTTCCGTGTCAGAGTCCTGATCATAAATAACGCTCTCCCACGGCCTGTGGATCTCTTGATATATTAGCTTGACCCATCGTACGTGTGTGAGAGGGAGAGATAGAGATAGAGGGAGTCTG
The DNA here is from genome assembly GCF_964197995.2 of Scardinius erythrophthalmus. Classification (NCBI taxonomy): domain Eukaryota; kingdom Metazoa; phylum Chordata; class Actinopteri; order Cypriniformes; family Leuciscidae; genus Scardinius; species Scardinius erythrophthalmus. The sequence continues at coordinate 13,642,774 of NC_138233.1, read as the reverse complement.
ATGTATTAGCCATGGCTATCAGAATGAAAGACAGCTTATGTTATGACCTGGGGGCGGGGCCTTAGGCTCTTGATAAATGGAGTCTCTTCGTAGGTTATAAGGAATGAGTGATCCTCTGTCATCCATCACACAGGAAAACGAGAGAAAAAAGAGGAGTGCAAGGAGTGTTCACGGTGTGAGGACCCAGTGGCCAAGCCAGGCCAGAGTAAATCAAACGTGCCTTATTTTCCTGATTGCCTTAGTGACAAGACAAAGAGCTAGCGCTCAGCTGATACACTAAAACCCGGCACAGCAGCCAATGCGGGAGCTGGAGCCATGTCCAAAATGCGTATATATCTATCATAAATCTAACCGACTGCACCCAGTCACTGCCACCACGCTTGCAGATTATTGCATATGGATATGGGTCACTCTACAAAACAAGTCTTTTTTTTTTTGTCTCTTGCATGTTTAAAAATGTAAAATATTGATTGGTTGATTGATTGATTGATTGATTGATTGATTGACTGTCAGCCTCTTCTGTGAAATATTTTCCTTACAGACTATACCAAAAAGAAAATTAAATGTTACCATTTATTTTACCACCAATCCTGTTACCTTTCAAAATGTATAACTATATATTAAAATGTATTAACTTGAGATGGCTTAGTGTGATTTATAAACACTTGCATCAACACATTCTTTGTCTGACAGAATGTTTAAAATTGGACAAAAAAGGCTTAAAAACTATCAAAAAGGCACATGTTTTATTGGATGACCCATATACTCGCTCAGACATATTCTATGCAGTCCAACAATGGGAAGAAATATGAGCCAGAAGTCTGCAAGAACTTTAGCTCTTATATTCACTGAATGGGGATTAAGACACAGTCAATGAATCTCCGTTTTTTGCAAAGTAACCTAAAATTCCCCTTCCAATTCTCACACTCCTACTTCCTCTCCTTCTTGCTCTGTCTTACTCAATCACACATATTCATAAACTCAATCCATAGAGATACTGCTCTTATTTTTCCCCATTAAATATTTTCTTATCAGAAGATTGAAATGCTGAATTGCAAAAATTGAAATGCTGAGTTTAGAAACATTTTACCCTCTTTCCAAGTTCTGAATGGCTATTTGTATGCATGCTATTTTAAAGGTACCGTATTATGCCCCTTTTCACAAGATGTAAAATAAGTCTCTGATGCCCCCAGAGAGTGTATGTGAAGTTTCAGCTCAAAATACCCAACAGATAATTTTTTACAGCATGTTTAAAGTGACATTTTTTGGGGCTCAGAAAAACTAGCTGTTTTAGTGTGTGCCCTTTAAATGCAAATAAGCTGCTGCTGGACACCCAGGGGGCGGAGCTTCATGAGCTCCACTCAGTCTCTCAGGACAAATTCATCTCACGGAATGATGATAATATCAGAAACTCTCAGTAACGGTGTTCAGTTCGAGTCGGACAATAATGCCTACAGAGTCAGAGTGCTGTATAGAGATGAAACAGGTATAGTTTAGTAGTTTAATTCCGGATATTATAACGTATTTGTCATCTGCTTGTATGTATCCATTATTTATTAATAGCCTACAAGTCTGCTGTTTCGGACCAGGTCCGAATGATGATCAAACATGTACTGATGAGTTTAATAAGGTTTATTATACATCACACAAAAGATGAAGCGTCAGTTTTACTTCAGAAAATCACCGTAAGAGCTGAGTAAACACAGTAGGCTAAGTTATAAGAAGTGCACAAGTAGCCAGTAGAGTTGAGGGAGCATTCCTGTGGGTGGAGGTTAGTCAAAAAACGGTTCTAGTGATATCATTACAGAAGGAAGTAGAGGGATGTAGTCCAAACAAGCCGTTCATTGTAGTCGACTTCTGTTAAATAAAATATCTTGCTTGGCATTGAACTTTGAGCTTTATAATTTTACAGATATTATTTATGCTCTAACAGCAACATTACACACTAACTAAAGTTTGAAACATGGGATCACGAAGAACGGGACCTTTAATGGTTAAAACAATAACAATAATAAAAAATAATAGTGGAACACAAAATAAAACATTTATTGGTGAAAGCTGCTAATTTTTATTCAATGAAAGTGAATTGTGACCACAGCTATCGACTTTATTATTTTTAGGGGTCCGAGCACTGAAGGTGCTTTTGTGCAGAACCTTTTAACATATGCACTATCGAGAGTTTTAGCTCTGCTCCTGTTGGCTTTCTTCTCGAGGGAAGAAGGTCAATAAAGATTATTTTGCTCGGATCTCGCATTTGCCTTATTCCCTCGTTCTCTTATGATTGTCAAGTCAAGTCATCTTCATTTATATAGAGCTTTTAACAATGTAGATTGTTTCAAAGCAGCTTTACAGAGATAAACGTATAATTTAAGGTAACAGAGATTGTTTTGGCTTTATAGCGGTTCTTTAATAAAGTTATTTTACAGCTAAAGTTAGTTTTGATTGATTCGCTTCCATCGCAATGATCATTTGTTATTAAATTTGGGGCCGCTAAGACGACACTATTCTCTCTACACAGACTTTAAACGCGAACCTGTGAGAAACGCTGATGGCGGTCACATGCGCATTAAGAATTGGTTCTATAGTTATGTGCGTTTGAATATATGTGCGCAGGTTTGGAATTCCCTACAAACCAAGCCTAAACAAAGTACTGGCGTTTCCTTATAATTTTTGATACAGAATTTTATTTCATTTTATCAATTCGGGGGAAGGTACACGAATTGAGTTTCCCGACAACGCTTTATCTGTAGAGTGGTAAAGGGATCCTCCATAGGGAGAGACTAGTTGGCACTTCAGCACTGTGTTGGATTCGGGTTCAGGCGAAGGTCCTTCATCAGATCTGGATTCGGCCTGGATCCAGCAGGCTGCGGGAAAACCTCGGGATAAACAAAGACACTAAAATTAGCGTAGATGCCATTTTTCTTATGATGTAACGAGTACATCAGGATTTATGGGAAGTGTTCCCGGTTCCAGCTGACCTAATCTACTGTATGCAGCCTAACATTGAATTATAGAAGTCTATAATGTATTATGTGAACGCTAGGTCAAAGAGATGTGTCTTTAATCTAGCTTTAAACTGACAGAGTGTATCTGCTTCCCGGACAATGGTAGGAAGACTGTTCCAAAGTTTTGGTGCTGAATAGGAGAAGGATCTACCGCCAGCAGTCGATTTTGATATTCTAGGTATTATCAACTGGCCGGGATTTTGAGATCGCAGTAGACGTGAAGGACTATAATGCGTTAAGAGCTCGCTCAAGTACTGCGGAGCTAAACCATTTAGTGCTTTGTAAGTTATCAGCAATATTTTAAAATTGATGCAATGTTTAATAGGCAGCCAGCGCAGTTTTGACTGAACCGGGCTAATATGGTCATACTTCCTGGTTCTGGTAAGAACTCGAGCTGCTGCGTTTTGAACTAGCTGTAGATTGTTTATTAAGCGTGCAGGGCAACCACCCAGTAGAGCATTACAATAATCTAGCCTTGAGGTCATGAACGCATGAACTAACTGTTCCGCATTTGTCAATGAGAGCATATGGCGTAATTTAGATATATTTTTAAGATGGAAAAATGCGGTTCCCCTTCGAGGGAACTCGCACTGCGTCGTCGTCGTGACGACACTTTGGGGAACGCCCCCAGCGTAGCGCATCTGAAGTATGAATGAAATCTGTCCAATCCTGATTGGTGCTGCGTCATGACGTAGTAGATGACGGCATAACCGGAAGATACAAAGGGACGCCGGCACAAACACACGTTAGCTTTTTGCTCTTCAGCAAGCGCTCTGTGTGAAACTGTTTGTCTTATTTGGTGTTGTTTGTCCCATAAGAATTGTCCCATATAACATCTGCATTACAATATAGAATCTAGTGGCTCGGATCTCGCGTTTGCCGAGGCAGCGCATAGGTTGCGGGTCTACTCTGCAATAAGGATTCTGTGACTGGGATCTCGCGTTTGCCGAGGCAGCGCGTAGATTAATGTCTGCATTGCAATACAGAATCTATAGTGGCTCGGATCTCGCGTTTGGCGAGGCAGCGCGTAGATTACGGCTACTCTGCAATAAAGATTCTGTGACTAATCTCGCGTTTGCCGAGGTAGCGCGTAGATTAATGTCTGCAATACAGAATCTATTCTATAGTAGCTCGGGTCTCGCGTTGCTCAGGCAGCGCGTAGATTACGGGGCTGTTCTGCAATAAAGATTCTGTGTGGGTGCGAGGCATGCACAGTCAGCTCCTGAGGGTGCTGGCTGTGTGTTCATTGAGAAATATCTTGACGCACACAGCCGTGCGTTTCAGGTGTTTCAGCCTCGCGCCCGTTGGCTTTCTTCTCGAGAGATGAAAGCCAAATATATTGTGAATGACTCGAATCTCGCGTTTGCCGAGGCAGCGCGTAGATTATGAGTCTGCTATAAAAGGGACACACGCGATCTGTGAAATAATACTGTTTGGGTGCGAGGCATTCACAGTCAGCTCCTGAGGGTGCTGGCAGTGTTCATTGAGAAATATCTCGGCGCGCGTGCATAGAAAAAAGCGTGCGCTGTCAGATGTTTCAACCTCGCACCTGTTGGCTTTCTTCTCGAGGGATGAAAGCCGATATATTGTGACGGCTCGAATCTCGCGTTTGCCGAGGCAGCGCGTAGATTACGAAACCGTATTAATAAATATTAAACAGTATTGTCTGGTGATTATGGCTGCATTTAATTCTATGGAATTAAAATGATGGAATATTATCTGACTTTGAGAAGTTAGATATTTTAATTCAGCCTACCATCCAGACCGTATTTCACTTATCCAGTGTTTTTGGCTACATTTAATTTTGAGGAATTAAAATGTTGAGCCTCGCACCGACAGGTGCAAAAAGGAGAGTGTTGCCTCCCGCGCCCCTCCCGAGGGAGCCTGGCAAAGGAGACGGCGCTCTCGCGGCAAGCCTTCTGAGCCTAAGGTCGATCTGAGGACCGTCCTTCAGGCAAAGAAGGCTTCCGCCAAGCGGTCCTAGCTGCGGCCGGACCGCTCAGAGCTGCCCCCCCCGGGGCGGAGCGATCGAGGTCGCCTTCCCCCTGGAGCTCTCAGGAAATCAGTGCTGTGTTCCCGCCGTCCTGTACGCTTCGGGCCACACTGATTTCCCGCGCACGCACGCCGCTCCAGCCGCCTCTAGAAAGACATGCGGCTGGGCAGCGAACGCGTCCGCACACCGAAAATCATTCTCGCCTGCTCCCTGCCGGTCAGCCGCTTCGGGTATGGTTCTCGGACATTGTAGCACTGCTGGACGACCTTCCATGGCAGGTCCCTCTGAGGAGGGATCTGCTGTCGCAGGCAGGGGCACAATATTCCACCCCCGGCCAGAGCTGTGGAACCTCTGGGTCTGGCCCCTGAGGGGGCCCGGTACCTAGAGGCTGGCCTGTCAGCAGGTGTTGTCGAGACCTTACTCAGCTCCAGGGCTCCTTCCACCAGGAGACTGTACAGCCTGAAGTGGAATGTGTTTTCCACTTGGTGTAGAGAGCGTGAGGTGGACCCAGTTAACTGCCCAGTGGCTTCAGTGCTGGAGTTCCTCCAAGATCGTTTCTCCACCGGTCTTACCCCGTCCACATTAAAGGTGTATGTGGCTGCCATTGGGGCTTTCCACTCGCCTGTAGGTGATGGGCCTTTGGGGAAGCACCATCTGGTTGTACGTTTCCTCCGTGGGGCTCGGAGGATGAGACCTGCGGCTCGCTCCAGAGTCCCAACTTGGGACCTGGCAGTGGTACTTGAAGGGTTGGCTGAGGCCCCCTTCGAGCCACTGGAGTCGGCTGAGGCAAAGAACCTGACCCTTAAGGTGGCCTTTCTCCTTGCTATCACCTTTCTCAGGCGAGTGGGGGATCTCCAGGCCTTGGCTATAATGCCAACTTGCCTGGATTTTGCCCCCGGCGGAGTTAAGGCCATCTTACATCCTAGACCGGGCTATGTGCCCAAGGTGCCATCTAATGTGGCACGGTCAGTGGTTCTTCAGGCCTTCCATCCTCCACCTCACGTGACGGCGGAAGAGGGGAGACTTCACCTGCTCTGTCCAGTCAGAGCCCTGAGAGTGTACTTGGAGAAGTCTTCTCAGTGGAGGAAGTCAGACCAGTTGTTGGTGTGCTTTGGTTCACCCAAGAAAGGGCTGCCTGCATCTAAACAGACAATCAGCAATTGGATTGTCCAGGCTATAGCCACGGCTTATCAGGTGCGCAACTTGCCTTCACCTATGGCCGTGAGGGCACATTCCACCAGGGTCATGGCCTCCTTGGTGGCCCTCCTTTCTGGCGTCTCGCTTCAGGAGATCTGCGAGGCGGCCGGGTGGGCCACCCCGCACACCTTCATACGTTTCTACAGTCTGCAACTCCCTGTGACGCCTGGCGCCAGAGTGCTCGCGTCCTAAGTGTGCCTGGTCTTCCAGCTTCATACTAGGGCGGGCGTGATTACGGTGTGGCATAGTGTGCATTACGTTCCCCAAAGTGTCGTCACGACGACGACGCAGTGCGAGTTCCCTCGAAGGGGAACGTCTCGGGTTACGACTGTAACCCTTGTTCCCCGAGAAGGGAACGAGACACTGCGTCTCGTCGCCACACCTATCACGGGCAGAGCGCTTGCTTCATCGCAAAGGAGCTAACGTGTGTTTGTGCCGGCGTCCCTTTGTATCTTCCGGTTATGCCGTCATCTACTACATCATGACGCAGCACCAATCAGGATTGGACAGATTTCATTCATACTTCAGATGCGCTACGCTGGGGGCGTTCCCCAAAGTGTCGTCACGACGACGACGCAGTGTCTCGTTCCCTTCTCGGGGAACAAGGGTTACAGTCCTAACCCGAGACGTTTTACAGATACTAGACACGTGACTTTCAAATGAAAGATTGGTATCAAAGAGCACACCCAGGTTCCTAACTGACGACGAAGACTTTACAGAGCAGCCATCAAGTGTTAGACAGTATTATAGGTTATTACGTGAGGAAGTTTTTTGTCCAATAATTAGAATCTCTGTTTTTTCAGAGTTTAGTAGTAGGAAATTACGAGTCATCCAATTTTTTATATCAGCTATGCATTCCGTTACTTTTGTGAATTGGTAAGTTTCGTTAGGTTTTGAATAAATATAGAGCTGAGTATCGTCGGCATAACAGTGAAAGCTAATGCCATGTTTCCTGATGATATCTCCTAATGGTAGCATGTACAGAGTGAACAGCAACAGTCCTAGTACTGTATGGGATTAATATCCTCCGATGATTCAAAACTGAAAATAAAGTTCTGAAAGGTTGAAACTAAGTGTTCGAAAACTCAAAATCTTACAAAAAAAGGTTTGCAAGATCGAAAAATAAGATTTGCAAGCTTGCAAAATGTAAAAAAAAAAAAAAATCTCTGCAAAAATTGTTGTTTTTGAGATTTCCTTCTTCAGAATTGCAATATTTTTTTACGATGTTGCGCAAACAATTTTTCAGAGTTTCAAATTTGTCAGTGTTCTCCCACTGTATTAGTTTGTTTTCCAGGTCTGAAACCTTGTAAATGGTGATCTGAAAACTGGTCTGCGAATGTGTGAAAAAAGGTTTTGAAACTCTGAAAACAGAGTTTTGCAGGCTTGCAAAGTGGTAAAAAAAAAAAAAACATCTCTGCAAACATAATTTTGTTTTTGAGTTTTCCTTCTTCAGAAGTGCAACACCCTTTTTTACTGTGTTGTGAAATCATTTTTTCAGAGTTTCGAATTTGTCACTGTTCTCCCAGTGTATTAGTTTGTTTTTCAGATTTGAATCCTTGTAAATGGTGATCTGAAAACTGGTGTGCGAATAGGTGAAAAAAAGTTTTGAAACTCTGAAAACTGAGGTTCAAAAGGGCGAAACTTATTACATTACATTACATTTGCACTCCTATTGCAGACTATTTTTTGGGGGGGCAAAATGGGGCATTCATGTAAATATTCTTTTGAATGGTGTTAGAAATAATAATCTGTTATAATCTGATAGAGAAAAACAACATGAAAGTAATTTATAGGCCTACAGTTAACTAATGTGATCTTTACAAAAACATAATGGTGTATGTAACTTTGAAATGTGTTTTACCTATTTTGATACCAATGTGAATCAGCAAAAATGGAAATGTCACTTTTTCAGAATATTCTATTTTAAAGATAATTTATAAAATAAACTTTTAAAAAAGCCGTGCATCCTGTTTGCATATCCTGTGCGCTTTTGTCATTAATTGGCGGAGCAGTCAGTCAATCCCACCTTTCCAGTAAATACGACTTGTGATTGGACTGTACGTCAGCAGACAGCAAAGCATTGGCCAAGAGCAGAAGGCCCTCCCTCCAGGCTTTTTTTTTAAGTTGCAAGGTTGCAAAGCTTCATTTTCGCTCAGTCTGAGTTTCAGAGCAGAGCTGCGTGACAACGCTGTCACAAATCACGTGAGTCGCAAGCTCGCAACTGTGTGGGCGTATCTCCGCAAAGTGGGTGTTGTAAACTCAGCTCTGAAAAAATAGTCTGCAATAGGAGTGCAAATGTAATGTAATGTAATAAGTTTCGCCCTTTCGAACCTCAGTTTTCAGAGTTTCAAAACTTTTTTTCACCTATTCGCACACCAGTTTTCAGATCACCATTTACAAGGTTTCAATTCTGGAAAACAAACTAATACACTGGGAGAACAGTGACAAATTCGAAACTCTGAAAAAATGATTGCACAACACCGTAAAAAAGAGTGTTGCACTTCTGAAGAAGGAAAACTCAAAACCAAAATTATGTTTGCAGAAATGTTTTTTTTTTTTACCACTTTGCAAGCCTGCAAAACTCTGTTTTCAGAGTTTCAAAACTTTTGTCACACATGTCACGCACACCAGTTTTCAGATCACCATTTACAAGGTTTCAAACATGGAAAACAAACTAATACAGTGGGAGAACACTGACAAATTTGAAACTCTGAAAAATTGTTTGCAACATCGTAAAAAAATGTTGCCGTTCTGAAGAAGGAAATCTCAAAAACAACATAATGTTTGCAGAGATATTTTTATTTTTTTTTACATTTTGCAAGCTTGCAAATCTTATTTTTCGATCTTGCAAAACTTTTTTTTTGTAAGATTTTGAGTTTCCGAACACTTAGTTTCAACCTTTCAGAACTTTATTTTCAGTTTTGAATCATTACAGGATATTAATCCCATAGTACTGAGCCTTGTGGTACGCCATACTGAACTTGTGATCGATGAGACATCTCTTCATTTACTGCTACAAACTGATAACAGATAAGTATGATTTAAACCATGCTAGTGCAATTCCACTAATGCCAACATAATTTTCGAGTCTATTTAAAATAATGTTGTGGTCGATAGTGTCAAATGCAGCACTAAGATCGAGTAACACTAATAGAGAGATACAACCACGATCGGATGATAAGAGCAGTCTCGGTACTATGGTACGGTCTAAATCCTGACTGAAAATCTTTGCAGATATCATTTCTTTCAAGAAAGGAACACAGTTGTGAAGACACTGCTTTTTCTAATATCTTTGACAGAAAATTTGAGATCGGAATGTAATTGGCTAATTCTGTAGGATCAAGTTGCGGTTTTTAACAAGCGGTTTAATCATAGCCAGCTTAAAGGTTTTTGGTACGTATCCTAGAGACAAAGATGAATTAATGATATTAAGAAGAGGATCAATGACCTCTGGAAGTATTTCTTTCAGTAGCTTAGTCGGTATAGGGTCTAACATACATGTTGTAGATTTAGATGATTTAACGAGTTTAGTAAATTCTTCCTCTTCTATAACAACGAACGAATCAAATTTTTCCTCAGAAAGACTACAATGCACTGCCTGATGCGATACTGTAGTAGGCGGTTGCATAGTTATAATTTTCTCCCTGATGTTATCAATCTTATAAGTGAAGAAGTTCATAAAGTCATTACTGCTGTGTTGCTTGGAAACTTCTGGGCTTGAAGCTTTCTTTTTCGTTAGTTTAGCCACCGTTTCAAATAAATACCTAGAATTATGTTTATTTTCTTATAATAGGTTTGAATAGCTTTTAAGGCCTCTTTGTAAGCAATCGAGCTCTCTTTCCATGAAATGCGAAATACCTCTAGTTTTGTTTTCTTCCAGTTGCGCTCCATTTTTCTGGCTGCTCTCTTAAGGGCCTGAGTGTGCTTGTTGTACATTTACATTTACATTTATTCATTTAGCAGACGCTTTTATCCAAAGCGACTTACAAATGAGAACAATAGAAGCAGTTAAACTAGCAGTAGGACAACAAAATGCAAGTGCTATGACCCTTCTCAGTTTAATTCAACGCAATATTTTTTATTTTTTTTTTATAATAGAACAGAATAAAGTAGTAGAGAGAAAGTGTTAGTATTACTGGATCAAGTGCTGTCGAAAAAGAAGTGTCTTCAGCCGTTTCTTAAAAGTGGCTATGGACTCAGCCGCTCTGGTTGAGTTCGGCAGATCATTCCACCAGCAGGGAACAGTCATGGTAAAGGTCTGAGAAAGAGATTTTGTGCCTCTTTGAGATGGCACCACAAGACGCCGTTCACTTGCAGAGCACAAGTTCCTGGAAGGCACATAAGTCTGGAGTAAAGAGTTAAAGTAAAAGGGAGCAGAACCAGTGGTTGTTCTGTAGGCAAACGTCAGTGACTTGAATTTGATGCGAGCGGCAACTGGCAACCAGTGCAATTTTGTGAGGAGAGGAGTGACGTGTGGCCTTTTCGGCTCGTTAAAGACCACTCTAGCTGCGGCGTTCTGGATCAGTTGCAGAGGTTTGACTGTGCAAGCTGGAAGACCAGCCAGGAGAGAGTTACAATAGTCAAGTCTGGATAAAACAAGTGCTTGGACAAGGATTTGAGTAGCATGTTCTGATAGGAAGGGTCTGATCCTCCTAATGTTGTACAAGGCAAATCTACATGACCGGGCAGTTCTTGCAATGTCGTCTGTGAAGTTCAATTGATCATCAATTCAATTGATCATCAATCGATGTGTATTAAAATCACCAACAATTAGTACTTTATCTGCAGTCAATATTAATTCTGATAGAAAGTCCGCAAATTTTTTGATAAAATCTTTATGGTGCCCAGGTGGCCTGTATACAGTAGCCAGCACAAATCTCAAACGTGATTTATCATTTATACTATATGTTTTTACATTAAGTACTAACACTTCAAAAGAATTATATTTAAAACTTGATTTCTTAGTGGATTTGAAAATATTACTATAAATTACAGCAACTCCTCCCCCTTTGTGTTTCAGACGAGGCTCATGTTTATAACAGTAATCTTGCGGGGTGGACTCATTTAAAGTAATGTAATCGTTTGGTTTTAGCCAGGTTTCTGTCAAACACAGCACATCTAGGTTATTATCTGAAATCATATCATTAACAATAAGTGCTTTTGAAGTAAGCGATTGAATATTCAGCAACCCAAGCTTTAGCATTTGCTCATCTGTATTATAGCTGTTTTTTATTTGTTGAACATCAATTCAATTTTTAACCTTAGATGGGTTAAAATGTTTTTTGGATTTCCAAATTTGGGGAACAGACACAGTCTCTATATGATGATAGCTAGGTGAAAGAGGCCTAACCCTATGTGATGGGATTTATCTGACCTTGGTGACGCGAGGCCACTAGCAGACGGTCGGTTAAGCCAGTCTGTCTGCTTCCTGACCTGAGCCCCAGATTGTAATATTTGAGCTCTAAGACTGTGTGCCATATTACTAGAGTGAAGAGCAGCACCATCCCAGGAGGGGGTTGTGTGCAAACTAATGATGTATTCTTTATTGTTTAAGATTATAATATGAAGTCTATATCAATATACTATATTCAGCCTTTCAGGCTGTCAGTTTGATATTTGGCTGCATTTAATTTTTGAGAAAATTAAATAAACTCACCTTATCTTTGAGAAGTTAGATGTCTGTATTAATATACTATTCAGCTTTTTCATTCAGACCGTGTTCACTTGGTTGTTATTTGGGGGGGATGGATAACATCTCATTATATGGTGCCCTCCAACGAGTTCTAGTCTCAGTGTCTGACTCGCAGAAGGAGGGTTTAAGAGGGGACAGTTCTGTTATTTCCTGTCAGTCATCCGTTTCAGGACGCTGGATTGGCTTCTCAAGGTATACTAGAGACCAGTCTCGAGAGGCTGGTTCCTTTAGTAGTCTCAGCCGTAGTCGTCTTAGATTAAGACAGATCTGAGGACAGTCGTTTTATCGAAGAAGGCTTCGACTAAGATGAAGTCCTGACGCTGAGGCCGTCAGACTTCTGAGGGCAGTTTCCTCCGGGGAGAAATGGTTTCCATCTCATCAAAATACGGTGCCCGTTTCTCCTCAGCACCCTCTGGGAAGCGACTCTCTGAGGAGGGTCGCAGCTCTGCCAGTTTAGTTGTTCCCTGCCGGTTCACCGGTTCAGGGCACCGAGGTGTCAGCGTTCCTGAACGATCCACCGAGGAGGGTCATAAAGCAGTCAGTTTGGTTGTTTCCTGCCTGTTCGCCGCTTCACGGCACCGAGGTTCCTGTATTTCTCAACGATCCTCCTCCGAGGGTCGTAGAACAGTCAGTTTGGTTTTTCCCTGCCGGTTCGCCGTTACAGGGCACCAAAGTGGCTGTTCGACCAATACCAGAGGCCAGTCTCGAGAGACTGGTCCCCTTAGTAGATTTTCTGGCAGCGTGGAAGCTACTGCCAAATATATCTCATTGGTTCCTGCTCACTATAGAAAGGGTTACAGAATTCAGTTCGGTTCTTCCCCCCATATTTCTCGGGGTCCTCCCTACGGTGGTGGATCCCGAGCATCCTCTGGTTATGGAGTAAGAAGTACAGATTCTTCTGTGAAAGGAGGCTATAGAAAGGGTTCCTCCTCCCAGCATGGAGTCAGTGGTTTACAGCCATTACTTCACGGTTCCAAGGAAGGATGGAGGCTTACATTAAAACATATTGTGTCACAGATTCAGTCCGAGGACTGATTTGTCACGATAGATTTGAAGGACACGTCCATCCATGTAGCCATCCATCCTCATCACAGGAAGTCCCTGAAGTCAGCTTTTGGGGCCATGTGGGTACCAATATCGGGTTCTTCCCTTGGGTCTAGGTAAAACTAGGCCAGTCACTCACTGTAAAACAGTTTCAGAATGGTGGGTCTCATGGCAACTGCGTCCAACGTAATAACTTTTGGCCTCCTGTACATGAGGCCCTTGCAGTGGTGGCACAGAACCAAGAGGTTTTCTCCGAGGGGAAATCTGTTTCGCATGATCAAGGTCACGCGGCGATGCCTACGTGTCTTAGTAATGTGGAAGAAACCTTGGTTCCTCGCCCAAGGCCAAGTGTTGGAGGCTTTTTGTCATCGCGTAATGCTAACGACAGATGCTTCCTTCACAGGTTTGGGGCGATCATGAGTGGTCGCTCAGCGCAAGGTCTGTGGCAGGACCATCTACACTGAACAAAAAGCCCCAGAGGAGCTGGCTGACTGAGTGAAAACCACAGTGGACAGTATGTCGTCTCTTAAGATGCGAACAGGTCTACTTCCACTCGACCAAAGTTTTTCATAGGAGCTCCACCAACTCGGGGTGGAGTCTCCATTCCCTGGGCCTCGGCCCCTGCCTCGACAGGATGTCTGCTCCCTTATTTAAAAACCCCGGGATGTAAATTGCCTTCAGAGAGGCCCACAGGAGGATATGGTTGATGTAAGAGACCACAGATGTGTTGTCCATGCGGACAAGCACATGATAGCCCCTCAGGTCTGGGAGGAAGTGTTTGAGAGCTCAAAACAATGCCATCATTTCTAGCCAATTTATGTGCTAAGAAAGTACACTGAACACAATTATAAATGCAACACTTGTTTTTGCCCCCATGTTTCATGAGCTGAACTTAAAGATCTAAGACTTTTTCTATGTACACAAAAGGCCTATTTCTCTCAAATATTGTTCACAAATCTGTCTAAATCTGTGTTAGTGTGCACTTCTCCACCTCACAGGTGTGGCATATCAAGATGCTGATTAGACAGCATGATTATTGCACAGGTGTGCCTTAGGCTGGCCACAATAAAAGGCCACTCTAAAATGTGTCTTGTGTTCTTTGTACACTCTTTTTATTACTTTCATCAGGTCATCTTGCAAGACTTTGGCAGTAAATAATTTTTACTTTTCAGTGCACACATACTGTAGATAACATGCAATTTTCTTTTGACATTTCAGTAAGTTTTATCATTACAGTAGGGAAGAGAAAAGGAACAGAGAGAGAGAGAGAGAGAGAGAGAGAGAGAGAGAGAGAGAGAGAGAGAGAGAGAGAGAGAGAGAGAGAGAGAGAGAGAGAGAGAGAGAGAGAGAGAGAGAGAGAGAGAGAGAGAGAGAGAGAGAGAGAGAGAGAGAGAGAGAGAGAGAGAGAGAGAGAGATGATAGGGTGTATGCATTGTGTGTGATATAATGTTAGATTGGAAAGAGCTTTTATCTTTTCAATGGGAATGTCAGAATGGAGGTCTCTCTCTCAGAAGAGGGCCAATCTCTTTAATTTTCTTCCTGCTTTCTCTCTGTAATTATGTTTTTTTTAATGGCTTTTTTGGCAAATGATGACTCTCCGCACAAGCTTTCCTCCAGAGAGAGAGAGAGAGAGAGAGAGAGAGAGAGAGAGAGAGAGAGAGAGAGAGAGAGAGAGAGAGAGAGAGAGAGAGAGAGAGAGAGAGAGAGAGAGAGAGAGAGAGAGAGAGAGAGAGAGAGAGCTAATGGGCAAGGCCTAATGAAGTTTGTGTATGTGTGTGTGTGTGGAAGGGGCAAGGCGGGGTATGTAATGTGCTTTTAATGTCTGTAATAATCCCTTACAGTGGCAATGCCAAGCTTGTAGGCCTGAGAGAGAGAGAGACAAGAGCACAGGTGTGCCTCCGACAGAAGTGGAAATTAATAACCCTCCATTCTTATTAGCTAATCTATCGGTCTACACTGGCACAGATTCAGCTTGCGGGAGCAATCGCTTCACTTTATTTGCTTTCTTTCATGGAGAAGATGCATTGAAGGCTCTCAATCTTAACCTATATTGAGATGTTACTATAACCTACTATAAAGTAAAACATTTCTTAAGAAAAAACACATGTGACGTCCCTTTGGCAGGGGTGAGCCAAAGTTTCCCTATCTGTTATTCACTTCGACGTGGTTTCGGTGACTGACACTATGGTCACACTTGGGAACTCCAAACTCCTCTGATACTTTGAGAAAAGGCAAATGAGAATTGGCAAGTGGAATTTGCATGCCACTCCCCCAGACATATGGGTATAAAAGGGAGATGGTGTTCAACACTCATTTAGATTTGTTCTTTGGAGTGTCATCACTACACAAGCTCATTTCATTCACTTCTGGAAGAAGTGGGTTGCTGGTGTTACCACACTTTTGAGCGTTCTGTCTCCAAGCAGTGCACAGATAAGTGCAAAGAGAGTTCCCCTAGGCACTTCAGCAACATAAAAGAGCAACTTTCCTCTAAAAGAGCAACCATAGACGGAGAGCTTTTACGCCTGTGTGTTTCTGGATGCGGTTGATATCTTTCAACCTCGGACGGTCATGGTCACTGTCTCAAGTGTTTGGGTCTCACCCATGCTGAGACAGCATTTGAGGATGTTACATGCCCTCATTGCAAGAACATGACCATTGCGAGAACATGACATGGATGATTGGTTTCTAGGCTCAGAACGTGACTCACAGCAGTGCCTGACCCCTTCACTGCAGGTATGTCGAAAACGATTGTTTCTCTAGTGCTGCTCGTGCAGAGTTTGGAGGCCTGGATAGCACTTCTCAACCCCTTAAGCTGGCTCATCAGGACAGTCAGACTTGGCTACGTGATTCAGTTTGCCAGGTGCCTGTCCAGGTTCAGCAGCATTCTCTTTACCTCAGTGGCAGGCAAAGACGCCCCTGTCCTGCGTGCGGAAATTGAAGCCTTATTGGTTAGTAGCAATAGAGATGGTCCCTCCAGCCGAGATGACGAAGGGATCCTGCAGCTCTTACTTCATCATACCAAAGAAAGGACATACGACTTTTAAATCGCAGCGATAGTCTTGAAGGATGAATACTTCCATGTCTCGATTTTGCCCTCGACACTGACTGTTTCTTTGGTTTGCTTTCGAGGGTCAGGCATACTAGTACATGGTCCTCCCTTTCTGGCTGTCCCTGTCACCTTGCGCCTTCATGAAAGTCGCAGAGGTTGCCATTGCACCATTAAGAGAAGTGGGCATTTGCATTCTCAAATATCTCGACTGGATAATCCTGGCTCACTCAAGATTTGTTGTGTGCACACTGCACATAGGGAACTGGTGCTCAGACACCTCAGCTGTTTGGGTCTTCGGGTCAACTGGGAAAAGATCAAGCTCTCCCCAGTGCAGAGCATTTCATGAACGAGTGCTGAATGATAAATAAATAAATACATAAATAAATAAATAAATATTTGATCCCCTGCCAATTTTGTAAGTTTGCCCTCTTACAAAGAAATGAAGGGTCAATAATTTTTGAGGGAAGGAGGTTCTTTTTTATATTCCATCAGCCCCTCAATACGGTGAAGTCGTCCTGTACCCTTAGCAGAGAAACAGCCCCAGAGTATAATGTTTCCACCTCCGTGCTTGACTGTAGGGATGGTGTTCTTGGGTTCATTGTCAGCATTTCTCTTCCTCCAAATACGTTGAGCTGATGCCAAAGAGCTCAGTTTTGGTCTCTGACCACAGTACTTTCTCCCAAGCCTTCTTTGAATCATTAGATGTTCACTGGCAAACTTCAGACGGGCATATACATTTGCAACGAGAGCTGCAGGATTTCAATCCATTGTGACATATTGTGTTACCAATGGTTTGCTTGGTGACTGTGGTTCCAACTGCCTTGAGCTCATTAACAAGCTCCTCCCGTGTAGTTCTGGACTGATCCCTCACCTTTCTCATGATCATCCTTACCCCATGAGGCGAGATCTTGCATGGAGCTCCAGACCGAGGGCAATTGATGGGTATTTTGTATTTCTTCCATTTCCAAATAATAGCACCAACAGTTGTCTCCTTTTCACCAAGCTTCTTGCTGATGGTCTTGTAGCCCATTCCAGCTTTGTGCAGGTCTACAAACTTGTCTCTGATGTCCTTCGACAGCTCTTTGGTCTTGTCCATGGTGGTGGAGAGGTTGGAATGGAAGATACAGATTCTGTGGACACGTTTTTTTTCTACACATAACTAGCTGATATTAGGAGTATTTTATTAAAGTGAAAGGACTAATCTGTGTTTCACATGGGCACATAACCAATCTGTGGAAGGCAGAATTCTTGCTGGTTGGTAGGGGATCAAATACTAATTTCACTTGATCAAATGCTAATCAATTTATAATGTGTTTTTTTTTTTTCTGGATGTTTTGGTTGATATTTTGTTTCTATCTGTTAAGTAAACCTACTATTAAAAAATATAGACCCTTAATTTTTTTGTAAGTGGGCCAACTAACAAAATCATCAGGGGATCAAATAATTGTCACACGATTATGTCACGGTGGGTTGAAGGAAGGCAGACGGAGACAAGGATATATATTCAAAACGAAGGTTTACTTTAATTAAACAGGTCAGCAGAACAGGAAGCAACACACACTAAACATAACGGAGATTGGACGAAGACTGACAGAACTTAAATACAAACACAGATTACACTGATTAACAGAACACAGGTGATACAGATGACGATGATGACTATGATACAACTGAACTGATAATGATATTAACCATGGAAACGAAGGAGTGGCGGGAAAAGAACAAAGGAAAACAGGAACAAATCAAAACACAAACTGAAAGTCCAAACATGCACTTACACGTGACAATATATATTTATATATAAATTATTATAGTTGGTATAGTTTTAGTGATAAATGACTGCTGTAATTAATAACATGAAAAAGTGAATTTATCAAATTTCCTTATCCACTTCCTGTGAAGTGATATATTCAAATGCACTTTCCCATGCCATTAGCAGTGCTCTTTGCACAAAGGATCCGCACTCACTGGGATTTAGAATCTCCCTTAGAAAAAGGTAATACTCTGTGAAGTCAAACTGACTGAATGTACCTACTGTTGTTAACTGAGAAAGACTAACATCTTAATTGTTCGTTTGCACATTCATCATTGTTTAAATAAATACCTGACTGAACACACTCTGCACTTCAGGACATGTGAAAGTGGATTGGAAGCGGTTTTGAAAACAGTGAGTGCTCTGCATGATGTTCAGTTGAGGAGCTGTGCAGTGTTGTGATGGAGAGGTCCTCCAAGCAGTTATAAATAGAGCTCTTTGGGACCTGAATTGATTAATTACATGTTAAGGACGCTGGAGAAAAGTGCTGCCTCGTCAAGAGGAACCATATGAATTCCACTCCACACACATGCACACACAAACCTCACATTGACTTGCACACTACAACACATGCTCCCTTCTGATACATACTCAAAATAGAAAAATTGCAATAGAAAAGAACAACTCTACTCTTTTTTGTAGAAAAAGAGTAGAGTTGAGTAGAGTTGCCCCCCCACCCCCACCCCAACCCCAACCCCAACCCAACCCAATCCCACCCCACCCCACAGAACAGGTAAATCTCATTTTCATCTGGCATACCACTTAAATAGGGTATTCTTTTTTTATTATTCAGTGTGTCACCCTCTCACCTGTATCCCATAACCCTCTGCTCCTTCTTCTACTGTGTTTTGTTACAGGCGGCATTAGAGAATGTACGGACCCTGGACAGATAAGGAAACGGACAGATTGAATTCTAAGTGGTAACATGGAGAAGGGTACGAGTGGTTAAAGCGGCCATGTAAGCAAACCCTCTGTCTTTTTATTCCTGTACTTTGCAGGGATGCCATATGCTGAATGGTGAAATGGAGATAAGAGAGATGGATAGAAGGGAACGAAAGAGAGAGGAACAGAGAGGGGAAGTTATCGCAAAAACTCTCTTATCTCCTCTGTCCCTTTGCCCTTTGTTCGGAAAAGCCCCATCCACCTAACAGAGTCATCATTGTTCGAGAGCACAACCACACACACACACTGAGGATGTGTGCCTGTGCATTTCTTTACTGATATTGTGCTTTTTTCATGTTAACTGACATTGAGTGCCTCTCCTTGAGTGAAAACACAGCTCTGAAATGACTAGTGGAGCTTTGGGAAAACATCATACACTAATACCTCATCTTATTCAGCGCTTCTAATGAGCCACCATCACATATTCACACACACTCGCATCTCTGCCACCTATCTTTGCATGGTAATTAATAACACTTACTCAAGAAAGCCGATGTCTGCCAGGCACTACATGTGCATACTCAGTTATGTGTGGCATTGACAAAGCATTAGCCATAATAAGGCTATAATCACATCATAATTACGACATAATGACTGGTTTTCACTCGTCCTCACCCAGTGGATCCTAAATTGCAGCACAAGTGAATGACGAGCAAGCTAATAGCAAAGCCCTTCAATTGCTTGGCAATTCTCATGTTGCCTTCACTTGAGCACTGAAACAATTAGATTGGCGATTAAAACCTTGGAAATAATTCCTCTTTCAGGCATAATATGGAAGCATAACTTGTAGGAATTCCAGGTGTTTTGTGTCACCGGCACCTTTGGGGTCTTTGATTAGAGCAGATTAGTGCATCTAAAAGGGAGTGTTAATATTATTTTTGCAGTACTATCTGCTTGTCTGTTGATGCTTGACATGAAAATATATTGCAAGCGAACCAATTGTTTGCACTGTAACTCTTTATTTGGAAAGTCCTGAGTTGACAATGCTGCTTCCTTTCTGTGTTAATTCTGTCAACTGCAGCGGTTTCCTGTCCTCCCAGAAGTTCAGCAAGTGCCGGCACAAGGGGGTTGCTGTTGTTGTAAAGAGTCTTTCTGTACGCTGGGGTATTTGGGAGTCACCAATGATGAAGGGCACCTTTATCTGCTACATACTGCTGAGAATTACTTGCACGAACAAGGCATTATCTTTTAATTTTCTCTCAGGGACTGGAGAAGCACTGAAGAGACTTGAGGCTTGACAACAGGGACATTAGAGAAGAAACAGAAACCTGGCATATTTCTTCACTTTCCTGGAGCAGGTTAAGAGGAGATCTCTGTCTTAAAAACAGCAATGTGATGTATCTTGGGGTTGTTATTTTAATGGATGGTTATTTTTATAGGGATGATCCAGCGTTTTTTAGTGCCACTCCATCCAGATGTGCTGTTGTAACATGCTCAGCTCTTCGCTGACTAATTTGTGGACTTTCGCAGTCTGATGAGATACTGTGTCAGATTTTACAGGTTTCTCAGGGCCATACAAGCACTAAAAATACATCTGCATCCCTTCACCTATAGCTAAGAACACCCTGGCTGTTAAATGATCATTAATGAAATAAGAAATGGTGTTTTGCTGTGGTTTTATAATTGTTTTAATGGGAAGTTCACCCAAAAAAAATAAAATTGTGCCTTTCACCCTTATTATTTCTCACACAAGCCATTCATGAATTGTTAATTTGGGTCAGACAACAGAATGTTTGACTATATATAACTTTCAAAATAAAGTGTTACTTGTTTTTTTTTTTTTCTAAGGAGAACTATGATTGATGTCAAGGTATTTGGTGAAAACCAACTTAGATTTAGGTTTCTCAACCATATCGGTTTAATGACTTCAGAAGAATAGTACAAAAGTTATATGGACTAATTTTGTGGTGCCTTTGTGACATTTTTGAAGATTTAACACCTCGGTTGATGGTTTTTGTTTGGTAAAGATTGAGATGAAGAATTACATGAGTAAATGCTGGCCTGGCCGTATTAATTTTTTTTTTATTTAAATTGAAATTTAAACTATTCCTTTGAATCTGTTTCGTGTAAACAGCAGCACCAAATGTAAATGCAACCCAAATAGATATCTTTAATATCTACTTTAATATCAAAAGTTCATATTTATGTTTATTATTTTTTTATTAGTTTAGATATTTAGATAGCATATTATATATTATATTATGTCAAAATAATGTGAAACCTTCTCAACTTTATATACAATTTGATATACAAATAGATATGAAAAATATTTATCTTTAGTCCCACCCCAAACTAATGCCATTACTACGAACCCAGATTGCAACATAGTGTCGGCCTAGATCCGGCCCACATCTGGTACGTACCAGATGTGGCCCAGATCTGGGCAGACACTACGTTGCTGTCCGGGAAGACCTGCTAAAACAGCAGCATGTTTTGATAGAGCTACAGTATTTACAATTTCCAGGGAAATCAACCAAAAAACAGCTTGTGAATTGACTTGTAGTTGTTTACACAATGAATTAGGATAGGAGAAAGTATTTTCACATTGACATTTGGGATTGTTTACATGTAAGATAGAAGATGGAAAAGTGGGAAGAGAAAAAGAGAACAGTTGCCTAAGTAATTACTCTAAAAGAGCTGGACCTGCAACGTAATAATTCAATAATCAAATCACGAGACCGCTTGAGAATCAACAGATTTCACACAGAACGATCAGCGTTTGAACTCTGAGACATTAAATGGATTATAGAAACAAGGAAAGAATTAATAAAAAATCGACAATGCTGAGTGAACAGAGAAAAGAAGGTTGGCGGTGCAACACAAATGTGCACGCACACACACATACACACATTCTCGAGGGGCACATTTCCAAGGAGCTATGAGAACCTAATCAAGGGTGACTTGACTTTGCTTGGAGGATGTGTGTGTGTGAGAATGTGTGCGCGTGTGGAAGAGTGTGAGACAGCCAGGGAATTTGCAAGGGGCAGCACAAATGGTGGGATGATTGAAAAAGAGAGAGAGAGATGGAGAGAGGAGTTAGAGAGGGAAGTCTGGGCCTGGCACGGCTGGAGTAGAACAAGTTTGAGAAGGATAGAGAGTCTCGCAGAGGGCGGTGAAGACATGAGAAGGTTTTTTTTTTTTTTTTTTGGAGTGTGGTCTTAGCATGCGGGTTGTTAGTGTGGACACTGCTGCCAATGCAACTGCATTTTAATAAAATCTAATATCTAATATCTGTGTGTGACCGTTCAGAGGGGAGAAACACTGTTATGGCACCAAAAAGATGGAAGAGCGCTAAAAAGCGAGAGAAGGCAAGAGAGATGATATTGGAGGTCTTGAGGTGTAGCCTTACTCATCTCTCTGTCATACTGAAACCCATAGTTAGAAAATGGCTCCAAATGGCAGACTAATAAACCTTAGAGATGGGTCCAGGGGGCTGGAGATATTATGGGATGTTGCCTCACAGAGAGCTGACTAATGGCGCCTGAGGTCCCAGGGAATGAAGTTTAAACCACATGGGCCTGAAAACAACAACAAGCTGTACGAAAATAGCAGGGAGAAGGATGGAAATGTCAAGCAAGCTTGTCTAAAAGATCAGAAACACTCAACATCCAGAGAAGCAGTTTTTAGCTCTAGACTCCTACACTGTTGCTTACGGTTGTTTTGGGGCATTTTTACTGACAGTATGGACTGTAAAAAAAAAGTTATGTGGTGTAAAAAATTATGAGGTGACAGATAATGTGAGCCAGATTGCCCGCCAGCCAAGCCTGCACAGCTCAATGTGTCAGAGCTTGTACACCAACCTCTAGGCCACAGTGATAATCAATTTTCTGACTTTTTAATTAAATTAACAGTAAAACGTGTCTCATTTTATCATTGTCTGAGATAGCTGATGTTCCAGATTTAGATTGTCATCAAAAACCACTGAAATCAACACCTGAATATCATCATTAGGGTTTTTAAAAGTGCACTACCTAATTAGAATCATATTTGTGAATGAGATTAGAGCTGAACAGTTATCTCACCAGAGGCCGCTGGCCTAACCCTTTGTTAAGTGCTAAGTGAGCAGTAACAAGGTTTGTTTGCATTGTATTCGGGCCCTGGCTGAACTCGGCGACATGAATGGATGTGTGAGGAAGGCTCTTCCACTAGAGCTGACTGAGTGCTTCAGACTGCCTGACCCTTCCTCCGGCTGCCTGACCCGCTTGTGTAATTAACTTTTACAGGGCCTATTTTAGGAGTACTGTCTCTCAAATAGCAGTTCACTAGAGGGACAAGAATATGGGTTTCAGTGAGCATAGAGGGGAACAAAAGGGAAAGATGGATATAGAAGGAAAGCTTGTACGAGATATTCAGTGGCTTGAAATGAAATGAAATATACTTATCCCTGATAGGGAAATTTGTATTGGACTCAATTGCCATAATTTCAACAGAACCTGATATATTAAATAATTACACAAAATATTCATACACGCCATACAGCGGACAAGCCATATGATAACACTTTCTAGTACAGACTGATAAAAACATAATTTTCCTATCAACTCCTTAAAATATATTTGAACACTGTAACACACACACACACACACACACACACACACACACACACACACACACACACACACACGCACATATATATATATATATATATATATATATATATATATATATATATATATATATATATACATCACACACACACACACACACACACACACACACAATATATATATACAATAAATGGAATCAATTTAGATTAAATAAAAATTGTAAAAGCACCATAAACTTGCCCCTAAATCATTCAGATACTGTACCATGTTAGACATTCTCTAGCACTCAGTATGCAATAACTCTAATCTGCCTCTACAATTAATTAAGGTGGGTTTGTTTGTTTCTGTTAAACCTGGATTGCCTGCCTTACAAAGCATTTTACTGTACCCATGAGCATAGTACAGGGTATTAAATTAAAACACAACACACAACAGTGATTAATATCTCTGGCCATGTTAAACACAGGCATTATCATGTAAATAGTTCTAAATAGTTATTTGTCATAACGAATTATCTCAACACAATTATCTTAATTACTCAAATCAAATGTCCCATGACACTCAACACCTATGTCATAAATGTAATGGGAGTTCTGATACTCCTACACATTAAAGAGGCCCAATATCCCAAAAGCGCAATTTTAGCAATTATAAATGCTCAAAATAGCAAAACAGTAGCATTACTAGAAATTGCTTGAAAAGCTGCCGTAGACCTCTTTCACTGTCCATCTCATGGACACACACACTCACACACAGATTTTAGGTTGGATGAGGAATGGCTGTTACATCTCGCCGTTTTAATTATCCTTATTGATTCCCTCGGTGCCTGGGCCGTGTTTACTCCTGGGCAATAATGCATTATGTCCGCTGCTGAATTGATGAATGCATTTTAATCTAAATCTATCTGAGTAATGCAACTCCAGAATAAATCAGAGCACTGAGCTGGCCGCCAGCTGTCCTCGTCCTATTCCCTCGGCAATTATCCATCGCACGGAAATGGACTCGTCACTCTCTCCCATCCCACATGTGCTTATTCCTTTTGTTTTTCAAACAGAGTCTCCCAGGCAAAACTGAACCGAAAGGATTGACTTTGGTAGTTTTTAATATTTTTTTTTTTATAATAGAAAATAGGTCACCCCCCTTTGGGAACAACAACAGACAAAAGCTACGAGAACTAGTACCTGATTAACAAGAGAAATGCATAACCACTGAAGCCATTCTTTTAGCGTTTAGCTCTTAATTTTGGAGTTCTGATGAAATACTAATGACTTTTAGTGTCATTTACATAGGCATTTACGTAGTTGTCTGCAGCTTACGTATGGTAAATTATTTGATTAATTCAGAACCGCTGCACATTGAGGGGCATATAAAATGTCTTAGGTTCGACTACTGTATATCATCCTATCTGATTTCATTGCAGTTTGACCGTCTTCTACAGAAAACCTTCTTTGTTTCCCTAAGCAGCTTAGCCCTGAAGCCCATTAAAAAAGGAGCATATCATAGTCGGCGGATTTGAGTTTGTTTGAGTTTTCAAAAGTTGTCTGATTTTCCACAGCGTTCCTTTTGTTCCTTAATGAAATGCACCGGCTTACCCTGTTGCTTAACACAGTATGTGAACAGAACAGGCGAACATCGCCCATGAGCACAAAGGGAATAGGATTTTGTCATTAATTATGTCTTTCTGGCCAAGAGAGAAGAGGGGGGTTCTAACATGATTATAGAATAACAAACCTCTGTATTTGGAGTTTTGTTTAGCTTAATTGTTGGCTGTTCCCCAGTGTTTTGTAGTGAAACAGCCAGTGTGTTCTGGCTGTTTTTATGTTTTGAACGATTTATCACTGTCATTATTGAGTAAATGATGGTAATTTGGAGGAATGTGCTGTGGGATTTGTCAAAATCAAGCTAGAAGGCTGATGCACTGATGAGTAACCGCTGCTGCTTCTACTGTAGAAGCTTTTACTTTTATTTTTTATTTGCCTTTTCTTAGACTCAAAGTGACATGCAGTCTTGGGATCTATATACTGATGTTAATTAGAGTCATACAAGACACCTGATCTTTACACTTTGAAGTGTCGACGCAATGCTGCCCACTCATAAACCATAGAGAGTAATTAGGTTTTGTGTGCGGAGGACTTATTGTATTGGATCTGTGAGGAGGTAGTGGGGAGTTGGGTGCTGGAGTGTAGCTGACATCTTTCCCCCAAAGCAACCCCCAGACATGTTCCAGATGAGTCACCCCGCTCCCTATCTGACAGCCTTTAATTCCATCTAGACTTAACGATAGCAAACCGAGATCCGCCGCCCCTACTGCCGACGCTGATTCTATTCCCAAACGCTCACTGACGATCCCCACGCGGTGGATCAACTGTAGCATCTCTCTGCAGAAAACAGGCCAAAGACGAGCAGCTCATTAAACTTATATATTTTTCTCTTCAATAGCTCCTTTCCTTCTCCTTGGCCTCTTCTCATTCTTAGTAAGTGCCTCGCGATCGCTGCTACCATTGATGCCTTTGTGCGCTTTCAAGATCCACTTCCCTTCATCTGCACTTTGAGTTCCGTGCATATGGGAGCCCGTTGACCTCCTGTTTGATATGCTGTGTACAGGCTCAGTTACTGTGCCTGGAGGTGTAGTTATGTTCGGCAGAGGGTCCCGGGTCTGCACTGGACATATGCTGAGCTTGTGATCTGCCTGACTCAAGGGCAAAAGCCTCTCATCCATAAAATATTCAGGTCAAAGGCAATAACTTCATTTTGCCCAACATATGTTACATATCTCACAGAAAAAAAAGGCACTCAGGATTTAACATGAAATGTGTTTGGGTGAACTGCAATTTGGAGGAGAGTGTTACAGGCGTTAGAATGCGTTAGGCATGTAAAAATAAAAATGATGTCATATTTACTACTCCAAACCTAAATGACTTTCAACTGTTTTTGTCCATACAATGAAAGTTAATAGATATGTTACATGTACATGCACCCAAATACTCAGTTTATAATCAGATTGATGGCTCAATTGAAAAGGTAACCAGAGGTGTAAAGTCCAGGGGTCAAAAAGTAAAACTTTCTGAACCTGGACTTTAAACCTTTGCTGATAACCTTTCATGTACAGTGCTGGTTTAGTTCAAATTTTATGAAGAGACACGGTCGCTTTTTATGATGAAAAGATTTAATTTAGGCTTTAATTTAGATTTAATTCATCAACAAACATATCAGTTATGGCAAAGGAAGCTCAAGCATGCTTGTTTGACGTGCATGAACCAAAGAGGTACAACTCGTGTGTTACGTAGCGCATTTGAGCTTCCTCAAGAGCCATTGAGGTTTGTTCCTGTGCATCAAGGATGTACGGTTGAGCTTCTGTTTATATTCGCTGATCAGTGTTTATATGTGAAAATAAACATTTGGAACACAAAGCATTTGCAAGAAATTGCAAAAGAATTGCCATAGAAATTTCCCTCCCACATTATTTTTTTTACATTTTTATAAATTCGATTACATGTAAGGGTAGGAAGTCCCTTAGGGGCTCCATACTCCAGTGCCATTATCCCAATGATTCCCCCCCCCCCCAATTCTGAACGCAGCAACTGGCACTAGGCACTGTGCAATCACTGAAGTTTTGTTCGGAATAAATTAAATGCATATGTTAATTAATACGTGAATCAGATTACAATGTTTATGGTTTTTATAAACCAAAATTTCAGAATCTGAAAAGCTTTTGTTTTCTTTATTTTAAACTATATGACTGCCTACACAACGTCTCGGTTACGGATGTAACCCTCGTTCCCTGAGTGGGAACGGAGACGTTACGTCGGATGACGACGATTGGGGTTTCGCTTAGAAGCCTATCACCTTCGAGTATTAGAAAACGAGCCAATGGCAATGAAATGCCATGGGTCTGCGGAATTTGCATAGCGTAACTCCGCCCGCCGCAGGGGGTATATAAGGAAGTACGCGAGCACAATGCAGACATGCCTTCGCTGAGGAGCCGAGACTGGCCCCAGGCGTTTTTCAGCGGTACAGCGGAAGTGGCAGGAAGACGTAACGTCTCCGTTCCCACTCAGGGAACGAGGGTTACATCCGTAACCGAGACGTTCCCTTTCGTGGTCACTCCGAGTTACGTCGGATGACGACGATTGGGGTTCCAGTCTAATCACGCCACCTCGGCTGTCTTCCAGTGCCCTGCGTAAGTCTGAGCTCCCTGTTGTGAGACTAGCACGAACGAAGGAGTCCTACTTAACACAGGGATACCAAGGTACACTGGGAAGCATATCTCCAGAGAGAAATATGCAATCCTGCCCAGCCATTGATGGGGGGGACTTGGAATACACATATGGCCAGAGGCTGCATATGGAAGATCACTGAGGTGTCCAGCCGCAGGTGGAATTTTAAACCCCAGGGGTGGCAAGGTGGCTTGCCAAGGGAAAGACACACGCTCACAAGGAGACTTACAGCGGAATACACATGTGGGGGTCGCCCAGAGGGGGGACCATGCACATGGTGGCACCTAGTCAAGCGCAAAAGCTGAGTATGGAATTTTGGCATAACTCAGGCGTTGACATAAGCAGTGCTGGAGGAAACTCAGAGCTTATCAGACTCACCTGAGGAATATATCGCACGTATCCCGTCCGTGGAGGGGAATGGCGAGCAAGCGAAGACACCTGAGCAGAATCTAGCACCGGCTGGTTGAAGCGAGTACATGAGAAGAAACTGGCTCTACTCGGAGATTATAAAATCTCGCGAATGTGTTGGGTGTCGCCCAGCCTGCAGCTCTACAAATGTCTGTTAGCGAGGCGCCATGCGCTAGAGCCCAAGAGGAAGCCACACTACGTGTGGAGTGGGCTTTCACACCAAGGGGGCACGGACGACCTTGCTGCTGGTATGCCAACGCAATGGTATCCACTATCCAGTGTGATAACCTTTGCTTTGAGAGAGCCTTTCCCTTCAGCTTCCCACCATGACAGACAAAGAGCTGGTCTGAGGTCCTGAAACACCGCGTTCTGTCTACATAAGCACGGAGGGCGCGTACTGGACAGAGCAGTGCCAAGGCTGGGTCTGCCTCCTCCAAGGGCAGCGCTTGCAGGTTCACTACCTGGTCTCGAAAGGGTGTGGTAGGAACCTTGGGCACATATCCAAGCCGGGGTCTCAGGATCACGTGAGAGTCAGCCGGCCCGAATTCCAGGCACGCTTCGTCAACCGAAAATGCCTGCAGGTCCCCTACCCTCTTGATGGAGGCCAATGCAACCAGGAGCGCTGTCTTCATTGACAGGAACTTAAGCTCCACTGATTGCAAAGGCTCAAATGGAGCGCTCTGCAGGGCAGTTAGAACCACTGAGAGGTCCCAAGAGGGAACGAGGGGCGGACGAGGAGGATTTAGTCTCCTGGCTCCCCTCAGGAACCTGACGATCAGGTCGTGCTTTCCCAGAGACTTACCATCGACTGCTTCGTGATGGGCGGCAATGGCGGCCACATACACTTTCAGGGTGGAGGGAGACAGCCTTCGCTCCAACCCTTCTTGCAGGAAGGAAAGCACGACACTGATGGGGCATCTCGTGGGTTCTTGATGTTTAGAAGAACACCAGTTGACGAAGAGGTTCCACTTCAACGCATAGGCATGTCTCGTGGACGATGCTCTAGCGGAAGTGATGGTAGCCACCACCGCAGGTGGTAGGGTACTCAAACCTGCCTCGTCCCGTCCAGGAGCCACACGTGGAGGTTCCAAAGATCGGGACGAGGGTGCCATAAGGTGCCCCGTCCCTGAGAAAGGAGGTCCTTCCTCAGAGGAATTGGCCAGGGAGGTGCTGTCGCAAGGAGTACTAGTTCGGAGAACCAGGTCCGGTTGGGCCAATACGGGGCAACCAAAGTGACCTGCTCCTCGTCCTCCCTGATCTTGCGCAAGGTCTGCGCAAGGAGGCTCACTGGGGGAAACGCATATTTGCGTAGGCCCCGCGGCCAGCTGTGCGCCAGTGCATCCGTGCCGAGCGTGCCCTCGGTCAGGGAATAAAACAGGTCGCAGTGGGACGAGTCGTGGGAGGCAAACAGGTCTACCTGTGCGTCGCCGAACTGATCCCAAATCAGCTGAACCGTCCGGGGATGGAGTCGCCATTCTCCAGCGAGAGGCCGAACTCGAGACAGCTCGTCGGCCGCCTGGTTCAGGTGTCCCGGGATATAAATGGCTCGAAGCGACCTCAGATGCTTCTGACTCCATATGAGGAGGTGGCGAGCGAGTTGCGACATACGGCGGGAGCGTAGACCACCTTGATGGTTGATGTACGCTACTGTTGCGGTATTGTCTGATCGGACTAGTACGTGCTGGCCCCTGAGCAACGCCCGGAAGCGGTGCAGGGCGAGACGTACAGCCAGCAACTCGAGGCAATTGACATGCCAAAGGCGCTGGGGTCCTGTCCAGGAGCCCGCGGCAGCATGACCATTGCACATGGCGCCCCAGCCCGTGTTGGAAGCATCTGTTGATACAACAACATGCCGGGAAACTCGTTCTAAGGGCACTCCGGCCCGTAGAAAATTGAGGTTCGCCCACGGGGTGAAGGTCTGACGGCAGGCTGGAGTCACTGGGACTTGGAGCGTGCCGTGTTGCCATGCCCACCTCGGGACTCGATCGCGAAGCCAAAGCTGAAGCGGTCTCATATGAAGCAATCCCAGCGGCGTTACTGCGGCTGCGGACGCCATATGCCCCAGGAGCCTCTGAAAAAGTTTCAGTGGAACCGCACTCTTGCCCTCGAACTGACGAAGACAAGTCAGCAGTGACTGCGCGCGCTCGCTCGTAAGCTGCGCGCACATGGCGACCGAGTCGATCTCCATACCGAGAAAAGAGATCCTCTGCACGGGGCAGAGTTTGCTCTTCTCCCAGTTGACCCGAAGGCCCAGACGAACTAGGTGCCGGAGCACTAGGTCCCTGTGTTCGCAAACCTGGTCTCGAGAGTGAGCTAGGATCAGCCAGTCGTCGAGATAGTTCAGGATGCGAACCCCGTGTTCCCGGAGGGGAACAAGGGCTGCCTCGACGACCTTCGTAAAGACGCGAGGAGACAGGGCTAGTCCGAAAGGGAGAACCGCGTACTGGTATGCCTGCCCCTCGAAAGCAAACCGTAGAAACGGTCTGTGTCGAGGTAAAATGGAGACATGGAAGTAGGCGTCCTTCAGGTCGATCGCTGCAAACCAATCCTGCGGCCGCACACACTGGAGGATGTGTTTGGCCGTTAGCATCTTGAACGGCAGCCTGTGAAGGGAGCGGTTCAAGACGCGTAGATCGAGGATTGGCCGTAACCCACCGGACTTCTTGGGTACAATGAAGTAAGGGCTGTAGAAGCCGGACTTCATTTCGGCTGGAGGGACAATCTCGATCGCACCCTTCGCCAGCAGGGTAGCGACCTCCGCTCTCATGACAGGGGCATTGCCACCGACCATAGTGAAGCGGACTCCCCTGAAGCGGGGAGGAGACCGCGCGAACTGAATCGCGTAGCCGAGCCTGATGGTTCTCGCGACCCAGCGGGACAGTCTGGGAAGCTCTAGCCAGGCCTCCAGAAAGTGCACCAGCGGGGTCATACGAACCACAGACGTACCGTCGGTGGGGCAGCGAGGCGGAATGACCGGCACCAGCGAGGGTGGCATAGCGGCCCTGTGCGGGGGCACGGTCATTAACCGCGTCCTGCCAGAGGAGGCCAGGGGAGGGCGCGCGTCCCACGGGGGCGTGCTCTGGCAGGGGTCTGGCGACAGAGGGGGATGAGAGGAGCGAGGCCCGTGGGCGGCGCGTGCTGTCATCCCGCACCTCTGGGACAGAGGAGGGCGGCAGTGGCGGGACCCGAGGGTGGCGTGCACTGCGGCCCTCGGGCTCTGTGGGCTCAGGATTGGGGATTTCGATTCTGTTTTTAACCACATTAGGGTGCTGCCCGTCGTGGGACGAGCAGCGGGGAGTGGAGAACAAAAG
Organism: Scardinius erythrophthalmus; assembly: GCF_964197995.2. Taxonomy (NCBI): domain Eukaryota; kingdom Metazoa; phylum Chordata; class Actinopteri; order Cypriniformes; family Leuciscidae; genus Scardinius; species Scardinius erythrophthalmus. Next base: position 13,611,556 of record NC_138233.1, on the reverse strand, counting down.
ATTCTCCCCCGGCCCTCCACCGGGGGAAGGAGTGGCCCTGCTACCACCTCCTGTACAGAAAAGAAAGCCAATCCTGAGCTGCCCGTCTCAGGAGCGCCGCTTAGCCTGGCGTTTAGCGGGCGGCGGGGCTGGAGAGGGCTGTGGCGCCTTCCTGCGGCTTCCTCCACGACGCGACCCCGATGACTGCTGCTGGGGCCGTGCGGGAGGGGCGGGAGCCGCAGGAGGGCGCCCTCGGCGGCGAGCAGGCTGAGGACTCTGAACCGGTGGCTTAGCAGCAACAGCACGCCGGGGCAGAATATGTTTGATGGCCTCAGACTGCTTCTGAGCAGTCGAGAACTGCTGGGCAAAGTCCTCGACTGCACCACCGAAGAGGCCGGCCTGGGATATGGGAGCGTTGAGCAGACGAGTCCGCTCAGGCTCACGCATATCGGCCAGGTTCAGCCACAGGTGTCTCTCCTGGACCACAGCTGTGGACATCACCAAACCCAGGGAGCGCGCGGTCACTTTCGTCGCCCGGAGAGCGAGGTCAGTGGCGGCGCGCAGCTCATCGAAGAGCCCTGGGTCTGTCCTACCCTCGTGCATGTCACGGAGCATCTTGGCCTGGTAGACCTGTAAGATGGCCATGGCATGCAGTGAAGCAGCTGCCTGTCCCGCCGCTCTGTAAGACTTCGCCACCATGGTAGACGAGAATCTACAGGCCTTGGAAGGGTGCTTTGGATCACCACGTGATGAAGCGCTTGCCGGACACAGCTGCATCGCGACAGAACGTTCAACCGTGGGAATCCCAGTGTACCCACAAGCATCAGCTTTATCGAGGGGAGGAAAGGCGGAGAAAGCCGACGAACGATCACGAGAAGACATGGGAGCCTTCCAGGACCGCGTGACTTCCTCATGCACTTCCGGGAAGAATGGTATTGGGGTTGGGCGGCGACGGGTGTCAGCGGCCGCTCCCAAAAACCAATCGTCCAGCCGCGAGCGCACTGGATCAGGTGGCGGGGACCACTCAACACCAATGGCCGCGGCTGCCCGGGAAAGCATGGCGGTCAGCTCGGGATCAGACTCGGGCAACGCTGGCACGCCCGAGGGCGGCAACGCAGCCGAATCCTCACTTCCCGAGGACTCGCGCCCACCTTGTGATGCCGCGATCGACATAGTATCCTCCTCTGGAGCTCCAAACGAGACGCGCTGGGGCTCCGAAGAGGGACCAGCGGACTCAGTTTGTACACTCGCGGGTACCACTGCTGAAGAGGGGTGTGTGGACCGCGGACGTGTCGGCGGTATGTCCCACACAGTCACCCTCAGGTCACCCCGGCCACCAGCCGAAGTACTAGCCCTCTCGGAGTCAGTAGATCGGGGTGTGGGTAGGGGGACTCTCGCTCTGGTGAGCTCATTGAGTCTCGACCGCAGCATGGAGATGGTCATGTTCCCGCAGTGAGAACATGAGTCATCCATGAACGCTGCTTTAGCGTGATCAACGCCCAAACACGCTAAGCAGAGTTCATGCCCATCAGAGAAGAATATCTCGCGACCGCAACCAGAAGTGCACGGGCGAGGCATCTTTAAAAAGACGTGCCGCGTGCAAGCTCTTTTTGTGAGAGGATAAACTCCGCGGATGCTGAAGCGAACAGGGAGAAAACACACTAACTGTCAGATCACTGAACAGATCAGCAGGGTAGTGAGCACTCGCTGAAATCGCCGTCACACCAACACCGGAGAGTTCGCTCGTCTCGAAGGTAAGAGAAGACTAACTCAGAATATTTGGCTTGTAGGAGTGGAGAAGTTCTCGGCTCCGAAGCGAAAGCATGTCTGCATTGTGCTCGCGTACTTCCTTATATACCCCCTGCGGCGGGCGGAGTTACGCTATGCAAATTCCGCAGACCCATGGCATTTCATTGCCATTGGCTCGTTTTCTAATACTCGAAGGTGATAGGCTTCTAAGCGAAACCCCAATCGTCGTCATCCGACGTAACTCGGAGTGACCACGAAAGGGAACAAGATGTTTCATAAGCCATGCTGTGCCATCATCTGAATCATCCACAGCTGTGAAACAAGCAAGCAAAAAATGACAACAACAAAAACGCCAATCACTCTCTTGAAGAGTCTGATGGGAAAATCAATTTCCTGCTTTATGTTCAGGTGATGATTAAAGAGAGTGGATTTCATGCTATTTGCTTAGTTTCCTCTCAGAATTAGCTAACTCTTAGGCTAATTAACTTCCGCATGTGTAGAACAGGCTGAGAAGGGGGATGTAATTACCAACTTCAGGTTTATCCATCTCAATAAGCAAGAATAATGAGAGCGGCACTGTGAAAGGGAACAGGGAGGGGAATATCACTTTACAATTTCAAGACCGTAGAGTTGTTTGGTATTGTTACCACCCCCTCCACTGCCACCACAGCGGCTTGCTAACATTCCCAAAGCACACACATTAGCTAACTTTTTTTCACAAAAGTGCTCTTGCAGTGTCACTTGTCAATTGTTTTTTGATGTCATTCGTCACTTTGATTAGTTATGTTCCCATATGCAGTGTGATATAATAAAATAGTAAATGTTGACACCCTCATCAGTGACTTTGCGACGTCTTTGCAAGTCCTCATTTTCAAAATCATCCCGTCGTGATGACAAGCTGTCCATTTATTTGATGGGCCGTCCAGTGGCTATGATGTATCAAACTGGGCGTCTGAAAACAAGTTGATTGACAGCTTACCGGCAGCCCCTTGAGACGAATCCGAGCTCCAATTTTAGGTGGTTGTGGTGTGATAACGATCTCTCTCTGCATATGATGTCGTTCTGACCGCTTGAAAAGAACTTTAACCTCCTTGCGGCAACAATAGAAATGACTATCTATCTATCTATCTATCTATCTATCTATCTATCTATCTATCTATCTATCTATCTATCTATCTATCTATCTATCTATCTATCTATCTATCTATCTGATAAAGGTAAAGAGATGAAGATGAGCATCTGGAAACTTTTTTTTGTTACCCAGTAACTCAAATGAAAGACTAATTAAACGATTTCCAATGTAAAAAAGTGCAGTAACAAATTACATAACCACGCAATTGGCTTTTCTGATTTGTTTTTAACCTTTAATGAATTGTGAACATGTTAGGTTTTTTCTCTCATTTCTCTGATGGGTTTATCCTCCTTTGTTTTAGATGAGGCAGAGCCTTTGTTGTACTTGAACCTGTCATCTAACTTGGTCACAGAGGAATTAAATAACAAGGAGGAGGAATTTGGGGGCGGATCTGATTCAGAGGTTGTTAGAGAACTTCCTAGTGCATGAAAGTGTGTTGTGAAATGAGACAGCGAGGTTTCTGTTTTGTCCTCATGTACTTCCATGTCTCCTTGTCTTGAATGAGACAGTCATTAACGAACCTTCCCTGATGTCAACCTATTTAATAACTGGGGAGTGAAAATCCAATCCGCAAAAACATCCACGTTGATGTCTTTGAAGCCACCTCAGGGAAAGCAAGCTGGCGTACCGTGCATTTCATGACCTCCAGCAAAACACTTTCAGTCTGGGATATACTTCTCGTGTGTGTGTGCGTGTGCATGCGTGTGTGTGTGTGTGTGTGTGTGTGTGTGTGTGTATGTGTGTGTGTGCGCCTACAGGGCTCTCTCACTGGGACTCAGGTGTGTGGGTTGACAGAGAGAAATGAAGAATTTGTATCCGCATAGAAAATCATAATTTACTGTCTCAACCCAAGCTAACAGAGAAATAATTGCTAGTCTCACCATACGCACACAAACACACAATAATTCAGCTCCAATAAGACTAAAAAGCTCTCCTATTTCATTTCTGTTTTTGGAGATAACCTAAATATAAATGGGTTTTGGAGGTAATATATTTTTATGAGTTCATGTTTCCTTTACTCCAATTCATGATTGATTACTTACCTGTTTTCTTGTTATGCTGCGTAGACAGTGCAAGCACAGAATAAAATGTTAAAGTTTTTTTTTTTTTTTTTTTTTCTGGTTGTGCACTCAAACAATACAAGAAACAACGACACAACGACATCTAAGCAAAGCTTTTTCAAATGCAGCTGTCTGTTGCGATCTTACATTCAGCTCTCTAATTAATGAGATTAATTCTTAACTAATAATGACTCAGGCTAAATGAGAGGCAATAATTACTGCCTGGCTTACCATTTTATTAAGTATGTTTTAAAAGCTGAAAATCTTTTTAAAAACCCACCCAAACAGTCTTCACACATGAATTACAGAACCACAGGCAAGCCTGCATTAGTACAAGCTACTCTAACTTCATCTCTTATGGCAATTTTATGACCAGAAATTAATCGGAGGAAATTAAATTATAGTCATGCGAAGGATATGACATATTAACGGAGACTATCAGATTTCCTGTGTTGGCCAGGCAGATGGGATTGATTCGTCTCTGGTGTGTTTCTTTGTGTAAGGAAAGGGGTCACAGGACCCAGTTAAGCTAATAAGCAAGTCATACGGACATACAGACAGCATTTCAGTGTTTAAACAGAGGCTTGTTGTTAGCAGTTATCAAGACCCTCGCTCAAGGCGGAAAGGGTCCGGGTCTGTCTGGGTCGCAGAGGGGTCACTGGTACTGGATGGCTTTTTTGTCTCTTTTCCATTTCATCTGGACATTTTTGATCTAACATATGGTTTTTAACCTGGGGTTTGTAAAGAGTAATATAAGTAGTATAAGATGATATGTAGATAAGTCAATATCAAGTATATAGAATTTTGTCTTTTTAATTTCTATTTTGTAATTAAGCATTATATAATGTCACATTACACTTTATTTTAATTTTTGTTTTTTTTTCAATTTTAAAGAATCCTTTATACCAAAAGGAGAAATGTCATAAATGATTGCATAATACTTTCATGTTTAACAGATTTTTAAAAAAAAAATTCTAGTGATAAAAAGGTAAGTTTACAAGCTGTTTAATTCATAAAATGTAATCAACATATAATATATATATATATATATATATATATATATATATATATATATATATATATATATATATATATATATATATATATATATATATATTTTTTTTTTTTTTTTTTTTTTTATCAAAATTAATTAATTAAAGGTGCAGTAAGCTATTTTTGAAAAACGCTGTTGAAAGTGGATCGGACCAAGCACCATAAAAAAACTTGTAGCCAATCAGTAGTTGGGTGGCGTGTCCACTCATGATAGGGGAGGAGAGAGAGTGAGCAAGAGGGAGATTTGAAGAGTGACCATTGATGGCTGAGAGAGACATTACAAAAGAGAAAAACACGGCGAGAACCCGTGTTACTATTAGAAAAGCTTTCCAGCGCTGCAGAGACCTAAGCGGGAAGGCCTGAAAACGGACGACGAGGTTACGTTGTTTTTACTCCATGCATGAGTAACATAGTTTTGAGTGTGTTCTGCTGGAACTAACAACAAACTCTTATATAGTAGTCTTTTGTACTCTATATTAATTTTTGTGTGTGTGTGTGTGTTTCCTTGTCGAACGTTCGTCATCTTTACTTTTTTTTTCACCAAGCATTATTTTGCTTTGCTTCTAATATGGTAAAAGAGATACTCTTGCATTGCATGTTTGTGCATTTTGGGGGCGGAGCAGTGAAGGGAGGGGTGTGTTAGTTTGGGTCGATTTCAAATTTCAACAGTGTTCAACAACGATTTTGAAAAATCGCATACTGCACATTTAATAGTAAATCCATAAAATGATGCCATGATGGGAAACCCTAAAATGTTCTATATATGAAGCGCCTAAAGAATAAGTAGTGAAGATTAAGTAGATCTACAAAGCACTCTAAAAATACAAAATAGTTTTGTGCAATTTTCAGATTTTGTTGGTAAAGTCAGAGGTGCTTAGATCACCTGAGAAATATAACTACGAATCAAATATTTTGACATTAATGACAATTCCCTCTTTGTCTGTGTTTGTCTGTCACACTCAAGAGACAGTCCTCCAAGCATCTCTTTTGCAGAGGAGCTGACAGGAAGCGATGACAAGAGGCAAGCCGCAGACATCAATAAACAAACATATTCTTCAGAGTGATTTCTGCATCTGTCAGTGTCACCGTGGTTACGGTCGCTCCACTATTGGCTGGGAGCCAATTGGGCATAAAAAGCTCCCTCTCGCCATGGAGTAAATAAAACATGGCCACTCCAACGGGCCAAGCACTTGTGACAAAATGTTTCTTCCTCTCTGCTTCCGACGCACCGCTGGGAGATTATTGTCAAAAACAAGATGAGAGAGAAGGGAGTTGAGGAGAAAGAGAGGGACCAGAAGAGGGCGGAGAGGTTTCCCTGAGGGTTTACCTCGTTAGCACAGGGGGTGTAAATTGAAACTGGCGAACCAGTCACTGCTACATAAGGGTTACAAATCCGAACAACACATTCAGTCAAACGCCCACATGCACCACTGTGATGCAGACAGGCATACACACTTTAGAAACCAGCCAATTAGTGTGTGACGGACACGTGCGCGCGTGTTCTCGGGTGTGATCTTCATTTTGCATGCCAAAATGCAGCTCCTCTTCTATTCGGTTGCGTGACATGCAAATTGCAACATGAAACATTGTTCTGTTAATTGTTTACAACATTGGTGTGTGTTTTGTGACATCTCCGCTAGTTTTTTTGCTTGGAATTATCGTGCATAAATAGGCAGAAAGCACTTTGGGACTCCTCATAAGAGTAAATGATGTTTTTCTTTCAGGGTAATTTGGAGATGTTGTCATGTTTGGTAATTTGGTGATTTTTTCTGTTTAATATGAATGAACAATCATGCTGACAGATAATCTGTGATAAACCCAGTGTAGCCTACTTTTCAGATACAGATCATTTTCTACCCTCTCTGACTCTTACATTCAGTATTCATATCTCAATATGCATATTTGTATTTTTGTTTAAGTTAAAAAGAAGTATTTCTAACTTTTTAACCAGGGTAGCACATTGGATCCAAATATACAATTTAATTCCCAATAATAAATTTAAATCTCTTTGAGCATAATCTCTAAATGTAAATAACATACACATAATGCCATTTTGATTATCATTGCTATTTAAAACCCCATAAGAGCATCACCTTAAACACACAAATCCATCATTGAGCGTAATACTTAAAAAAAGATTACAACTGCATGCCTTAATTTACATATTTTGCTGTCCGATTCAAACAGACAAAATACATTTTGACATTTGAGGCAATGTAGCCGATCTTAAATCATCTCTGTCTGTCTAGAATCTCTTGGGACTCCTGTCAGACTGGTTTCATCATTCATCAATACCATGCTCAAAATTAAGTGCCGGTACCATTGCTTCTGAGTCACTGTTATAGGCGTTCCTGGACTGTGAGGTCAAACCTTTTTTGTCACTTACCCCGTGAGTGGACTTAAGTTGTGGTGCACAGACTTTGATTGGTGTAACACTGCTTACTCACATCCCACTTAGAGTTAAATGAGGGCTATCTATTTTTTACATTTGCAAATCTATATTAATACTGTAAATAGATTTTGTATTTATGGTAAATATAAGCACTGTTAAATAGAAAAAGAAATTGCAGTTGAAATAGAATATTTCAAATTAAAATATATCTACTTCATTTTCTAGGACTGTAAATTTCCACTCCCTATGTACATTTTTACTTTCCTGAGGAATAGTTCACCCCAAAATAAAAATTAATTTACTCACTATTTACTCATTCTTTGCAAGCATGTATGACTTATTTTTGCAGAACAAAGTATTTATTTATTTATTTCACATATATTTTGTCCATATAATGATTTATAGTGACCATGGCTTATATCTCCAGAAATGAAAACAAAATGTATGTATATGTATGTGCAGTAGCCTATGTATGTATGTGTATTGTTTTCCCTTCAGACATGTCTACTATGGGTTGTATATCTGCAAAATTTTATGAATATGGATCAATGTTCAAAGATTTGCATTTCATCTGGAAAAAAACTGTATTTGGAATGACAAAAGGGTAAGTTATCTTTGGGTCGTCAGTCCCTTAAAAGTTATATGGTCTATTTTCATAAATTCTTTTAGCACCAAATCACATGTAAAATCACAATCCAAATCGAGTGAATATGAGTCCTGTTATTGTTGTTGTGTTGAATCAACTTCCCCTTTTCTCTACAAGATAATAAAACATGGTCCTTTTGCAAATTGAAAAGTAAACTCTTATTTTGTAAATCCTGGATAACAGGCTGGTTCATGTAAGAAGTAGGATTAAGATTGTGTCCCAGATTATGCGTCCCTCTCCCAGTTCTCCCACTGTCCATATGGAATTACAAGGCCAAAGTAATCCAATAGTTTGTTGTACTCTTCTGAAATGTGCAGCTGGTCTGTGTCTAAACACAAAGTCACGGGCAGGCTGGAGATAGAGGCGCAGATAGGCTCATCAAAAATGCATTAATGTGACTCTGCCTTTGTTTTGCACTGCTGCTAGCTGAGTTGGAATTGGCCACAACGTAGAGTGCGGATACTATGTTAAAGATTTATTTCCCGGCTATGAGCATCTTGTTTCAAAACCTGTGCTTAGGCTTTCTACACACATCAGTGGTGATGTGAATTATTATGTGTGTGCTTATGCTTTGTGTGGTTTACTCCATCCTGGATTAGACTATTGTGTGTGCCTATTATTGTGATTATGTGCGTGTGTAAGATGATTTAATAATTTTGCTTGCTGCATACTGTCCAAAAATATGCGCCTGCGCCAAATGTGTGTGACAACCCATTCACACTCCCTAGGTGTTAAATATTGCTGCTTGGGCAGGAGCACTTGGCATCTTTTATAGAGGCATTGCCAATACCCTCATTGTTGTGAATGAGTATCAGTTTGCATTATGTATCGTTGGTTCAGGGATGACAACAACAACAAAAAAGTGTCCTGATTTGTCAGAGACAGAAATTCCTTTTTTTTTTTTTTTTTTGACTAGCCCAACGAGGTGTCTAGTATCCTATATAATAGAGCTTGAAATTGAATTTTGATTTAGTGCATATAGCAATAATTCTGATTTAGTACATATTCAATATATTTACAATTTTAACTTTTGGGCTATGAACTCTGAATAACTTTCCTGAGGTAAATGTCTGTTACAAGACAGAAGGGACAGACACAAGGATGCATGGAATGTTTATTTGAACAACCAGTTGAAAGATCGGCAGTGCAGGTGAAGGACCGTGGGTGAGTAGAGATCCAGACGAATAAACTTTAATGACATAGTTCATATACTTGCAGATGGAGATAAGTTGAAGATACACTGGAATAGTGGAGACTCAGGAGAATAAACTGGAGACAAAGAACAACGAAGAAGACTTGGCGATAACACAAAGAAACTGGTAAGTAGATTACCAGTCCTAGTAGTAAGCACAGCATTAGCATCTTGATGCAAACGTTACCAGACAAAGACTGAGAGTGAGAGTGAGGCTTAAATACTAGAGATGATTGCAGTACTGATGATGTGCAGGTGTGTGATGTGCAGGTGTGTAATCAGTACTCAGGAGAGGGAGTGCGCTGTGATTGTGTGAGGGTGGAGCCTGGCGTGGTTGTGGCAATGTCATACCGGCTAAAAGGGAACATTCTCAGAATTTGTGCTAACATTCTGGAAAAGGTTCTCTCAAAGTTATGATCTTTAATGTTTTAGTTAGATTTTTTTATTTTATTTTAAATGTTACATGTCTCTGAATGCACAGAGAACATTCAAAAAGTTCCCAAAATGTTTGCAGAATGATAAGATGATTCCTTTATGATTGCATAACCAAGAGAAAACGTCTTTAAAGCATCACTATAGACCTGAGGTTTGTGTTTAAGGGTTAAGGACTTTAGCTATTAAGCCACTAAAGAATGAGTTACAATAGTTAAATCTAGAGGTTATGAAAGCATGGAAAACAGTTTCAGCATCTTTATGGTATGTGTTTGCTGACATATGCAAACAATATTGTGAAGGTGAAAAAAAAAAAAAGATTTAACAAGCTGGCTGATATGTGGTTCAAAGCATATTTTAGAATCAAACCGTACTCCCAGATTCCAAACAATTAGTGAAGACCTACAGGAATCCATCAATATGTCTAAGATAATGACATGCAGATACACTGGGATGCAGGTTGTGGAGCCAGAGAATTTTCCTCCTGGTTTTGCCAATGCAAATGAATTCACCTATCTGTGAAATGTACAACTAGTCAACACAGGCCCGATGTGAAAACTGATGGCAGAACTAATCATCTAGTTGGTAAGCTACTAGGCAGTGTGTGTGTGCTACTTCTACATAAGGGTATGTACAACATATGGCTAAAGATGGTGAGACAGGTGTATCCACGGTGACCACTGTTTGGTGACAGCTTGCCCCTGCTGTCTTCTGGAGAGAGTTTAGCCTGTTTGGTGACCTGATTTCTCTCTGGTGTGTGTTAGCTGCTCTTGAACTTGTTTAGCTCTAGAGATATGGACCCTCCTGGATGCTCACAGTGTGTGCTGTCTATTTTAGACCTTGTTTTCTGTTCTACATGGATTATAAGTCTGTGTTTGTCAGATACATGCTTGTATGTGTGTGTTGTGTAATATCGCCGTGCCTCAGGGACATATGTGTGTGCAGCTTTGAGTGCCTGTCCAGGAACTGAGTGTGTGTGTGTATGTGGTGCTTTTGTTGCTGACAATTCTTCTGCGTCAGGTCAAGTGGTGATTGTGCTGGTGGCAAAGGGTAGAGTGACTTTTCTCTCTCGTTTTATTGACAAAGCGTCAGCGGGGTGGCCTTACTGATATGAGCTGGCTGCAGAAGCAACACACAAACACACTGAAATCACGCTCAGAGGCTTGTGTTTGTTCAGTCGGTGGTAGGATAATGGCCCAAAGAGTTTATCGGACAGCCATCTCTGTTTTTCTGCTGAGAGAGTGTCTTAATCTGTCTGGTAGCTTTTGTAAACACTAACACGTAGTTTGGCGTATTTAGAATCAGATTGTGTGTTTGCTGATTGTTTGTATGGTCCATAATCTAGTGTGTGTCACAGTTATTTAAACATTACATTTAAATGGCCAGAAATGACTCTCTGACAGGACAACAGAGACCCAAGACTATCATTTCAAGGCAAACACACAGAGTTGAGTGTTATTAGTCATTAGACATCCTGTGGCTGGCTTCTTTTAAAGGTGAAGTATGTAGTTTATGCAACACTTGTAGCACCTTGGAATAACAAAAATAATGCATATTTGCAAAAAATATGTCATTTCTCATGTCATGCCTCCCCCAAATCAAACATCACAAATACAGCTATTACTGGTGTTGTATGTCTCAGCAAATAAAATTAGGCTACTTTCAATAAAAGGTCAAATATATGTGACCCTGTATCACAAAACCAGTCACAAATCGCACGGGTATTAGTGGCAATAGCCAACAATACATTGTATGGGTCAAAATTAATGATTTTTCTTTTATGCCAAAAATCATTAGGATATTCATTAGGGTAAAGATCATTAGGGTAAAGATCATGTTCCATGAAGATATTTTGTAAATTACCGTAAATATATAAAACTTTTTTTTTTTTTTTTTTTGTGAGTGAATGCAGCACAATCGCGGACATAAATAAACAACTTTAAAGACGATTTTCTCAATGTTTCAACCCTCAGATTCCAGATTTTCAAATAGTTGTATCTCGGCCAAATATTGTGATATCCTAACAAACCATACATCAATGGAAAGCTTATTTATTCAGCTTTCAGATGACGTAAATCTCAGTTTAAAAAAATTACCCATATGACCCATGTGAATTAGCAGTTGAGTAGAGTAACATATAATGCAATTATAATGCTTATAATAAACCCATCCAATCTATCTGCACCATCATGGCCATCTATACTGGACACATCAAAGTAAACAATATAAACTGTAACATTTGTCTTTCTGAATGGGTGCATGATAATGATATATGGTATTGAAGCGTCGATTGTAGCTCATAGCATTGCAATGCCGTTTATTTTGACATGGTCATGACCTGTTTAAATGCAGTGAATTTTTGCTTAGACTCCTGTACCTGAAGCTGAATATCTTTTCATATGGTCCCACAGTGGCTAAACACCCTCTGGCTCTGCCTGCTATAGTAGCTTCACATCAAACTTGAAAGGCAGGTATCTGATTCACAATGACAGGAGGACCAATGCTGAATATGGGTCATACAATTTGTCACACAAACATTAGCTAATAAAACTTTAACACCAAAGTCTTAAATTTATATACATTTTTAAAATGGAATAATATAGTCAGTTATACGTTTTTTGTATCTTTAACTTGTTTTCTGACTTAAAGTGACATTCTTTCCATTATAATAATCAACACATCCTTTGTTAACTGCTTGTGTGTGATGAATGTTGAACAAAGTCATCAGCTGCAGGTTTTTATAGTTGTTTTATTTTATTTATGTGTTCAGTTTTAATAATGTTCATTCTGATCATGATAAAAAAAAATCTGTTTTATACTTTCTGCATTTTAATTTCTGTTGTACTCTTGTAACTTGTCATTTTTGTAGAGTGAATATTTTTGGCTTTAGTATGATGAATTGCTTATAATGTTGCTCATAGATAAAAGCATATGCTAAATTAATAAATATAAATGTAAACCGCTCATCACAAATCGTGAGCTCACAAAATAGCAGAATAGTAAGATGAATCACAAAATAGCAAAAATAGTATGATGATATCCTCCAGAGAACCAGAGAAAAAAGTTTTGTGAATTTAGTTTAATTTTAGGTTTCAGGCTATTTTTAAACAAACTTTATATAAAGATGATTTTCAACTATGTTGTGAAAGATAAATGGGCCTGACACAATGATTTGATATAGTATTTTAATTTATGCAATATGTGTATATATTTAGATTCCATACAATTGTGTGTAATTTTTATATTAATATGTTATTGGGGAAGCATGTCATGAAAAAAAAGAAGTTTAAGTTTAAGTTTGGGAGTAATAATAACTTGGCAACATTTTCACAAGAATTTATCATATTCTATATTAATATTTATATATAATCTCTCTCCCTATTCACTTGTTGCGTCTCCCCAAAATTCCTGATAAACACGTATGAAATCGATATCCTGTCTCATAACATAAAGACATATTCTGATTCGAAAACCCCATTATGCTTTCCTGAGATGTTTATTTACGACAAACAGATATAAATGATGATTACAAAATATTATAATTTCCATAAGAGTGCTAAATTTGATTATTGAGTCAAAGTCTGTCATTTTTAAACACCAAGGAGAGTGAGTTGTCCTGGTGAAACCTCCAAACATTTGGTATCTCTGAAAAGCCCCGAATGTGTTCTTTACAGTACATCCAAGACTTTGGCACGTATGGTTAAAGCTACAATATGTATTTATCGATTATCGATTACGATTTTTTTCACCACTAGGGGTCGCTAACCTCTTAAAATAACAAAGGCGTAGGTTGATGATGCATAAGCGGAATTATGGAACTAGTCATCATGCCGATGGATCTAATAATGTTTATGGATGAGTGAATACATTCATGTTTTTTAACATGACTGTGGTATGGAGCATGGCACGATTGCTAATGAGAGACCGATATCAGCGCCACACACGAGTCCCGCGAATATAAAGGAATAAGGACATTTCACTCTACCGAACTACCAGCAAGTGCTGAATTACTACTCACACAGGTCAGTTTATTAGACGAATTAAACTTGTGAGGTAACGCAGCGCTGTTTCACTTGGTCTACACCACAGGTGTCAAACTCAGTTCCTGGAGGGCCACAGCCCTACAGAGTTTTGTTCCAACCCTGCTTCAACTCACACTCACCTGCAGTTTTCAAATAAGCCTAAGGGACTTGATTAGCTGATCAGGTGTGTTTAATTAGGGTTGGAGCTAAACTCCGCAGGGCTGTGGCCCTCCAGGAACTGAGTTTGACACCCCTACACTATCACACTAAACTACATTTGAGTGTGTTGAAAGTTATAATGTTATTCTATGAGTTAGTTTGTTGGCTGTATGAGACTAGCAGTAAGCTAGATCAACATTAGAATAACATACTGATCATATTCTAACATTTCATCATGTTGAGCTATATAACATTTATTCATTTTATGTACATTTGCTCACCTGTCTAATAAAGTACATGCAAGAGTAGCGTCTCGTCAAGTCGAAGTTAGTCGTGGACATGGAGCTCTTGGCATCTCGAAAACGCCACGCTGATATTGATCCTCGTTTTAGTTCTCCTTTTGTCCCAAAGTCTGCTTGCCATGGTTCATAATGTTTGAACGAAACAACACCAACAGTGTGAGCGTGCCGCTAGACATAACGCAGTGGTCCATGTCTGTCACCATGGTTACTATGGCAGTATGAGTGGAAACCAGGGATAACGCGAATATTACGTCATTGACAGGCGACAATGACCAGGGACGAGCCATTATTTCAAATTGGAATTTCTCTGAAATTAAAAATTTTTGGGAACTTTTGGGATATTGTAGGTACACAACTGCAGGAAATATATCACACTGTGCAAGTGATTTTGGATATTTGTATTACATACAAAAATCTTACATATTGTAACTTTAAATTGAAATAGAAATATGCAAAAATATAATGTATAGGCATAAAATATAGACAAAAGTCTATGCCTGGGTCTCAGGAGGATATCACATATCTGTATGTATAAATATACAATAAATTACATTTATTTCTAAATAAATGGACTACATACGACTACATTAATATAAGTTATCATTCTTGAACCTCCTGTTAGAGAGCCTCATTTAACCTATTTGCACATTAACCTATTTGCACATTAGTATGTTTTATGGCATCTTCGTAAATTACTGTATGTGTGTTCTCTATGTGAGAAGGCCATTTGTAGTGCGGATATTAAAGTGGCCTAAATGTTTAATCCTTCATCTATTTACCCAAATTTCCCCTGGGCTGACATTAGCGATACTATTGACCCGTAATAACTGTTTACACACAGCAAGGGTTTTGTGACATGCCTCTGTCTGCATTTCTCTGTCACTCTGTAATAACCACTGTTGGGTCTAAGAGTGAGGTAAAATTTCCCTCGAGAGGGCCTGTGGTCTCAAACCCCCAGAGCTTTTGCTCCACATGACACTGATTGCCACATATGCTCACCCACACATAGACACACACACCTCCCATTGTTTGTCAGTCAATCTTGCACACCTTCCCATTCTCTCTCCCTCACGAAGACAAGCCCACTCACACACAATGAAAGGGGCCTGAAGCCGTCTGACCCAAGCCATCAATGATTAATGGACCAAGCCAAACCTATGGCAGATCAACCTGATGACCAGACAAGCTGTGGGAGGTCAAAACAAGACCACCACATACAAACAAAATATCAGTCATGCCAATATTACATTGGGCCTGGCTGCAGATTAATAAAATAATCTCCAAAGGCTCAAAGAAGAGAAGCTCCACAAGCACAAATAGTATTAACCCTACTAACCCAATGGGAGCCTATTTAAACATTCTTGTGATTGAAAAGAACTCTTGTTTAGACTCTTAAAAAAAAATCAAAAGCTTTTACATTGATTTCACATATTCAAATCTAGAGTTTTTGTGACAGATTCTGGTCTTTTATAAATTAATACAGTTTAAGAGCTGTGCATTCCAGTACAGAGGCCATGTTATATTTCATATAAATAAACAGGTAGCACATAATTCTGTAGAATGAGACTCTATGGTGTATAACTTTGAATAATCTTCACTGGAATTAAAGGTTTTAGTCAAATTAAAACTGTCCATGTGCCATAACTGTTCCTGTGTGTGAAGAGTGTTTGTATAGTGGCCTGCTGATGCTATTTGCTCTCTGTTATAAATTGATATGTTTACTGTTTATTTACCTGCTGTTTGGGGAGTTGTCCGGGAGGGGGATAGTTAGGGGAAGGGGGAAGGGGCAAGGTGCGCGCCTGGGGGTGTAGAGAGAAAAGAAATGAAGAGTTAGAGTGAGCTGTTCAGGGGGAAATAGATGGTCTTGTTTTTGGGGGAAGTTAGGACGCCTCCTGAGTCCAGCGTTTTAGGTTGTAAACGTTAGGTTGTAAAAAGGAAATAAACTACTGCCCTTTGGGTGTTTGTGAACTGGATCTCCGTCTCCTGTCTATATAGGGATCTGCACAATGCCACAGTTTAGAAGGGTTGGGCAAAATTCCGAAATTTAAGAAAGTCATAAACTGTAATTTGTATTGAATTGGCCACAACCTTCAGGAAGTTAAATTGAATTGAATTGGAATGACAAGGAATTACTGAATTGCAATCAAAGACATGCAGCTCCTTTCTGTTTAGACTAATTACATTTTTTATCAATTATCAACTATTAAAATAAATAGTCATCAAAAATGAAGTGTTTATATTTACAATTTAACTATTAAATGTAATGAAATACATGCAAATTTATCAGATGGCATTTCAAGCATTGCTTATTTACATCATCTAATGAATCTGGAAATGTCCCATATGTTGTTTGTACAACATGTTTTTAGGGTAATTCATGCTGAAAATTCATTTTATTAACAACAATTTACCTCAGTTCAAATTCAATTCAAATTCAGCGATTGAATTGGAATTCAAAAAGCATTCTCAATTCAATTCTGAGTGGTACAAATTGGTGGCATGAGGGTCAAATTTGCGCACACTGGTTAATTCCCTACAATGCAAGTGGTGACATAATTTGAGTTTGTAAATGGCACAGAGGAGCGGTATTTAGTGAGAATGAATCTCTCTCTTTAGGCACGAATGATAGTCTCCTTTGCTAAAAGAGATGGTGCCGTAATCTCATAAACAGATGGCTTTGCTGCGCATGGCGGGGCCATTTTCTGGAGAAATCCCTCATTAGTATCGTAGACGTTCAGCCATCTGATTCGTTCCTTTTCAGAAGGCCGATTTAAGAGTGAAGCCCTTCAGGCCAGAATAAACATACAGTATGGGTGACAAATAAAATCATTAAAAAGTATTGGATGGCCCATAGGGGGCTCAGAACAGCTCTTCCTGCTTATCCGAAATTTCATGCTAGTCATGCCATGAGGACATGTCGTCCTTAAGCGTTCTTATGTCCTCATGCACTCAATACAGATTCAGAGGGCTCTATAAAATCCTCTCAGTCCTGATCTAGTGATTCCTCCTCACATCTTACTTGAAGTGTGTCAACTGCCCTCAGCCTTATTGCAGCAGTATCCCCGTATCTATAAAGCACTGTGAAGTGATACATTGGTAAACACACACACACACACAAACAAACACATACACAGATGTACCTTCACATCAGTGCCTGCAGAACCGCAGGTTATGAGCTGTCTTTGAAATGAGTTTGGTAAAAAAAAAAACTTTTATGTTTGTGTTAACCCTGTATTTCTGTTCCACCCATGAACACTCACTAATTAGCAGAGCGCTGTTGCTCAGTTCTGGTTAATAGTAGTCTGTGGATGTGTGTATGAGTGTGTGTGTGTCTCAGTGGCAGTCCAGCCTGAGCAGGTTTAATTGATGCGGGTCGTCACACTCAGTGAACCCCGCCGAGCACCTCCCTGCTCCGCCTCCACGCATTACTGATAATTGTCTTTGATGTCTCTCTCCCTGCCAAAGACCTTCTATCTATCTATCTATCTATCTATCTATCTATCTATCTATCTATCTATCTATCTATCTATCTATCTATCTATCTATCTATCTATCTATCTATCTATCTATCTATCTATCTATCTATCTATCTATCTATCTATCTATCTATCTATCTGTAAAAATGGTCAAGTAGCAAAACCATATAAATATGATTTATACTTGCAACCATTGAATTGTAAGATTTGAATAATCTTGCAAACAACATATTACAGTACACCTAGAGGCCATGCCTAAGGAAAAAGAAGAAAAAGGAAATACACACAGAGAGAGAGAGAGAGAGAGAGAGAGAGAGAGAGAGAGAGAGAGAGAGAGAGAGAGAGAGAGAGATCTCCTTGAGTAAGTGTTGTTGTCGTTGTTTTAAGGATTTTACAAGCATCTATGATTCTACGTACTAAGAGGTAAATGCTCTTAAAAGATCTGACTTCAGCAATATTTTTCTCGTTTTTAAGTAGTCGTTTGTCTTATGATGTAGGACATTATGAACAATAGAATGTACTAAAGGATAATGCTACAAAATTGAAACATGGTGAATGTCAAATGCAATATGTTAAGCTTATGCTAGAGGTGAATATTTAATATTTAGAATCTCCAAAAATTATGTCAGTTGAAATCTGCGCATATCCATAGATATAATTTTTTACTTGTATGACTGTGAACTGCGTTTGCAAGTTTAATATGTTTGTAACATTACTAAACAATATTGTGAAAAGCAATATTCAAATAAAATTGAATTGAACAAGTGATAAAAACATCACTAAAGATATATATATTTAAAAAAAAAACAATTATTTGCCTAAATAAACCATCACAATCGCATCTAAATAGGATCTTGCAGCTAAATCAAAAGCTCCACAGCTTTAGCTGAAATTCTCTTACGGACTTACGGATACATTACTGTTATACATACTGATACTAAAGCACTCAGACGCTTTGCTGGGGTTTTAAGAACCCTCTTATAAAAACAGATGGAGGGAAAGTGAGAAAGATAAGCATGAAGTTCTGTGGCTATAGGGATTGTGTGTGGCCGATGCACGTTTTAATGCAGAAGGCAACATTTGGGCCCAGATTCAACTCTGTTGTACAGACCTCAAAGATTTTTCTTAAACCTACAGGCACTTTACTACAGTACAAGACGTAATGTGTCTTTATAGAACACATGACAGAAAGCTCTAGGATATAATACTTTTCTCTCATGCACTCAGGCAGAGGACAAGACAGGGAGGGTGGAACAGAAAGAATAAGAGTGGGAGTGAATAGAGCCCTGAGCCAAACACGAGAGGTCAGAGGTCACCTTACTCTCTGTATTAAAGTGAAGCTTAAGCTGGTTTAGAGAGAAACGCATTATAAACACACAGGCCACCAAAGAGTCGCACGGCACTTGAGAGGGACCAGACACAGAATAATAATCATGCCAGCTAAATGACACAGGCTATTTCTCAAACGTAGACAGGCTATGACAATTAACTGCTGATACTGATGCAGTGTCTTACAACACAGGATAAAATCTACAAACATACATGCGCATACATAGCTAATGTTTTTGAAGGAGGTCAATGATACTGTCATGGCATGGTTAAGGCAAAGATGAAAACGAGCTGGATTTAACTGCAAACATCTTTATTTAAAGGAGACAGATCATTTATTTTAGCCAGCTTGTCTTGAACCCTTGACCGTGTGTATGTGCGTTTAAGACCTAATGCTTCTTTAGAGGGTTTAGTCTCATTCTTGCAATGTGTGGAAAGGAATCTTCTAGGAATCTGGTTTAATCAAATGACTTCCATCTGCTTTCATGACCAGCCTTTAACCTTTGATACTGTAAACACACACAAACAATCTTCTCTCCAAATCATTGAATCCTGTAGACCTATAAACTCTGCTGCATAGTTTACGGAGTTACTTTGGATGTGACCGTGGGTCAGTGGGTCAATTGTCAGGCAAATCCGAAATTGCAAATTGCTTTGTCTGAATGCTAGAGTTCGGTCAGTGGCCAACAGAATACTTACCAAGTTTTGGTTTCTAAACGGTCACAGTCCAGCCTCCTTCTCCCTCTCCCTCTCCCTCTCCCTCTCCCTCTCCCTCTCCCTCTCCCTCTCCCTCTCCCTCTCCCTCTCCCTCTCCCTCTCCCTCTCCCTCTCCCTCTCCAGCCATTCTGTCCTTACAATCAATCTGCACTTTAACTGAAGCCTTTTTTTCTTGGGCAAGTGAGGCATTTGACAAACACTACACAGATGTCTTTGTGAGTAACACAGTTCAAATAACATTCAGTTGAATTGTTTTGAATGTCAGGCAGATAGACACAACCTTAAATCAGCAAAACTCCTTCTACAAACAAACACCCGCACACATAGCTGCTGAAAGTAGGCCTATTTATTTCCGTAATGTATGTAACTTAATGCACAGCTACATTTGTGATGCTCATCAGCCAATTGTTCAGCTGTTCTAGACTCCTAAGATTTCCTCAAATGGTCTTAACAATGCCCTTGGAGATTAGCTTTTGGATAATTAATTTAACAACCTAAACATAATGTGGTGCCAGATAGAGATAGCGATGTTATCGGACTGTAATGATGGCAGCTGTGCCGGCACAAGAGTTAATCTATCAGATCTTACATTTAAAGAACAATGACATTGGCAGATAATAAAGTCAAATTCAAAAGACCGCAGCTACCTGATTACTTCAAAGCATGCCGCCGCTTTGACACTCTGCCTCTCTCTCCTAAAGATGAATGAAAAAGGTAGCGCGCGATAAAAGACGCGAATGTTTTAAACAAAAGTTCATAGAACATGGCTCCCTTTTTGTTACATCACAATGGTTTTGTGCCGAGTGACAGAGAGAAAAAAAACAACTTTATTTTTTCTTTTTTTCTTTATGGAGAACAATGAATCCTTTCATCTCTATTGTCAGGATGAATTTTTTTAACCCCTCACTGGCAACCTGTTATAGACTACATTTACTCTGCAAACAGGTTACAAACTTCCATTTCTCTTTTTTTTTTTTTTTTTTTTGCTGAAAGCCTTCAGCGTTCCAGCTAGCTTGAGGCAGCGAATGTGTGCGATTGCATATGTATGTGTGTATTATAACTCAGCTCCTCACATGTGAGCAGATTTCGGCCTCTTTCTCAAAAAGCAAAGCGCCATATGCCATATGTAACCGTCTTCTTAGATGGACTATGAAAGGAAAGAATAGGGAAAACAAGTGGGTAATTGCTGAGTTGTTTATGCATTAATTTCCCTTTACACTGACCTAGTCTAAACCCGCAGCACTCCATTTGCTTGTGTTATGCAGAAACAAAGAATCTCCTGCATAAGTTGTTGTCAGGGAGATGGATGTCCTCAACCCTTCTGGTACCGGGAGCGGGATAATGAGGGGGGCTACTCTGCCTCTAAAGTCTGACAAATCCTGCTGCTCCGTCGCAACGTTTTGATAAGCTTTTACTGAAGTGGTTTAACAGAGCTCTGGGAGTTAATTGTTTGCTTTTCAACTTTCTTGCATGGCAAGCAGTTTTTGTAGTGGCTCGCATGTGGGGCGACTGCCAGGCGGTTTCAGAGAGACAGGGAGAGACCAAGGGATCACGATATAGCAAACTGTACATTCTGTGACTTCTCATAAAGGCCTAATTCTGTCAGTAGCTTTTGAGGGCTAATACACACAGCGCAAGTTTCTCGGAAACAGTGTGTTATTTGTTATGTCCCTCTATATCAGAAACATCAAAGTTAACAGAACCATCGCTCCCAGTCTCATGACAGATGTGATGGACACGTATCATCATATAGACTCCAGTGGGCAAAGAAGGATGTGTTGGAATGTAAATCAGTCCAGTGTTAGACAACACACCACAATACCAGTTAGAGCTAGTGGAAACAAACTAGCTTGAATGTTCCTTATTATTAAAGGTGCACTACATCTTTGTTTAAAAAGGTTTCCTCTTTTATCATTTTTAATTTTTTATTATGTTTTAAACTGTTGAACATCATGCAAATTCAGATGAGATGCTAATATAAGTAGCATTAGTAGCCTAATACAAATTTATTTAAAATGGATATGATGCTATATTTAATTTGAACTAAAAACATGGCTTTGAGGAAAAAATCTGCAGTCCACTCAATCCTTGCCACGCAAGGATCCAGATTAGATCCCGCCCTATTACATGTGGTTGTCACATGAATGATGGGTGTGACAGCCTATTGGCGGCCGTCCCCGGCCTATTTAAGGTGGAGTTCAGGCCACCTGGCTGGAGGTATGTACCTAGCTTTTTGGCTAATGTTGCTGCTAGTGCACATGCATTATTAAAGTGGGGGTGTATTTGTTGTAGCCAGGTTATGGTCAGGATTGGTGTGACTTTGCTTTTGGGTTACTGGCCACAGAAGTTAGACAGACTGGTGTAGCCGAGAGGTTTACACCAAATTGCCAGTAAAACTAGACACAAACAGTGGAGCAGCCAACTGCTATAAGAAAAACAACAACAACAACAAAACAAGTCAAACAATACAAAATGAAAACCGCAATTAATTGGACTTCAAACTAATTAAATCACATGAAACAAACCAAAAGTAATTAGTAAATAAAAACAGAAACTTGACAGATATGGCAGGGCTTTCACTAAATACTCAAAACGTTAAACAAAACAAGACATACTTGGTGTTCTCAGGTACAGAATATTACTCACTTTTCCCACAGTCACTAGGAAAAGCACAGACAAAAGAAAGCAACCAAAATAACAAACAAACTGCTGGTGGCGATATAACAAAAAGTGGGGCTAATGTGCACCATTAACGGCACGTCTCACCTTAAGTGACGGCTCTAAGACTAGCCACTCTTCACCTAGACCACCAGCATTAGCGTAAAGCTAATACAAAACAAACAAAAGAAAAAACTAATCAGAAGGGACTTTCAAAAAATTGCAAAACGGTCACACCGTAGTATTAACAAACAGAGCAATCTCACAACCAGGCACGTGCACAGGTAGGGCTTAACCTGTGCAGAGCACATGCCCTGTTTGCCCTTACTCTTCGAAGTGCCCTTTTTTTTTGGTGGTGGTGTTTCTTTCTTTTCTTCAATAAATCAATGCTATTGGTCACCCTTTACATCTGTGTGTTTATACAAATATTTAGCCAATGAAAATTCTTAAAAAGAGCTTGTGTAAATCTTGTTCATCCTCAAACTGTCAGTAAGCCTGATGACTCCGCCCCCTCTATCTTGACTGAATGAACTGAAGTTCCGCAGCAGCCGCACAGCAAACAGCAGCTGAACGAAGTTTTGCAAGGGTAAACAAAGATCTTGTTGTTTGAATAAGTTTCATAAAATGAGATTTTTGGGAAAAGTATTTTACAACAGGAAAAACTGAGCGCCCATATAGCTACAACAAACTAGTTTGTAACCTGTTGTTGAAAATGTAATGTGATGCCACCGGACAAATGTAATGTGATGCCGTTTTGATGCCGGACAAAATGCACATTTGCACACATTTGCTGGTCAAAAACCCCGTAACTGCATTTGAGTTTGAATTTTGTAAAAATGTTAACAATATATTGATAAGTAGCCTAATTCAACAACATATCATTTGTTTTTACCATCGGAAAATCATAAGCACGGGTGCGCCCCCGCGCTGTTACACAAAGCAACTGAGTGATCCTCATCACCTAGGTAACATATATTTCTAAGAAATTTCTTCTTTGATTTATGATTGCTGATACACTTAATTTATTAACATTTAATCATGTTATGGTAATAATATTAAATGATGGTTAATTCAAGGCTGTTCATCTTCATGAACTGGCTGTTCATGTTGATCTTTTTGTTTGGGCTGTTTAATATTAGGATTTTGTTTAAAAAAAACACTCTACCATAGCACCGCCCCACAATATCAAGCCCCGCCCATTAAGCACTGCCCCCATCACCCCCCTGATAAAATATGTTCCCGCGGCTCTGGCGAGCACTCTGGGTACCGGCCAGACTGAGACGCAACAAACCGGAGAAAGCATCACACAACATGCTGGAAACTCAGATAAACTCCCACTGCAACGTTACAATAATAGGCTACTTTTATCAGCTTGACGTTGAATTATTGCTACATGC
Organism: Scardinius erythrophthalmus; assembly: GCF_964197995.2. Taxonomy (NCBI): domain Eukaryota; kingdom Metazoa; phylum Chordata; class Actinopteri; order Cypriniformes; family Leuciscidae; genus Scardinius; species Scardinius erythrophthalmus. Next base: position 13,587,860 of record NC_138233.1, on the reverse strand, counting down.
TCGTACTATGATAACGTTACATTGACTGCATTTAGCCTATGTAATGTGGTGTTACATAGGTAAATTCACGGTAAGATAACGAAAACGGTTAGTGAACTACACTGAACAATTTCAGTATAACAGTAAGCCCGTAGTAAGTAACATTACTGTACTGAATGTGTCTGGAATTGTGTAGTATAAACAATATAATGCTGAGAGGGGGGGGGGGGTGCCCTTTTTCAGTTTCAACACATGCTGGTCTGTGCGCGGCCCTGCTCACAATGTTGTCTAGGTAGCATATGCCCCGCAGTCCACAGAGACAAACTGCTTACGAGCGGATTGACGCACTAAAAATAGACAAAATGAATGAATGAATCAAAAACACCCAACCTTATAATGCTCAAGTGGTTAGATATACATACCCAGTAGTAGATCGCTAGAGCCACAGATTATTCAGTTACTCACAGCTTCGTTCAAAATAGGCAAACCACAAATGTACAGGTGTTCCATCTGATTGTACACATTAGCTGCAATACGATGGAAGCAAAGGTTACCAGGGGTCACACCAAAACAAACATTAGTCCGTTGGAATAGACACCCTGCACCCAAAAGCAAAGTCACACCAATCCTGACCATAATCTGGCTCTAACAAATACACTCCCACTTTAATAGTGCTTGTGCACTAGCAGCAACATATTAGCCAAACAGCTAGGTACATACCTCCCGCCAGGTGGCCTGAAATCCGCCTTAAATAGGCCGGGGATGGCCGCAAATAGGCTGCCACACCCATCATTCATGTGACAACCACAAATAATAGGGTGGGATCTAACCTGCCTAGCCACAGTCGCGTCCAAAAATGCCATACAATATGATAGGGAAAGAAAGTAAAATATTAGTATGTTTGAATTCAATGTATTCATAAAACAACAGGTGAAAAGTACCCGGATGTCCTTCTATTTCCGGCAAGATTGTAAATGGCAGTGAAGCAACGCAACTAATGTCATAAGTCACATGATCTATGACAACATGGTGGATGAAGTATGTCCAGATTTCATTCATACTACATTCTACACAGTCATATATAGAACTTTTTTCAATGGTCACTAAGTTTGTTTCTCATCAAAAAGTATACTCACAGTATGTGATTTCGGACGTATCTAAAGTAACCTCATGTTATTTCTAAACTGCATAACTTCCGTTCTTCCGTGGAACATAAAATAATAAATTTTGAAAAATGTAACGTGTTTACAGTATATGTCTGTACAATGAAAGTCAATGGGGTCCAATTATCTTTTTTGTGTGTTCCACAGAACAGACGACATGAACGTGAGTAAATTATGACAGAATTTTCGGGTGAACAATCCTTAAGGTCTTGTGTAATTTCCAAAACAGATTTCTTAGATTTTTATGCCCAGCTTTGTAGATCTTAATGTCCACATGTCTTTACTGTTACATTGGCTGAATGATACTAAATGAATGGTACTTCTGTCTGTTCATCAGTCTTGCTGTCATTCACTTCTTATTAAATACACCATCTGCTCTGACTAAGACTCTTTTTCTTGCACTTCATTACCTACTCTTCACTCCCCATCGACAACACTTTGCTCCAGCTAATGAAAACACCTTCTTTTCTGGTGTTGAGAAGTCTTGGATATTCCTCCTGTGTCATCCATTCATACCCTACAGCCATCTGATTGGCTAATAGGGGGAGTTTGCGGCGGTGCAGATTTAAGCTATTTGTCATGGCTGTGCTCCCCCAGACATGATTGATGCCCAGGCCGCTGGTGATGAGCTGCGGCTCCAATGATTCTTTATTAAAACGCTATCCAAGCTGACATTTACATATTAAAATTGTTACTTAGAGCAAATCCTCAGTGTGGAAACAACGGACTAACTGGTGGCGAAGCGTATTGATCATTCTGACACAGCGCTTATGAATTTATGAGGGAGGTGAGGACAGTGGGACGAGGCGTCTGACTGAAATTGGAGTAGATTGTGTTATTGCCACAGCTCCGGCCACATGGTAGATGAAAGCTGCTATCAAAGCATGAAAGCTGGAAAAGAGGGTAGTAGAAAGAGAGAAAGCAAAGAGCAGCCTATTCTTTTTCTTTGCTTTAGCAGGCTTAGTTTAAGTGCTGTTGGTAATAGTCAATACTGTTAGATCTGCCAGCCTCAGTAAGAGAAGTAATCAAGGCAATTGATCTCACCTCCAATTGTTTGGCTCATGATCTCTTAAGTCAGGGAACTTCTGACAACACCCTTTCTTTTTGCAGATGTCTTGGGTGGTTCAGAAGGTTGATTAAACTCCTTGTGCTGGTGCTAGCCTGAGGTCCCAATTGATTTCTGTGTACAGTTACCTTCTGCTTTGATGCAGCAAGAATCATAGCCATAGTCTTCTTCACAACGTCAAATTATTTTATTCAGCATGAATACATTCAATTGATCAACAATGACAGCAAAGACTTTTACGTCTACATTGTTGCAAATAAAATCTATTTCCTATTATGTCTTTTTTTTCTATTCATCAAATAATCCTGGAAAAAAAATTACAATATTTCACAATATTACTGCTTTTACTGTATTTTGTATGTCAGTCTGTCGATATATATGTGGCCAAGTAGTATGAATATACATTGTTTCTATTTTGTATTAAAAATATTCGAGGCCCATTTAAGAAATCTCTCTCTTCTCGCGATAATGTTCACTGGTTTTGGATGCATGCGCGCGACCAGAGACTCAAATTTCACTCTACAGAAAAGCTTCATGTCGTTGTGCATGCATCGATCTTATTTATTGCTTTATACTATCGTCTTTCTTGGTAAATATTACTCCAACATCTTTAATATGCTCCAATATGTTGTGAAGCGGAGTCTAAAAGAACATTTGATGTGTAAATCTCTTGTAGATGTGTATTTGGATCACATCTGTGAGGAGTGAACCTCGTGGTGATTGGTAAATGATTGGGTATACAAGTTTTATGATTATGGTGTAATGCTTCAATGTGCCATGTTTATTTGATAAATTATTTGATAACTTAAAAGATGTTAAGTTATGTTCTGTGATTACACAACAAACTGTTTGGTTAAATGTATATTTCTGGTGGGTTACTGCATGGTTAATATGTGAAACACGAAAGTGGCTTTGTTAATGTTCTTTGATTTCTTTTGTTGGCCTACCTCAGCCACTGCCGTATTCCAGTCTGTGTTGACGTATTCCAGTTAGTTGTATCATATTTTGGTTCGTTGGTTTGTAGACTAATGGATTTAAATCCGACATATTGTGGTGCTTTCCTCTGTATTTCAGTGTGAATTGAGTTAGGCTACACATTTAATTCTGTATGACTTGTATTTTTGTGGATTTGGCATTTATCCACGGTCAAACTTTTATTTTTGTTACATTTTACTCTACTTCAACTACCAATTTACTGTAAACTGTTTTCCACAATTGCTAAGTTTTTTGTTGGTGTTTTTTTGACTAGTGAAATCCAATTTTTTTTTTTTGTGAAATCTCTTCAAACAAGTTTAAATTAGACTTTTATCTGTCTAATTGTGCTCCCATCAACCTCTGTTACTTATTTAAAACAGCAGTCAGAATAAAACCCCAATTTTAGAAATCATAGTTTGATTTCTTCCATTACACCTGGTTACATTTATATATAAATATATACATTTATTAATTCCCTGGGAATCAAACCCATGACATTTGCTTTGCTAGGGCTATGCTTTAATTTGAGCTACAGGAGCATGTAAACAAATTATACACTCAAAGATTTTTCTCTTGGGCTAGGGGTTGTACTTGACCAGGATGTGTCCCTTCAATGATACAATGAAACCTTTACCACAGTGAGGATTCATAATTTGCAAACATTTTGGTATGACAAAACAGATAAAAGACAATAGTGACTAAGTTTTTCGCTAATTACATTCAGGAAACAAAGAACAGAGATAGAGACAGCTTGTGGAACGACTCAATCATGCCACACACTATTCTTTAGTCTTTGTGTGTTATCCGTCCTTCTCTTCAATATATGTCTGTGATTTGCATGTGCGTTTTTTTTTTTTTTTTTTTTTTTCTTGGTAAAGAGCTTAAGTCATCTGGATGGGTGTAGAGTATTTAAGTGATCCCCATGGCCGTGGGCAAAGACCTAAATCTATTCTGACACAAGCTTAGCATCTGTAATCCTATTATTCCCATCTTATCCTGGGCTCAAACACAAAAACAAGTCACATTTCTGCACAGAGTTGAAACGTTGTCCTATTGTGTTGCACTGCGTCTGGACTCTGCTCTCAGTGTGTCAACTTGTGTACCTCTGTTTTCTGTAAGACATATGAAATGTTCAAACTTATATATATAACTCTGCGTTCGGGCCAAAATTCTGAGCTCGGAGCCCCCCCGACCCCCTCCCCACCCCCCCTTAGAAATTAAAAATTAAAAATGTATTGTTGCAGAACAAATTGTTTTTGCAATTTGAGGTTTAAAAATGCATAAAACTTGTAATAAAAACAGTTTCTTAGATTTTTTTTAATTATGAACCCATTAAATTGTATTTGATATTATGGATGTTTAAGCAAGCATATCATTGATAGTGAGAGATAAGAAAGAAATAGAGCATCAAGGGACAGTTTATTTGTGATCATTTCACTCTGAACAACACCTTCTGCTGCGAATAATTAGATGAATCCTCATATGGGACCAGTATGGAAATGAAAGAGGCAGGAGGGAGATGTCCATGAAGGATATTTTGCACACATGTGTTTGGACACAAATGTGTACGTACCTACGTACAAACTCATTGACATAATTGAATTGCCAGCAATTGCTGAAATTCAGCATTTATTAATAGAAGAAAAAGTGATATGAAATGCACACAAATATATGGCCCTGTTTACGCCAGGTTTTAACATCAACAAGTGGAAAGACCAGACAGATTCACACCTGGAATTACCCATTAAACCTGCTACTAGCATTTGTCTAATATATTTCTCTAGTTAACACTTGAATTTCTTTGAAGGGATGGTACCTGATTTTTGTGGCTACATTCAGTGGGATTACTGAAATTGGATGTTTATTTTATTTTAACTTGAAAACTAAGTATTTTTTTTAATGTGTTTATTATGGTGCAGTGATTACATTGGAGGCAGTACACTCCCATAAAGTTTACACAATTACCCCTAAAGCGTGCATATTATATTGATTGAGCAACCTATTATTTGAAGGGTGCATACTTGTAAAAGGTATTAGAATCTCAAGACTAATATATATATATACTATATATTTGTACCTTTTGAGGGAACTGTCCCAGTAGCAAGGTGTTGTACCCCATAGGGTGCTTTCATTGCAAATGGAAGTTTAGTTCAAAACAGACCATGGTTCGCATGAAAAATTGGTCATCTAAAAGCTACAACCTGATCTCAGCAATTCGTCCTTATTTTACGAGTTGGCTAATTCGTACGAATTCATACAACCTCACTCGTTCAAATGTGTACGATTTTTGCTAAATCTTACATATTGAGAGTGAGAGTGAGTATAATACTGCTGCGCATAATAGCGGCAAACAAATAATAATAATAAAAACCACAATAAGATGACTTAAGCTTATTAGAAAAATGATGAAAACACAAATGCAGCAGGGTTCCATAGATTCAAGTAAGTGAACAATCTGGGAACAATCGCATTTAGACCTAATCAAACATGCACAGTGGGAAAGCTCCCATAGTCTTTCAATGTCCTGAACACATCAAAACACGGTAGTGTGGCAAAAGAGCGGTATTACAGGTAGAAAGAATTTCGACTACGCCACCCGGGGAATTTCGCCCCGGGAAATATGGACAACACTCAAGTTACTATTACTAGGTCACTCAGGTTCGATTCTCTAATAAAAGGTAGGCAGAGACGTGGATATGAAAATATACAAAAATTTTATTTATACAAAGTTTAATTTAAAGCAGCAGGGTAGTCACGTTAAAAAGGCAACCTGGAGCTATACTGACACGGTTTTGAGTTACAAACACATTCAAGTAAACAAAAACACATTTGAATAATTACACACACTTTCCATACACTGGTTACACAGACACCATAGAAAAAGACACAGACTAACAGGGCTGAGGCAAACCACGGGAGGAGGGATCACTAAACTTAATTTGCCAAAAGCACACTCACACACAGCAAAGACTTCAAAAAAGTGTCACGGCAAACATTCGAAGAAAGCACCACCACCACAAGAGATCCTCCACCCGTGGAACCTCAGCACCTGAAACGAAAATCACACAAAAAAAAAATTAATAACCAAACTTCAACATACCAACTGCACTAAAGCCCAGTTGGATGATGTTTAGGGTACGGTCATGAGCAGATAATATCACCATTAATAGACAATCACGAATAACATACAAAGGCGTAAACACAGACCATAAATAAATAAATAAATAAATAAACTCAATTCACGCAATGAGCTCACAAGCAGATAGTTTGGTGTTCCATTTTTGACACCAAATGTTAACCTCAAAAGTTCAATAAAAGAAACATTAAATCAACAAATAATAAATAAAACCAGACAGCAACGGTCCCCCTCATCAGTGGGGTGACGATCTTCTCACAGATGGCAAAAAGTTTGTATTGCACACGGTAGCGACAGTGGAGCAGGAAAATACGATGCGCTCTTAATCTGGCAGCAAGGAATCGACGGGGCTGTAATAGCTTTTTATAGCACCAGCAGGAAGAACAAGATCGCCGGACGAGAGGGAAAATCCTAAGCCAAATACAAAGAAACACTAAGATTTATGCCTCAATGGCTAAACTTTCAGCTCGTAACTACATGCGCAATAACACTTACCGGAAGTAGACGATGCATTCGCACAATGTACTTGTCCTTTCACAGGCACGGGTACTCAAATCATGCAATCCGCTGTTCAGATAGACTACAGGGACACTGCACATAACTCAACACAATCAGCCGATCCTAAACCCCCAAATAAAGACAAACAATACGCTTTCCATCAACAGTTCACACCTACCTGAAAGGCGAGCAGCCAGCAAATGCAACCACTGCGACAAACCGAAGGAAAACCGGAGAAGACAGACAAGCTAAACACAACACTAATAATTAGTCCCCTACATACAAACAAACTAAAAACAGAAGTTGCTATATGCTAACACACATACCTACAGCCACTGTAAACACTGGAAGGAGGCGGAGTCGAACGTGACGCATCCCGGGCTACAGCCAACCAGCTCTTAAATAGGGTGGATTACCTGCTGATAGGTGCTCACTAATGTCCATCACCTCATTCATCCGGTTACAATCCATCCCCACCTTTTGTATCGTCGCCCCGACGATAGACCACTAGCCCATGACGGCTACACACCGGGAAACGAGTGAAACACAAGTTCTCTGCCATGACGGCTACACACACACCGAGAAACGAGTAAAGCACAAGTTCTCTGCCATGACGGCTACACACACTGAGAAACGAGTGAAACACAAGTTCTCTGCCATGACGGCTACACACACTAAAAACGAGAGAAACACAAGTTCTCTGCCATGACGGCTACACACACTAAAAACGAGAGAAACACAAGTTCTCTGCCATGACGGCTACACACACACTGAGAAACGAGTGAAACACAAGTTCTCTGCCATGACGGCTACACACACTGAGAAACGAGTGATACACAAGTTCTCTGCCATGACGGCTACACACACACACTGAGAAACGAATGAAACACATGTTCTCTGCCATGACGGCTACACACACTGAGAAACGAGTGATACACAAGTTCTCTGCCATGACGGCTACACACACACACTGAGAAACGAATGAAACACAAGTTCTCTGCCATGACGGCTAAACACACTGAGAAACGAGTGATACACAAGTTCTCTGCCATGACGGCTACACACACTGAGAAACGAGTGAAACACAAGTTCTCTGCCATGACGGCAACCAATTTCCTTGTGCCGCCCGGATGCGACACGTTCGACTTCCACGCACCTCAACTCGCCCCAACTGATCCGAGACTAGCTGAGAGTCAATGTGACAGCAATATTGTAAGGCCTGGAAAAGTTCATCGTCCATGATTACAAATCAGGAAAGATCACTTACCAATACAAAAACTCACAGGTCTACTTGTCACACACTCCTGAAAGAAACTGCTGCTGTCTGGTTTCTGCAAAAAAAGAAAACAAACAAAATACCCAAAAACACTAAACCAACAAAATAATACCCACGTCTTTGCACTACACAATAGAGATCCTGCCGACTATACGCCAAATGTGGCAAAAGAGCGGTATTACAGGTAGAAAGAATTTCGACTACGCCACCCGGGGAATTTCGCCCCGGGAAATATGGACAACACTCAAGTTACTATTACTAGGTCACTCAGGTTCGATTCTCTAATAAAAGGTAGGCAGAGACGTGGATATGAAAATATACAAAAATTTTATTTATACAAAGTTTAATTTAAAGCAGCAGGGTAGTCACGTTAAAAAGGCAACCTGGAGCTATACTGACACGGTTTTGAGTTACAAACACATTCAAGTAAACAAAAACACATTTGAATAATTACACACACTTTCCATACACTGGTTACACAGACACCATAGAAAAAGACACAGACTAACAGGGCTGAGGCAAACCACGGGAGGAGGGATCACTAAACTTAATTTGCCAAAAGCACACTCACACACAGCAAAGACTTCAAAAAAGTGTCACGGCAAACATTCGAAGAAAGCACCACCACCACAAGAGATCCTCCACCCGTGGAACCTCAGCACCTGAAACGAAAATCACACAAAAAAAAAATTAATAACCAAACTTCAACATACCAACTGCACTAAAGCCCAGTTGGATGATGTTTAGGGTACGGTCATGAGCAGATAATATCACCATTAATAGACAATCACGAATAACATACAAAGGCGTAAACACAGACCATAAATAAATAAATAAATAAATAAACTCAATTCACGCAATGAGCTCACAAGCAGATAGTTTGGTGTTCCATTTTTGACACCAAATGTTAACCTCAAAAGTTCAATAAAAGAAACATTAAATCAACAAATAATAAATAAAACCAGACAGCAACGGTCCCCCTCATCAGTGGGGTGACGATCTTCTCACAGATGGCAAAAAGTTTGTATTGCACACGGTAGCGACAGTGGAGCAGGAAAATACGATGCGCTCTTAATCTGGCAGCAAGGAATCGACGGGGCTGTAATAGCTTTTTATAGCACCAGCAGGAAGAACAAGATCGCCGGACGAGAGGGAAAATCCTAAGCCAAATACAAAGAAACACTAAGATTTATGCCTCAATGGCTAAACTTTCAGCTCGTAACTACATGCGCAATAACACTTACCGGAAGTAGACGATGCATTCGCACAATGTACTTGTCCTTTCACAGGCACGGGTACTCAAATCATGCAATCCGCTGTTCAGATAGACTACAGGGACACTGCACATAACTCAACACAATCAGCCGATCCTAAACCCCCAAATAAAGACAAACAATACGCTTTCCATCAACAGTTCACACCTACCTGAAAGGCGAGCAGCCAGCAAATGCAACCACTGCGACAAACCGAAGGAAAACCGGAGAAGACAGACAAGCTAAACACAACACTAATAATTAGTCCCCTACATACAAACAAACTAAAAACAGAAGTTGCTATATGCTAACACACATACCTACAGCCACTGTAAACACTGGAAGGAGGCGGAGTCGAACGTGACGCATCCCGGGCTACAGCCAACCAGCTCTTAAATAGGGTGGATTACCTGCTGATAGGTGCTCACTAATGTCCATCACCTCATTCATCCGGTTACAGTAGCATATAAATGCAATGTAGTCCAATGAATTTCTGACTACCTCTGTATGGTTTTACTAATCTGATCACAAGATGTTTTGAAGCCCATCTAGACTTGTTTTTAGCGCCGTCTACCTCTGATTGGACCACTTGAAGAGTTGTTAATAAACTGTTAATAAACGTTAATAAACTGAGCCATAGATTCACAAACATGAACATAAAATGCAGTTCTATAGTGTATAACAATAACATCACCATCATCAATGAAGTCATCATCTTCAAAACCATCACTCCTCACCGTATTAGAATCAGACCCTGTGAACTCATTCTTTCCTAGAGGTTTAAAATCAATACTGTTGAAATTAAACTCTTGATTTTATGGTTTAAGCAGTTCAGACCTCCCTGCACCACCATCTCTGGACTTCTCAGATGAAATAATGATGTTTGAATCCCCCTCTTTTAAACGCCTTAACTCTGTCTGAGCTGTGATTGAAGAAGTTTAGAATTCTCTTTTTAGTCTCTAAGGAATAGATTGATTTGTTTTTCATTGGTTGTTTTTCCATTGCTCTCCCTTTCTCATTTGTGCGGCTCACTTCCAAGTGTTGCTCCGTTCCATTCCAATGTGAACAGAGCTTATCACGGATGCTTAAAGCTTTTGCTGCCTCTTTGATCCCATGGGTCATATAATACTCAGGGTGAGGAGTAAACTCTTATTAGGGAAACTCCACCACAAACACATACACACTTACCAAGACCATTTACAGGTTGCTGAAATCATTAAACAGTAGCTCAGTGTTGCAAAGATGAAAACTGTAAAACAACTATTCAGCACTTTAAGGCCTGTAACTGGGAATCCAAGATCTTCATATAGAGAAGAAAAAGCCTCATCTCTTCTAACTTTCTCAATCACTTTATTTAAATAAAGGTGTCAGGGCCGGAATTTAATTAATTGCTGTAATTATGTATTTTGGACAACTTACTATTGAGTCACTCTCAGCTGCTTTTACATTTTTCAAATACCACTCAGCTTCTTGGCCACACCACATTAATTATGCTAATTAACCATTTTGACAGTTAATTTAAGATAATTAATAAAAATACTAATATTAGATGGCACACAATTGGAACAGAAGGGGGAAAAAGGTTCTTGACATATGCGCACGAAAAAAAAATGTCTCTCCACACTGGTTTTTAAATTGCTTCACTTTATTTTTTTTTCTCTGAGAGTTTTACTTTTCATCAACTCCTCAGTCCTTTCTTTTCTTATTAAAGGGTGCATAATAGACTTGAACCCGGTTGAACACTGTCAAATAAGAATGTCTCCTAGCTCTGACAGCCTTGCTCAGCAACATAAGCAACATTTTTAAAAGTTCTAGAAATGAAAAGCAAAAAGAAGTCACCATAAATACAGAGCAATGCTCCGAAGTACATTAACATTGATTTTCTGATTACAGAGAGTCATCCAGTGTCATGATCTATAAAACTCAATCATAGCTCATGGCATCCGTATGTCTGCTTTTAAGAGGGTGGATTACACATCCATTAATGAACCTGAGTGGATGCTCTCAGACTGAGAGCTTTAGTTCCATTTGCACTACTGAAAGTTTCACTGAGTTGTGAGTAAGTCTTCTGTGAAGTTAGAGAACAGGCTTGATATAGCATTGTTGCTTCAGTGAGTGATGGTGACTGGCCCTACTGTGAACCTCTTTGGTAGTGGTAGACTCATTTACGGCTGCTCTTTACCTTTCTCTCTCTCTCGCTTTCGTACTATTCTGCTGAATAGATTTGCGCCGTTACGAGGAATTCATCACTGTCCTGTTCAAACTCACAAACATGAGCCACACACACAACCGGACAAACGTTCTTGTTTTCTCAAACTCAGCAATGCTTTTAACTCACTTTGTTTTATATTCTCCATCAAAGCATTTACCAATGCCTCATGAAACCAAGCAGATAATCAAGGTAAGGTTAGGTTAGGTTACTTGATTTCTACTTGCAGGTATTTTTGTTTGTTTGTTACTGCAAAACAAATTTACCTGCAGGTACAAATAAAATAACCTAACCTAACCTTACCTTACACACTGCTGTATTTTGTAATATGAATGGCACTTTTCATGAATTGTGTACAATATGGTGTCCCATTGTTGTTGTTGTTTTTTATTATCATTTATTTTAGGTATTTGATTTGTTTAAAACTAGCTTTCATTCTAGGTTGATCAAACATATCTATATCCACTTTAAAATGGGGATTTTGTCCTGACCTTGTAATTAACTGTAATAATTTTTCATTTATTTATTTATACTCTAATTATATAATTGTATAACAGTCTTTTGATGTCTATTTATTTCTAGAAAATAGCAAAATCACACAATCTGAATTTTGATAACAGTGTTGCAGAAATTGAAAGTGATACAAACTGATTTATATAGAGGTTAGAGGTTTATGATCAACATTTTCAGAAGGTTAAGCATTACTGAACATTTGAAGAATTTAAGAAAAAAAGTGGCTCTTACTTAGATCAGTTTTCTTATGGTTGCCAAAGGACAAGCCACACCAAATCAATCAGTCAATCAAAGAAATCAAACCATCAAAAAAAATAAAAAAATAATAAAATGTATTCAGATGTATAAAAGCCACCTCAGGATAGCACAGTCCTTTACATATTAATGGTAATCTTAAATTTGAGTGATTTAATGCAGTTTTATGAAAGTGACAGTTTTTCTCCCACTAATGCTTTTTAAATATAGCCTCCATTTACACTTGACAAGTGGGCCGCATTAAATCATTTTAAGGAAAGTTTCAGATGTAAAAGTTCTCAGTTTTATTCACTCACTCTGACAAATTGGCTATTAAAGAGACTGTAAATGAATGCAGAAGTTGAGTGGTCTGTGGAAATGATTGATATGTCTTCTGTACATTACTGAAGTACTTGTCCACGCCCACCATCAACAATTAATTGTTCTGATGCTGGTTTCACTTTAGCATTAAAAAGGAACCTAAATCATGACCTGTCGAAGACTGTAGTGTAGACTGGATTGTATCCCCAATAGGTCTGGCTTCTGTACCATGTTAGCTCATTAAGAAAGTCAATGTTCAATAAGTGATGAAGAGCTTACTCATCAATCCAGTCAACATGAGTGACCTCCAGCTCTTTGGTTGACACTGCTCCTTAATTAAAGCATATTTAAAAATGTCTTGTGAGATTACACTTCATCTTCACGCTTGGGATAATTTTTATTTTAGAGAAAGCAGTTGTTTTTGAGTGGAGGCTGCTGACTATATTTAGGCCAGATCATTTAGTAACTGTACTTCTAGTTTGCTTTGACTTTATGTGAAGGACGTACTTCAGCTTGACTTTGTCTTGATGAGGTCTGTGTTAGCATGATGAAGTCATCTGCGCTTTGTTAAGATGTGTACTGAAGCAGCAAACCATGTGAGATTTATTTATTTTTTATTTTTTTGGCATCCCTCATCAAGATTTTTTGACCAAATATTGCTGAAGTGGACATAGAACAAGGACGGGAGGAGATTAGCGGACATGCTAATGTGTGTATGAGTGATAAAAAACAAGTTGTTCCGCGTAGATAGATGAACACAAGCAAGCTCTAAACGACCTTTCATGTAGTGTGTAACATGAATGAAAACATCCTGCAAAGTTTTAAATCTGAAAGTGCACCATATATAAAGTTATTGTCTTTCAAAAGTAAGAGTCGACTCAGAGTTAATGAAATGAAGTCATAAGCCGTTTCGTCCTGATGTCAAGATGAAACATTAGCATATTGCCTGCCCAAGTATTGCGCGTGCAGACACCAGGGAAAACTTGAACCTCAAACCAGCAGCTGATTCCTGTGGATGCTGGTGGATAGCATCATGTCAAGAAGATGGTGCTGTGCTCTATAATGTGAAGGTAAGCCAGTTTTTTTTATTCACTGCCCAAGGACGAGCATGTGAAGAATCAGTGGTTAAAGTTCATCTTTACCACGATATCACAGCAGTATAATCCTAAACTTTTGCTGTGTTCCCTTTATTTGACTGACGACTTCTCAAATCTTGGAGTTCAATGCAGGATTCGCAAACCGCTTGCTCTTGAAAGATGGTGTTAAAAATACTTAGTTTTGAGTTTTATATTGTGTAGGTCTCCTGCTAACTGGCTTACTCACATTATTACAGTCTTAATGCAGATTGTCTGTCGTTCTCACTAATTTGAGTAAAGATTAAGCAGGGAGCAAGATTTGTTTTACCAATGTTTATGTTACATCAGTCATTCTTGCTAGAGCTCGGCTAATGTAGGCTATTGCATTACTTACATGGACTGTTAATGATACAGTTTCCACATGTTCACCGCAATATATTAGAAAAATACTCGGTAAATAAGTTAGTACAAGTAAAATAATCGGTTGATGGACATGCACTTGTTAATGCTGATGCTGAGGAATTACAGTTGAAACATCTCATGTACCTCAAACTGAGTAACGTTAGTGTATCACTGAGAAAAATCCTGCTCTAGTTGTCCTTGCGATGGAGGTTCGGGTTGAATAACTAGTTCTTCCAATGAATGTTTCATCATCGGACTCGCGCTCGCATTGATATGGTAAAATCGACGTCATTGTTCGTTACTGTGTTTAGTTTACAGTGTAGGAAGCCTCAGGACCAGGACATGCAGAGCTGGACATGCACAGCTGACGGTGTTATGGCAATGGGAGTTTTTGTTTTCGACGCGCTGTACACGGTAAACCAATCACAACAGACTGAGCTGTTTGGCCAATCAGAGCAGAGAAGCTTGTGGAAAGGAGGGATTTAGAGAGATTGATTCATTTGACGAGTCGTTTGAGAATCATTGAAAATCTGGTGATGTGCAAATGTATATTATGAGAAAATGAAACAGTTTTTTGACCTTTGATGAATGTAAACCTGTTGTATGAGACTCCAAAACAACATTAGGAAACTTTAAAATAGCATAATAGGGGCCCTTTACAGTTTTTTTTACAATCACTTTGTTACTATTTTCAGAACCTTGATGTCATTTTTCACAACTCTAGACACAAAACTCATAACCAATGATCAAAATGCACATTTTGCAAAACTCTAACCCTTTTCTCAATTGCTTGAATACAATACACATAAAACATACACATCATTTGCCATTCAACAAAAATCACCTGTTCAATATGACACAACTTAACATCAAAGTACTACTATTTCAAAAGGCAATCAAATCAAATGAGTGTCTATTCATTTCCTTACAATGATCTAACTATCAATTGATACAACTGTTCAAAATGATAACTGTTGCATTACTCTTAATGCATAGTTGTATGGAAACAGACAAACAATCTTCCATGTTTACTAAATCATGAAAGTTTCAAGATAACGAGGTTCATTGTCACCAATTAGCGTGGAGCATGAACTAATAAGACTACAATATCCATGGATGTAGCCTAGTACAGTCCCTCCAGTTTTTCACGATTTGGCAATCGCTGAATACAACGCAAAATCAACAAAATGCCACATTTTTTGAGATCCTGCATAATTTCTAATTTAACCGCAACATAATCACAAAAATGAAAAAGACCTCACAAAACATTAAATTATAAAAACCCAATTGAAATATCTCTAGTTTAATTAAAGTTTCAATGCATTTTTACGTGGAGATATTGCGGGAAAAGGGGAAACTCCTTTTCCTCGATTTACTGAAGCCTATAATGTAAAACACATTTTGCAGCTGCACAGCTAGCACAGTGAGTGTCTGGCTCACTCATTGGCTGTGTTGTGGCAACTGCACATCCAATGGTGTGGGCGCCTCGCCAAGAGCCCGCCAAGGGGGCGAGGCCTAGCCTATATTAGTCCAAAAACGCCGTTTTAGCAGGTTTAATGACTGAAGCGACAACTTGCCAGGTTAGTGTGGCGGCGGCCGGCTACGCAATACTCGTTCACTACTCTCAGGGAACCGAGGTTACGATAGTAACCGAGTAGTTTTGTTTCTTACAGTACAAGCAAGCAAGTTGAGGAACACTGCATTTGATGTTTTACAGTACTGTCTTTTCTTTTCTATTTCATAGCTAATTATTTTTGCTTTGATTCAAATAAACCTATGTCGTGATTGTACTGTAGTGTTTTGCATAAATATATTACAAACTTTGCTCAATGACTCCACTGTGTCTTACTGCAGTACTTTTACAGAGATGTATTTACTGTACATGTAGTACCCAACCCGATCTCACGGGAAAACGTTCAAATTCTACGAGGTGGCTAATTCGTACGAATTCATACGACCTCACTCGTACGAATTAGTACGATTTTTGCAAAATCGTACATATTTTACGAATTCCCCAATTCGTATGAATTCATACGAATGACCTACCCCTGACCCCGCCCCTAAACCTACCCATCACGTGAGTTTAGACAAATCGTACAAATTCGTACGAGTGAGGTCGTACAAATTCGTACGAATTAGCCATCTTTTTATCATTCGCACGAATTCGTACGAATTGGTCGTGAGATAATGTTGGTAGTACCATAATGAAACCTGTATCACCTATTTTGTTCTACAATATTTAATGATTGTACGAACAATGACACACAGTGAAACTATCGGTTGCTTGTGTGTGGATGATCTATAGTTATGTTTCAATGGTATTTCACAGTAAATTTGTTTTTTGAACCAATGATTGTGCAAGTGCAAGATTTTCTTAAAGATGTGAATGCACAATGCAATGTCTTGAACATTAGACAGCCTGTGTTACAAGTAAGTCTAGAGTTTTGAAAAATGACATCAAGGTTCTGAAAATAGTAGCAAAGTGATTGTAAAAAACTGTAACATACAGTGAAAAATTTGCTTGCTCCATCTATGACTGAGAACAGCAGTTTTGGTTGCTAGCTATGATTGTGAGTCAGAGTGGCAGGTGTCTGGGGGTTGGAAGACACACACACACACACACACACATGCACACAAGTTCCCTACTGGCTGTTGTTATGTGCTGGTAAGAGCTCAGGTAATGGTGTGGTATTGCTGATGTAATTTGCTGTAACAGATGCCAAACAGAGTTGCCGGTGTGAGCTGTCGCATTGACACTGTTATTGTTGTGACTGCAGCCATTTTAAATCTCAGGTGTGTTTTAAAGCTGGCAACAGTTGATGAGAGGAGGCAAGATGAATCACAAATATTTATGTGTATGTGCTTGTGTGAACTCAACCCGGTCCTGTCCAAACATATAGACCCTTGTGCAAACATGCTTCCGCACACAAATATACCAGGATGAAGACACCCCGACACAACACATAAAACTCCCTTTGCGCCCTCAACCCTAAATAAAACCACATTTCCGCCTTCTCAAATGCCCAGCCTCTCTTTTTCACAGACAAAAAAAAAAAAAAAAAAACACTACCTCTGGTCTATGAAACCTAAGTTTACGTAAAGAACTCATGAAAATAGGTTGCAGTGATCCATTCAGACTGACATTGTGTTGTACTTTATTTGCGTAGGTTGGGCTTATTTACTCAAGTAAATTATGTAGGGCACGATGACGCCATTGTCCACAAAACAAGTTCTTATAATGATAGGTAGTAGGAAGATGCTCTCACTTTTGCTCTTTCCCACTCACTACAGGTTGCTTTCACCAAACTGTGAGATATTGTCACCCAGAAATGTTCAAGGGGATGGGCCTTCATAATAAAGGGTGGGCAAAGTGCATAGTTGTGTCTCAAATTACTCACTATGCATAGAATAGTGTATACACTCTTAAAGAAATACACTCTTTGTTGGCATCTATGTTTTCATGATGAACTTTTAACATCCTTGGAAACTTTCCATGCAAAAAAGTTTCTTTAGAGGATGCACCTTGTGAAAACTACATGCCAAATTACCAACACAAATTCAATGCAGTACAATGTTTCAAAACAGCAAATAACAAAACAACCAATAAAAAACTATGACCTACAATAAAATGCCTCTTATTACTATTTTCTATCAAGCAATGACAGTATAATTTTTTTTTAAACTATGAACTATGAAAATGTTTGTGCTTAACATGTCGTTCTGCAATATTATGACGTGGTTTCTGGTCAAACAAGATGTCCCCAGCACTGTTATCCAACACTTCCATTTGTGATGGGAGACCCTGTCCAGCATCCGCCTTCTGTTTTAGTTGCTGCATGAACGTGGTGACCTCAGCATCATCAAAGTCTACATGAAACTGTTAAGTCTCTGTCAGCAAAAGTGTTGGAACCAGGTAAACAGACAATAGCAGCAGCACGCATAAGACCGCAGGTGTCGTCATACAAATGGCTGTTTAGCTCCATGATTTGTCATCCAGCACCTCATTCCAGAGATGCTTCAGATCTAACGCTGACACTTTTCCCAAGAGAGATTGGGAAACTTGCAAATCTTACTATTACATCCTTACGTTGTAGAGATAACAGTGGGCAGGAATAAAATAAACTAAAGGATAATATTTAATATTTGGAATCATGTTTATATTTTCATTTTGACAAGCATATGATAGGCCTACCAGGGAGAGGGAAAACTTGCCTGCAATTAACTATGGTAACTTGCATTTAATAATTATTTTAGTTAAATATATAAAGTTATAGTGTGAAAGATGTTTATTTTTGTTGTTTATGAAATAATTCCATAATTTAAATGATTCAGTTTCGTCACTAATGCAATTAGACTAAAACTTATTGGATAAAGTGACTGTCTTGTGAAGTAGAAGACTTCTGGTGCAAGTGTAATGGCATGCAGGGCGAAAAAAGTATGGGCCAATTATCATCCAACCATGACTCAGATGTTCAAACTTAATGTCACACTTGCAGATTGACAGAGAGCGGTGTTATATATCACGTCTTATGCACATACGTGTGAGTATGCCATCTACCGTGCAAGTATGACAGTGATGCTGATAAGTAATAAGAAAATAATTATCCAATAGCTCTGTCAATTGATGAACAAAGGAAATAATTACGAGACAAGCTGATTAAGTATTCAAAATATTCACAATTAATACATACAATATCTATCTATCTACATGCACTTAGAATAGCCTTTCTCTTTGTTTATAGTATTTTGACTGGTTAGTAAATAATGTATATCATTTGGAAGTCTATGTCTGTTTTATGCCCATATCTTTAGCTAATCACTGTTCTACAGTCCACAGCTACTTAATAAGTCCTACAGTCTAGCCTAATTAATGATTTATCAAAAAACACCCTCTACTCTAACAGAATTTTCTAAGTCATCGCAGAATGTTGCAAAATATGAAAGTTGTCCAGCACAATGTCCAGTGAATGTGCCGAGTTCCTCGAGGAACATCCCAGAGGTACTGAGTTCTTTTGGCCTGGCTTATTCTTGCTGTTCTGGAGAGTGTTTCCTGGAAGTTACTAGGAGATTTGCTCAGGCTGCTGGTTTAGGCAGTGTTGTCTTAATGATGCCCTTAGGGAAAGCCTCTACCTGATACCCACCCAACGCCATGTTACCTTCTGTTTATAATGCAAGATACTGCCAGCTGATCCCTCTATACACACACGCTGACGCAACAAATCGTAAGTGTTTACTTCAGTCGCACAAATATGATCATACACCAATCTGGTCACTCAGTAACGTATGCACACATAAAAAGACATGCATAAATGCATACTTGTGTCTATAATTGTATTCTGATTATAGGGTAAAAAGATTTCAGATCATCATTTTAAATGTTATATCATTATGCTAGGCTTCATTACATATTTGAGTGATTAATATTAATTTCTGTGTTAATTCTAAATGTTCAATCTATAGGTCTCTCTCAGTTAACAAATCAGGGGGGTGTCAACCACTGGCACATGACTTGCATGAGCCAATGAGCTGAACCTGCAGCACACACACAGCAGAATCAGCCAATCAATTTGCTCATCAAAAAATTACAAACAAATCCACTAGCATAATCTGACATGAAACATTTCTGAAATGAAAACTGAGGACATTACTTTAAACTTGAGAGAACAAAAGGAATTGTATGTGTTTTGTTGGGTTGTCCTCATCCTTGTAAACTCCCACAGTGTGTGTGAAGGTACTCTATCTTTGCAAGTGTCTAAATATAATGGTAAATGAAATCAATAATAACATGCATAATCTAAATAAATTTTGCATGGCTCTAATTCAGTAAAAATGTAAAGGTGAACTAAGTAACTTTTTTTACCTTAACTGAACAGCTTCGGAGTCATTGGAATGGTTATATTACTTATTTCGGGTTGAATGGTGGTCGTTTCCCACCCCCCTGGTGCCCGTGAGCGGTGTGGTCCCAGTGATAAAAGACCCCATTCATGTAAGTACAACTGGATCAGATTTCTGTCTTTTGCTGGAAATCAAGCACTACCGCTTGACTCTATAGCACCGCCTCCAGGACTTCGGCTTTTTCCGGAGAGAATCGGAAAGCTGAATTTTTCATTAATAAATATAATAAAACTAAACACTTTTTTGAGATATTAAGGATGCACTACTACTCTATAGGTACTCAAGATTAACATGAGATTAGGTGAAACTGTGCATGTTATGTACCCTTTAAAGAATGTCCCATCTGCTTTGATGCCGTTGATCTATAGCCTCTGGTGTCTGAGAATCACCAACGAGTTTTTACAACAGTGTTGTCAAACATCTATTCCGAAGCTGTGGGGGGAGCTCTAGAGGGAAACCTGCGAGCAAAAAGCGAGAATACAGCGAAGAACGAAGCTACTGAGTGCTGCTTTAAGAAAAGAAGCTTGATGAAATTCAAATAACATAGGCTATACTGTATAAAGGCTCCAATATACTTCAAGTGAAATCAAAGAACGAACTGATGTGACGTCATTTCAAACAAAATCAGGCCGAAACTAAGTTTGTTTGGAGTTTGTTTTGGGAGTTCGAAACAGCTCGCCAGAGCAAACTTTCCGGAAAAATTCGCTACGGCTGCTAAACACACTAGAAAGCTGCTATACAATAGATAATAAAGTTTTACTTCTGATGAAACGAGGCACTGACACTGTTTATATGGTAAAGCTGCTTAATTTTAAGCTATCTATTGTATTTTAAGTGCTATAGGCATATATATATATATATATATATATATATATATATATATATATATATATATATATATATACACTATATTTGCAAAAAAAAAAAAAAAAAATACTTTATATTTGGTCAATCTAAATTTGATCAGATTTACCCACGCACACACCCACACAAATCACATGTAGCCCCTAGTCTGCTTTTTAACTTGCTGTCTGTTACATAACAGTGTTAAAAGAGTGGGCAGTGACAGGCTTTAAGGGTGATTACAGCAAGGATGAGATATGACCTGTTGACTAATTAGAGCAATGAAAGGTTAAAGACAGACGGGAAGAAAATGCCAGGCAATTAAAACTCCCCATCAGGCGACCGCAACTCTTTCTGCTCAACTTCACTTTCAGTTACTCCTTAATCCTCAGTTTGGCATGGCCGCCCATTTGCAGATATGCACAGATCTTCCTCAAATCAGACTAAACTGTAAGGATAATCTGTAGCAAACATCCAAATACCACACTTCAGTAAAATAAATAAGAGGGATTCGGGACGGAATCGACTGGGCGTGACGTCATGCTCACCTGGCTATGTCTGGCAGGTTTGTGTATTCGCCGCCATTATCCGCATCAGCGAAGACAAATCAAGCGACTTTGGCAAAAGCAGAAGATGGATTCAAAGAGACCGGCTTCTAGTTCATCCCAAACCCCAACGCAAACTCCACATAACCGCGTGCACAACTCTGGTTGCAGTTTCGCGTGTCGCCAGAAGGGGGCATAGTTCTGCAAAAACTCAGAGACTTGCGCAATGCACCTTTAAAATAATTGTATTTTCTAAAATTTCAGAAAATATCTCTGAGGTGTCTCAAACTGTGCCCATATAAGATTCTAAAGTCAAATATGAACACTTTACTCTACATGCTAACAATTGTGTAATTTGTGTGCATTTTATTTTTTCTAATGAATCCAAGGAGAAACATTTGAGATATCCATTATATTTTCTATGCTTTGAAAGGGCAAAAAATAGTTAGTTTCTCTTGGTGAATCTGGGGACACGGTAAACTGGAAGTCACACCTGCAAGGAGCTCTGTGTGTTGTGCTGTTAGCTCTGTAATTAGCAGCTTATCTGCATGTGAACGCTGCATGCGATTGTGGTCCTGTGTCTATTTTCTGAGTGATTGAGTTACTGGCATTTGAAAGTAAATGCATTTCACCTTGAATGATAAATGCATGAGAGCTAGTGCCTCTAAATTACAGATTTTCCCTGTTACACCAAAATACTGCAAAACACTTTAGATTCTATATTGTAGATTATATATGAATAAATGTGCCTACCCTACACCACCGGTTCTCAATAAGGGGCCTTAGCCAGTTTCCAAGATGGTATCACGATTACTTAAAAGGAGACAAAAAAGCATTAAAATAAGTTAAAAAAAAATCTAAAATCTTTTTTTCTTTGAAGAACCAGCAGGGTTCCCACTGAATATATGAAGAAGCCTAATTTTAAAAGTGTGATTTATATATTAAAAAGTCACGTCAGTTAATAAAATGTTGTACTGTAACTCCATGCACATTATTATAATGAATATATACAGTGATATGCATAAGTTCAAGCACACATATGCTAAAGTTGACTAAAAAGAGGAATAAAAAATCATCTTTTGGTAATTGAACTTAATGCCTTAATAAAAAAATAAATAAAAAAAGGAAAAATCCAACCTTTAAGGACACCAATTTTCTTTGTGAATGAATAATGTATTGTAAATAAATAAATGTTCTTCCTTAAAATACAGGGTGCATAAGTCTGGACACCCCTATGTTAAATTCCCATAGAGGCAGGCAGATGACTGCTCTCTAGACATACCCCGAGGCTGTAGGTTTTTGGAGCCATGAGGGCAAATAAATGCACAGTTATCTGAGCTATCTGCGATTTGGTGAGCACCCAAATTGCCTCTGGGCTGGTACAAAGCTAGGAAAAGGTTCCAGAAAGCATTAGCTATTCTGCAACGGCCAGGACCCGGCCACTTTACTCACGCAGGTAATGATGCGTGTTGTTTGCCTGTGACTCCTGCCTGCCTCCTGCGATAAGAAAGAGGAAATGCCAAAGAGCCCAGCACACCTGAAAGAAAGAAAAAAACTGAAAGAGGAGAGGAGAGGAGGAAAAGACACAAGATGAGGGAGGCAGCGGGAAAGGCGAGGATGGATGGACATGGTCGTTTCCGTTCAGCCTAGGATCTGTCAGCGCTCCCTCACATGGAGAAAGAGCAAATGGGTTTGGTGGTGGAGCAAGGAGGAGGGAAATCAAGCGTAGAAGAGATTTATGAGGTAAGAATGACTTCGAAACAAAATGATGCGTGACTTCATAGAAAAAGCCTTAAAAGCGGACTTGATAGGGATAGTTCACCCATAAATGAAATAGTATCATCATTTACTTGCCCTCATGTAATTCCAAAACCATTCGTAATTTTTTTTCATGTAGTTTTAAGTCATTGAGCCATTGAGTTGAATTTGTGAACCGGATCTGTCTGATTTGTGAATTAATCATTCAGATTAAATCAACCAAAAATAGCCAATTCAAAACACAAATTTGTTCACAAGTCAGCTATCGCCTCTACTCTCATGAACTTCTTTGAATGTGCCAAGGAGAGTTTGAGCGGACGTCAAAAGTTTCAGTGAAAATGTTTTATACAATTCTGTTCCTCACACAAAGCTATTTAATGCCTAATAATATAGCATTCAGACTCATGTGGAGTCCTTTTAGAAGCTTAAAAGCACCAGTCCCATGGTGGTGGGGGTGGGGTGGGGCAAAGATGAAGAGAGAAAATAGGCAGGTACATGGAGGCTAGTAAGGTAGATTAATGAATGAGCCTTTTCCCTCAGCAGTTCCGGCTCCAGACTGCCAGCAACCTTCCATCCGGGGGGCCGTGTCTCTCTCGCCATACCCACAAGAGAGGAGTCTGTGTGGGATGCAGCGCTGCCAGACCCCCTGCTCAGCCTCTTCATCATCCACTTCAACCCCTGCACAGCTCTGGCAGAAAACCTCTCAAAGAAGAGAGGGGAGGGAGAGAGGAAGGAGGGGCAGAGAAAACAGAAAAAGAAAGGAATTACTTAAAGTCAGAGTAGTGCTCTTTCGTGAACTTTCTGCTTGAGGATCACTTTTTCATTACAGGGCGCCACAAGGTTATACATCAAAAGTGTGCATGTTTATTCATCTGATAAATGACTCTGAAAACAGCCTCTGTTTAGTCTCCGCTTCATCCACTGTGAACTATGTCAACATCTTTATTCTTCGCATCTGTGGTGCAGTTAGTGTTTGATAGATTGTTATGATCTGTGATCTATGGATGGTCCTTCAAATGAGTCATCACTCCCTGAACAACAAGTTTCTCAAATCTGAGGTGTGAAATAATAGTACAGCTGTTGTAATAAAAGGGATGTGCTGCAAATAGCACAGACCACAACAGAAATGTTTCCAGTGGACCCCAATAAGTGAGGAACCCGGCTGGGACGTGCTTAGTGCTGGTGAGCATCCCTATGCCCTACTCCCTTCGAAGAGCAGAGCCCTTGAAGTGGGGACTTTGGAGAGAGCACTGCACTTGTGTGCCTATATGTAGCCGTTTGGAACACTCTGAAGGGAGCAATGAAAGACAACGTAATTTCCTAATTATTTTCACCTGGGATGTTCCCATGACAATGCAGCACCTTGTCCATCAGCAGTATGGACAAGGTAGCAAACAGTAGCAAATAAATATACATTTTATACAAAAATGTTTTTTTTTTTTTGTTTTTTTTTTTAAATGCGTTATATCTGTCTCAACTTTAAAACTTGCCATCTCATCTTTGGACCCTGCATTACCTAACATTTCTCATGAAAATTATTTAAACATAACATGACAAAATTTGTGTAACTGATGTATAGACTAAAATCGTACCCTCATGTTCTTTTTCTCTATCTTTTTTTTTTTTTTCAGCTCATTGTTAACTTTTCTTTTCTCATTTGTATTCTGATGACATTGAACATATTGTAGGCTATACAAAGTTATATATCATAAAGGTAATCTCTTTTAAAGTTTAAAAAAATGTTAATAAAAAAGTAGACTTTGAGCTATAAGCACGTCCCACCCAGGTTCGTCACTTATTGGGGTCCCCTGGAAACATTTCCGTTGTGTTCTGTTCTATTTGCAGCACGTTTCTGTATTTGGTTGTGTTGTGAACTTTTGCAGCGTGTTTCTGTATTTGAGTATTTGGTTGTGTTGTAAGTATTTGGAGCACCCATGTGTTGTACAACTGATGAAGGTGTTTTCCTAATTCGCGGGTTGTTATTCTATTAGCATGCGTTTTCTTCAGTTGCAGCGCGTTGAGCTCTCTCGGCCACTGTAGATAGGCCTATTGGTCATATAATAATTCATGAAAGAGGTGTTTTTTTACAGATTGTGCAGGTTTGACATCTACAAGAATGGATTAACTGGACCATGCTAACAGCTAAACCTTGACCTTTTGGTTAGTGGCTCTGAGCACATGAACCCAGAGCTCATGTTTTATTGGCAATAGTCCAAATTTTTTCTACAGGAGATAACAGTTAATAAATAATTAAATAAATAAACATTCTCTGTTTTGTCATCGGTTTGTTAGGAATGCATTTTTGTTGAATCATGAGTCTTATTAATGTGAATATTCATTCTTAGTGTGCACAGGACTTTAATCCAAAACAGAAGCAGATACACATGTACACTGATATAATAAAATAATTCACTGATGAAGAATGTGTGCTTGGATATCCACCATCAACTTGTCAGGACTGATACAATGTTCAGCTTATTAAAGATTAACAGGGAGCAGCACTGGAATGCCAAGCTTTGTTGATTCACCTTGAACATAATGAGTTCATGTAAAATTGCAGCAGCAAAAACAGCTTTCCTTTCATAGTCACAACTTAATTTCTGAACAAACTCATTTTCATGAAGTAGATGAATGGTGATCATGAACTGATGAGTTGACCTCAGTAGAGGAATAAAAAACAGGGACTCGAAAACATTGTGTGGGACAATACTGAGTTGTAGGAGTGTCAAGGCTTGTGGGTTTTCAGAGAGCCCATATTTCAAACAACAATGCATGTCCATCACTAACAAAAATGAGTGCTACTTTATTATAATACCTCATAATGTAATCAAAGCCACACAAAGGCTGTGAATGCCATTGAAAAGACTAAAAATACTGCCAGTTCACCATGTCAAGTTGGTGACAAATGGTACGAGGTTATACATTTTACACCGAATTATACAACTAGTTGTATTGTAAAGTTGTGTTCTACAGCAGTTGCGAGTTCTCAAACATCAGCTACTGAAATGTATCAAATACTTATGACTTAGTTAATACATTTATTTACAAATAGGTTTGACTGGGGTTATCCTGTGCATACAACAGCTTAGATGAGTGGTTCAATGCTGCGTGAATAAAAAGAAAAACACAATTTCAAGCGCCATCTTTTTTATGGATAACATCCATTATTGACAATTATGTAATATTACAAGCAGAGTGTTGTTCCGAATCACAAGGGAATCACAGCTTTGCTGATTTTCAGACCATCAGCACGACTGCGAAAAAGGTATTGATTTTATGTAACGGTTCCATAAATAAGTTTGATTAAGTTTGGTTTTATAGACAAATAGTTGTGTATTTTTGCCCTGCCACTGGAAATTCAAACAAAGCCAAAGCAGAATAAACTATTCAACCGAATCAAACACAACAGTGGTGTTGCATTTCTGAATGAATCAACCCTAACCTTGAACAAATCAATGTGGATGAGTAAATGATTAAATGACTTACTCATAGGCAGTCATATGTTTCATCTTTGAATGAAACAGTATTTTTTAATGAATCGGTTAGGCCACTCAATGATTGCTTGTTTGTTCATGGATAGAATAGCATTTTAAAGGTCCCGTTTTTCCTGTGTTTTTGAAGCTTTGTTTTTACAGTGTGCAATATAACATGTGTTCATGTTTCGCGTGTAAAAAAACACAGTATTTTTCACACAATTTACTTATCTGTATACCGCTGTTTTCACTGTCCTAAAAACGGGCTGATGACTTCCTTGTTCTATGAAGTCCCTCCTTCAGAAATACGTAACGAGTTCTGATTGTGCCAGCGGTTCCTGTGTTGTGATTCGACAGCAGCTTAGCGCACGTTGCCCCGAAAGGTCACGCCTCTTACCATAACGTGGAGATGCATGTGTTCAGGGAAGGCCAAACAAAGGTGATTTGACTCCGGGATGAAAATAACAGCGTCTCGACGACATGGCGACAAACACACTCTACAAACGCAACTCTTCCTCTTCTCCGTGAGAGCGCAACAAGACCACGCCACCATTTTTTGTGTATTCCTGTAGGCGGAGTTTAGTCAAAAAACTGTTCTAGTGACGTCATTAAAGCAGGAAGTAGAGGGATGTAGTCCAAACCGGCCGTTCGCTGTAGGCTTTGAAAGAGGACTTCTGTTAAATAAAATATCTCGCTTGGCATTGAACTTTGAGCTTTATAATTTTACAGGTATTATTTATGCTCTAACAGCAACATTACACACTAACTAAAGTTTAAAAATGGGATCACGAAGAACAGGACCTTTAAACAAATCGTTAAGTGAATGAATGATTCAATATCATAAGTCACTTATACTGTAAAAATGTAACTTGCAGAAAGAGTCACTGAAGAGCCTTATTTGGTTATTGAATGTGGAGGAAGATTCCAAAGGCCCTGATCAGAGAGGGGTCCCAACCGGAAGCCCGAAAGCCATTTCAACCCTTGGGGACCACCACCCCGCAACATAGGCCAGAGGCAATAAACTGTCCAGCCAGCCCAGAAACCTGTTGAATGCAGTCAAGTCACTGTCGTTTAAAACCCGTGAATAAATGTCATCTTATTTAGCAGTCTGAAACCATGCTGCTATGTTAGAATGTCCTATATAATGTAGCGTTTCCCTAGTCTGAGTGTCCATCTAATCCTTGAAAGCAAAAACAAATGGGGATGCTGTCTGTAAAGGAGAGAGTATCTTGAGGAAGGAGAAGTAACTGAAGGTGGTTAATATTAAAAAGGAAGGCGGAGAGATGCAGAAGAAATATCTTTAAGAACTCAATTTTGTTTACTGTTAACAGTGACTGTAAAAGTTTTTAGCTTTAATGATGTCTTCCCTGAATTTGTGAAGAACTCCGAGTTCTCCGCACTGTCAGTGTCTGGTGTGAATAATGACTCATTTGTGCAGACGGTCACTTCACATGTAGGCAGCAAATCACTGCCGGATGACGGCAGAATTATGAAACACTGTGAAACCACCAAAAACTCACTTAAAATAAGGGCATCAACATCCATCTGTAAAGGTTTTAAAAACACACGCTGACTTGCAGTACCAAAACACTCTACTTTGATCTGCAAATAACAACTTGTGTATATAGTCAACAATTGTTTTGGTTTATCATTAAAAGTCTTTTTCTTTTCTTTTTTGTAAGTATGACTGCATGCCAAAACTAAAGGCAAACCCGAAAGAGTTTCCACAGTGGCTAAATGTGGACCTCCTGAGGCAATAGCGAATAATAAGTAGCGGTGACATTGATGGATGGCCACTCCACAAGGATAGACACACCAATTGTTCTTGTGATAATGGTTTCTCCTGAAGTGGATTAATCAGACCATCAGACTCTTTTTATGTGAGTGCATACATGTCTCCATAAAAGATGTGGAATGAATATTAGACTCCAATCTAACACTCAAGACTTGGCAGTCTCTTAATAGAAAGAGTGTTTAAGGAGGTGTTACAAATGTTGTTGCCACTAAAACAATCACACAAATGTTTCTAAATATGTTTGCAGCCGGGCTCCCCGAATAGAGTGTTTTACCCTTTATTTATACCAAAGTAAAGCCACTACTTTTATGTTAAACGAATGGAAATTTAATTATGGATTCATGACGACCCTTTTCAGAAAGCTTTTCAATAGTTCAGCTAATCAGGGCCTCTTTAACAGTTTAAATTAACTTTGTGTTCAGGATGACCTGCTTTGTCAAAAACCAGTTCGCTGTACATTATGAGATCTGTCATATTGCATTTGTGGTCATTCAGACTGAAGCAAGCACTCAAGGACAAAGATGGCATAAAGAAACTGCCATTCACTCTATCAATCTAACCTACCGAAACACAAATACCAAACTGTGCTAATTTCCCTAGTGGCGTATCGTCTGCATTTTTGATAGAGATATCAAACAAGATTACTGGATCAGTTCTTGCTCCTTGGTGTGTGATCACAAAATATGAGAGCTTTAGTGGGCGCATCAACCAGATTAACTGCGAAAGCTGTGGGAGTGATGTCCAATGGGGTTTTGGGCCCCAAACCAGAATCTCTGTTTCATCTGACTTCAGAGCAGAAGTATTACCTCTGTGTCTTGGAGACACGCTTTCAGCCACAGCAGACTGAGTTCTTCATCTGTTCTCGCTGATATGTGGATGATGTCCCTCGAGCGACATAAAAAGCACATGCGCAAATCTCCTACTCAAGATTCCACAATGATACCTCATAAAAAATTAAGAGCCCCAAAATTAAACCCCGCACTTCGCCACTGAGAATGTTCATCTAGCGAGAGTGGAGGCGTCACTCTAATTGTTCAAACTGATATCTATCTGATGGGTGGTCGCTACCGCGGGGCAGGCGTGGAGGCTTACACACACGGGCTCGAGCGCAAACACAAACACACGCAGGGACTCCAGAGCGTGCCAGTGTGATTCCAATCTCCCTTTTATCTCTGTTTGTTTTCATTTAGATCAGTATCTCATCCACTGTGGCAGCCACTGTTATCTCCCAGGGGCTACACTGTTCTCTCCTCCTGTTCCACCATTTGGTTCTGTTCAGCTCCATCATATCCTAACTCCACAAAAGAGTCAGTTTGTGTGTTCGTCATGATAGGGATGCACCTTCTGTCAACTTGATAAGTGGAACGGTGGTCTGTTAAAATCCCATGCCAGAGTAAGACTTTGAAGAGTCAACGCAAACGTTGTGGATGAAGAAGTCAACGCTAAAATTAGAGCTCCAACGACTCAAAGCAGTCAGAGTGTTTATTCTCAAATGTGTTGGTTTGCCTTCCAGTCACTTTACTGAATAGTCTCTGTTGCTGTACTAAAAAGCTTTGGCTTGTTTTTACACTTATGCTGCATTGAAATGTAGGCTGAAATTAATAATAAAAAGAACTCAAGAAGCATTTCTTTCACAGGAGATGTAGCAAGATCCTTTGTAGAATCACACACTGAAACACTCATTATTTATCACAACCAAAAGTCAGAAAATATTAATATAGTCAGGCAGAATAGAATGTTGCCGTTTTTTCTCTTTCAGATTTTGTACAGTAATTTTTTACATTTGCAGAATGTAAAAAAAAAAAAAAATTGTTTTATATTTGTGTTATATAATTACCTACTGAAAATGCACACTGACATAAATTTACAATGAAAGGAAATCTTAACTTCAAGATAGAAATGTGATTTTTTTTTTAGCTCAAATGCCAGTAGGCTGTTTAGTGGCAGGTTCCTTACAAATAATCAGATCAGAATAAAATAATATGCATATTTGGCGTGCTGTCCGAGGGGAGGGCTCCAAGCTCAGAATTTGTCCCGAACCAGAGTGCCAACTATTTGTCCGATTGCCCACTATAGTGGCCAAATGTCTTGTTGACCCCCCTGACCGGTCCCAAGCCATGTCCCCGTCCCACGCACCCATTATTGTTCAATTACCCACTATAGTGGCCAAATGACAAGTCGGCACCCGCTGACCACTCACAAGCCACGCCCTCGTCCCACGAACCCAGTATTTGTCTGATTTCCCACTATAGTGGCCAAATGTCCCATGCTGAGTTTTCAGTTTGCAAAAATGCAAATACATTTAGATAATTCAAACTTCTTTCCTTACAAATAAAATATACTTTCAAGTATTCAAACCTAGTATGCCTGGTATGGCCTTATGTGATTCCATTATGGTACAATGTTGCCTCGAGACAACATGCAGTTTTATGTAATTTCCTATGAAACATTTCATGATATATAATGTAAAGTTTTTGAAAATACTTCCTTACTTACCAATGAAGGTGACTCTGATTTTTTGTAACTGATTATCCGGACAGAAATTAGTGAAAAATGCCCTTTTCAGTGGAGAAAATATGGAGCCATGTGACATGTGCACTTGTGTTGAAAGAGGGACCAAAATGGACCCCTATGGGTCATGTGGCCCCTCTTTTGCATTTTCATCGGTTAGTATTTGAGTTCCCCTCCCCTTAGAGAGCATTTACCAATTAAATGTTATTACGTTTTTATTATAAAAAAGCTAAAATAGACTATGTTGCATGGAGGCAACACCGTACCATAGAGAGTTAAAAAACATCATATAGCATGACAATTTTCTATTGGGGAGTGCTGTCACACAAGGTAAATGTATTTAGTGAACTTTATCTTGGTCAATAGTGATGGAAACCCCTTTCCTTCTATATAGAAATGTGCTAAACTTGTTTTTTTTTTTTTTGTTTGTTTTTTTTTTATAGTGCTAGTATGCTGTGATATAACCAGTCAAGGTTCTTCACAAAAAAAAAAAAAAAAATGTTTTTTTAGTTTCTGTGTGATCAAATTATGAATAACTTACTTGTCATAATGTCTGCAGCCCTATATTTGGACTCACCTTATCAGACAGAGCCAAATAAAAACTCAACATAGTTTCAGATTCACTCTGCTGGACGCTGGCAGAAATATTGCTATGCCTTTAAGCCAGAGGACAGGGACCAGGCTGAAGATGAATGGAAACTCCCTTCGAGATTATGCCGTGAAAGGGATGTGCAGAGATGTCAATAGAGACTATCTTTAACAACTTTTAACACGTTACACAAATCAGTATAGCTAATGACTGGGACACAGACGGCAGAGCTTGGGACCTGCCGTGGCCGATAAAATTGATTTACCTGCTAACATAGAGATCAGTGCTGCCTGAGAAAAAAAATAAAAAATAGCCCAGGAGCCTTGAACAAATAATAGCACTTTTATCTGAAGAAGGGAAGCTGTGCCTATAAGTATAATAAGAATAATGGCCTCAAATCAGTATGTCAATACTGCCTGAGCTAAGAGCTTGTGGCCCTCAGGGTTCACATGCTTGCGTCATAGCCTATGTCCTATGTTTTCTCTACAGCAGTAGTATAGGCAAGTAGGCCTATTTTTATGTTGTTACTGTACTACTTAAGTACATTTTCCTAGAGTCTGTATTTTGTTAGACCATTTTTATTTTGGGAAACATTCACATTTTGTTTGGGGAGGGGGTAGGGTTGGGGGGTAATATTTCATTAGGGTATTTGCACATTAACTTAAGTACACACCACAGCTTTTCAGATCAATGAAGTATCACCAAATGGCCATAGATTCCCTTGCTGCCCTTCCTGCACAGTTTGCTTAAGGGTAATGTTATACGACGACAGGCCCCAGGAGCAGATGGTTAAGCATATTTGTGAATGTGTGTGTGTTCTCTCTGTCCCACAAATGGCCAGAATGTGACCCAGAAATGACTTGTGCTTGTCAAGAGCAGAGGGTATCTGAATGGTATCTTCTGTATGGGACTTTGTTAATGCATTTCACAGTGGGAAGGGACAACATTTCAGAAGCTGACAAACAAATAGACCCATAAACATTTGGCTAGCATCTGTTGATTTTACACGCTCACGAATGCATTTGAAAGAACGTTTTCTCCAGGTTTTCTCTAAAGTCTTTAACTGTGTTTTTTTTTTTTTTCCATCTGTAAAAAGAAATCAAACCACTTTAATCCTTGACTAGCGACCCCAGCCCAGCTCATTTTTAAGGACACACCCCTTTTCTTTGTTAGCATTCTGAATGTGTTTGAGATCAGGCTACACTGGAATGAATAGAGCTGGCACTTAGCAAATTTCCATGTTTACTTTCATCATTCTCCTGTGGTATTTACTGTTTATCTGTGATTTTTAAATGCGTCTAGCTGAGAAAGTCATGCAATTTTATGGCAAAGGTCAAAATGTTCAGAAAGAGTGCTGCTATAAGGAAGAAGCTGTGGTTTTCTTTTCACTTACTTTTCTCTTTCTTCTAGAGTTCTTGGCAAGTTGAGCTCCCAACTGGTGCAGCATATGGTGGCTGGGGTCCTAAGGAGCGAGGTGTGGCTGTCTGTGCATGTGCCAGAGCCTAATTACTTACACATTAGTACCCAGGTGGCACCTACAGTCCATTCTCTCTCTCTCACACACACACACACACACACACACACACACACACACACAGACACACACACGCTATTCCCTCGTTTTAGCAGTTACCTTTACTCAGGACAAACAAATAAAACAATTCACAGGCGTTTAATTATACCAACCATCTATCTGCTAATAATAACAATAACAAAGTCCAAATAACAAAACTAGACTCTTATTTGGATGTTTGAACGTGTCTTTAGAGATACTGAATGTTTGATGAATGTTTTTCGAGCACTCATAAAGATTTAAAGTTCACTGCTTGTCACCGTGGGATACAATAGTGAGGATAGGCAGGACATGATTGGTTTCTTCAATCTGCAGTGCAGACGATGCATTTGCACCATTATAAAGGTTACAAGATGAAAGGATGCCTGGAATGTTTGTGAGAAAGACGAAAAGAGAAGTGTCTGCATCATAAACACTTTCACGAATGCTCTGTTCAGGGTGTCATCACCCTGTGTCGGAAAAAAAGGATAAAAAAAAGCACAATCTGATCTCTCAGGGAGGAGAGAAGAGTGAGAGAAAAAACAATCTGCTTCTACTTCAAAAAACCTTTAGGAAGGTCACAGACTTCTCAGTGTATGAGTGAACAAAAACTTTGTTTGGGTGCTTCTCTGTGTGGGCAAATGTGTTTTTAAAATATATGATGCCAAGTAGCCTATGCTTCTCTGATTTGTTTTGTTTGGTTTTTTAATAGTTACTCTAAAAACAACAGCAGCAGCAAAAAATATTTTTATTATTGTTGTTGTTGTTGTTATTATTATTTATGAACTATATTAATATATTATAGTGATGCCATGTATGTTTCCAAGTGTATTGTTATATATAAAATTAAATTTTTATAACTATTATAATAATAAACATTATTATTATTATCTACACATACGGTTTGATTTGTATGTAAAGTATGCTGACAGTTCAGTAAGGAAATAGGCCAAAGGCACTAAAGACAGATTAACATTCATTCAGTGAAGTAAATAGGCTTACTGTCAAGTGGACTGACAGCTCACACTCAGATGCTCAGTGAGAGTAAAAAAAAAAAAAAAAAAGGTTCACTCAGGTTCACTCCGAGGTTAGAACCTGCTGTTTAATCTAGTTTTTTTCACTGATTTTTGTACGCCATTGTAATAGAGGTCTGTAGTTAGAGAAAAACTGTTCAAATTCACAGCCTATGATGGCGCAATTGTCATTTCAAAGTCTTTTCTGAGCCTTTTTGTCCTGAAGTCTCAGTGGGGCCGTATCACTAACAGGTCTGATAGCAGTGGTTGAGAGGTGTAAATGTCAGAAAAACTGTGTACACAGAGCCCCTGGCAGAGCTCAGCTCACGGGGGCTCTCTGCCCCTCTTTTTCTTCCTCTTTCTCGATCCTTTCACCCCTCCCGTCACGCTCCCGACTCTTTTGTCATCTTATCTGCTGTCCGACTCTCTTCCCGCTCCTGCGTAACAGACAGCACACCTGGGATTTGCGGCCTCCTTGCTCTCACATTCCTGTCCTGCTCCGCTTATCGTTTTTTCGGCGCCTTGTCGCTTCAGACGCTTAGGCAGGGGCCCCCAAGGCCCCTCAGAGAACTGCCAGGGGTCCGATGAGCCTCCACCACGTCTCACTGTCACCTCAGACATCAGACATCTGGCAGTGCCACACACACACACACACACACACACACACACACACACACACACACACACAAGCACACAGCAGAGATCTTCAAAACATTCCCTACAGAGAAGCATTTTGAAGTGAGAACAGACACTGAACACCTTGACAAACCAGCACCGAAGACGCACTCTTTTTTTCTCTCTCTCTCTCTCTCTCCCTCTCTTTGGAAAAGAACAAAAGTTGCCCTCATAGATGTCATCAGTCAGGAAGAACAAATGGAGCGCTGACCTGTCAGAGGAGATGAGGTGTGTGCAGGAGGAAGGAAAAGAGGGGTGAGATGAAGGGAGGAAAGGCGTGAGGGAGGTGAGAGAAAAGAGTCTGACAGGGGCTGGGGCTGTTAGCATATTTATGAGGACAGATTTTCTGTTCGACTTCAATCTATCTGTCAGCGGTGGCCTCTGCTTAAAGCGTCACCCAACACCCACCCTCACATTATCATTTGAGGCCCACCTTCTCACATTTTACATGCTAAACAAATAAGATCCTGTTAGAAGAACCTATTTGTATTCAGCAAAGCTTAAAAAAGTTAACCGAACATCTTTGAGTGACTTTGAAGTTGCTCCAAAGCACGTCTCTTGGAAATGTATGACTTGTTTGGGGAATTGTAAGTCATTTATTTTATTTCTTTAATTATTCTTATTATAGCCCAGTGATTTCTGTATTTAGGTCCCTCGGTCAGCTCTACCGTTCAGATATTAAAGCCTGCGGTTTGTGAAAGAGATTAATTTGAGTGGAGGTCAAACATAATGGAGTCAATTTTAGGGAAAATGAGATATGATCACATTGCTTTTGTCCTTTGTTTCGTGCTGCATTAAGTTTAGTTCTGTGCGACTGGCTTTAAATTGAACTTTGCTGAAGATATATATATATCTTCATGCAATATATTGCATTTTTTTCTCTTTGCAAATGAAATGTCTTTGTTCACATTTCCCTCCGTTTTTGTACAAAACTGTATTTGAGCTCAGACATCAATGTTAATAAAACTTAAATAGCGGTTGTTTTGAACAAATAAATTGCACTAAATGCTCATTTGAGTGGTTGCATCCATGTGTGCAAAAATAGACTTTAAGATGTCCTGAGCTACAAAACAAAACCAGACAGCTGAGCTCCGGTCTTCTATGATATTTTTCATTGGAAAAGAAGGTTTTGTGTAGGTTTTGATTTTCAGGAATGTGGCTTAATTATCGAACTGTCTGCTTGTATTAGTTCAGCTAAAGTTGTCTTAAAATAAAACACGGGAGTCTAAGATGTAAGTATACATTTTTCAGTTTATTTGTCACCTCCTGGTATTAAGGTGTTTGTGTGCATATGTGTGTAAATATCAGTATCAGTGCGTGTGTTTACTTTGCATTGTGTACACCTTTTGTATTTGGCCTCAAATTTCCAAACTGATCTATTTGGCTACAGTAATACACAACTGCCATGTATTCAAATCTAGAATATTACGCCCCTCTTTATTTATAGACATGATTCTCAATATCCAAAAGTGAAAAAATGGATGAAAAGTTCTTTAGAGATAAGGCCTTCTGTCATGTTAAGAACCCCTGTAAAGTGGATTAGCAACGCTAACTGCTCCCTTGTGGAGCCTTACACACTACACTTGAAAAAACGGCGCAAATGAAGACTGCACTTTCAGAAAAAGTATATATAGATAGATTTATAGATATAGATTTATATTTATTTTGAAGTTTAAAAGAGTACAGTTAAGACTTCTCACACGTGATATAACCTACGTATTGTCTGAGAGAGTAAGATTTAGGCCACTGCTGTCCCGCTCACAACGTTAAACACTTAACCCTGACGGAAAGAAAATCCCTCTGTGGAATCCGTTGCTTCTTTTTTTTCTTTTTTTTTGACAAAGAGTTGGAATAGATTTAGGGAAAACACCTGATCACACACACAGCCGCACACAGAATATAAAAACAGTCATGTCTAAAAGAACAATATTGCATTTGTAATGCACAAATGAATTTCCTGTACAATTGGCTTTTCAGTGGTGTGTGTGTGTGTGTGTACATAAACAACTAAAGGGCTCAGTGAATATATCTCCATTTTTGTCGTTTTTGTTGGTGGTTCTCATCATCGTTCACAATGTGATATTTTTTTTTCTTTTTTCTTTTTTTTTTACGATGAACAGTAGTGCTGTAAACAGGCACACGCAGAAGCCAAGAGGAATAATCATCCTCTTGTTTCTCTCCTTTTCTTCCTATTCTCCACGTATTTTAACGGTCTAGTTTTGTCCTCCGCTCAGTCCTGCTGAGAAGCGCGTTATGTCCAGCCGCTTGGCCTTGCATCTAGCTCTGCGAGTTTGACTCTTTCATCAAGTTTTTTGAGGTCTCGGAGGCTCCGGAAGCCTTTGGGAACGCACGATCATCTGACGCCTCTGGAAATAGAGTCTGAAAACTTGATGCTCTTCGCATTTCCATCAGTTTCACTGATTGTGCAAAATCACGCCGTCTCTGGTATGTCCACTCGGAAAGAGCTAGCATATCCTTTTCCGCGCTAAAAAGGGAAAAAGAAAGAACGCTTATTAAAGATGATTTTTAGACAGCAGTTTTTAGTGATGTGCTAAGCTATTAAAAGACCATTATTTGATGCATACAGAAGCAGAGCTTTGATGGGGAACTATAAGCATACAATCTACAAACTATTTCCTCAAAGTTAAACGCACCACCCACACAGCCTCGGAGCGCTCTTTCTGAGACAGATATCTGAAGGTTTCAACACAACAAGAGAAGTCAATAATATCTCAATCAATCCCACTACCACCTTCATGCACTCTAAAACAACAAACTGTGGTAGGCAGCCTAAACCTTATAAACTCTGGCCTTTTGAGAGCGTCTGTTTCAAGCTTCTGAGTTGATGTTTGGCATGACTAGTCAAACGTTGCCTCAATAAACATACTGCCTGTGCACAAAACAATAGGGAGTTTCTGCCTTCCTTTTATCTGTGTTTTTTACAAGTTCATTTTAGACATTGTCAATATCTGGTGGGTCTTTACCTATGGTAAGATATCTAAGAACGTTTTATTGTTTGATCTAACAACTTATCACATTACAATCCCACAACTAGACATCAGTATGGTGCCAGAGAGAGCTCAATGCGCTGCAATTAGAAAAAAACACAAGCAAATTAAGAAAACAGCTTCATCAGTTTGACAACACATGCGCTGCAAATACTCACAACGCTACCAAATTATTATTATTATTATTGAGATGATCATTTGCATGTTTTCTTCAGTTGCAGCACGTTGAGGTCTTTCGGCCACCACACATAAGGGCTTCTGCAATTTCATAGTGCAGTTTCTTGTTTCAAAGCATGTGCAATGTTGAAATAATTCATTTAGCAGGGTTGTGAACCATTCTGAATTTGAATTAGAAATTAAAGTACAATGGCATTCAGATGCTTGAATAATCATAGAATGCTTGAGTCATTTTTAAAAAGAAAAAAAAAGTTTAAGTTGGCTTAACCTGTTTCAAAAGTCTTGAGGGTTTATACACTGAGGATAGATAAACAACTTCCTGTAGCGTGTGGCTAATTCAAAGAATTAAGTTAATTCTTCAAATCAGATTTTTTTTTTTCACAACCCTGGTAAAACAAATTTAATGTAAGCAAATGTATGAAGAAAAAAGCTAATCAGACACTCTTATAAATAAAGGTTCTTCAAAGCTTTAATCCATTTTTTTTTTTCTCACTTCATAGGGTTTTTGCAATTTGGTTCTCTGAAGATTAAAACGGTTCTTGGTGCTACATTAGAGGTTCTTAAGATCAGCATATTGATTCCTCCGTTTAAAATGTGCAGCCCTCCTGGGGCCTTTAAAGCACCACTAGTTTTTTTCTAAAGAACTAAAAGATAAAAAAAAATCTTTGAGGAAGTTAAAAAGACTCTCTTATGTTCTCTCCTACACTTTTTCCTTCTATCGGATCCTTTATTTGTAAGAGTGTGCATCAGGAACCAGTAGATGAAGAACAGATGAAGGATGGGCAGATGTTGATGGGTGAAGGAGAGCAGAAGTGTGAGGGCTAAGAGTTCTAAGAGGAGAATTCAGCAGCACTTCACGCTAGAGGCCTTGAATTTGGAAAGTTTTTTTTAGGTCAGATCAAGAGAGAGGAAAGCGCTCTCTCTTTGAGATACTCACACAGACAGGCGGCTTTGTAAGGCATGCGCGAGTTACACAGAAGTGCATCGAACTCTTTCCTCTCTAGCGTGGAAGCATTGAGGTGGTGTTGATGGTGTTGATGTTGGTGTTGGTGCATCTGGTTGGGGTGGTGTGGCGTCTCTTTGCCAAAGGTTGAGAATGACTGATCACCCGCCAACGTCTCGCCCTCAAATACCTCAGAGTCGGGCACAGAGTCCATGCCCGGCATGTGCAGGTTGCTGCGGTAATCGGCACCCTGTCGTGCCTCGGTGGGCACGAAACTTGGCATCCAGCAGCGATCTGAGTGGCCGAGGGCTTTGCACTCCTCTGTGCAGTTGGAGAACAGGTCTGCTCCTATGAGAGGGAACAGAGAGATGGGTTAGCCTGTGCTTAATTGTCCATGTGGGTGGATGGGAGAGAGAATATGCTCCCAATAGCACTGGAAGCATGTAAGTGCATTAACACAAGACAAACAAACATAAATAAATACAATAAACCATGCGTATACAATGCATCTACCCTATAACGTGCCCTCAATGTCTCCTCTCTTAGATAAGAGAACAGACCGTCGAATTCTGCATTAATTCAACCAATCAGAAGTTATCCAGCATCTTTTTTAGACTTAATCAAGCATTATAAATATGTAAATCCAGATGAAATGTAATGCATGTCATTCACTTTGAAAACATTAAAAGCTGTATGCATGAAATGTCTTTGGCACTTAACATGCTAATCATGAAAAGATTGCATGGCGCTTTTTTCCCCCCTTTTTGTGACTTTTAAATTACAAATTACCCTGATCAAAGCACGTGTGGAGAACATACACACAGCGAGTGGATGAAGTCAATGCTGTAATCTCCTCTTGAGGTCTCTCTTCCACTTCTCTCTTTCTATTTGACATCAAAGGTAAACTCTCTGAGACACCAAGCTTGCAGATAAACCCGATCCTCTATTCTCTTTCCTTCTCTTCCGCCCAGCTACAAGATGAAGGGATATATTATAAAGGTTATAACCCTCTTTACTCTTTTGTCTCTTTCTCGTCGTCTCAATTAAAAGAACAAAAAGAATGAGTGGCACTATAAGACATTACGTCACAAAATAAAAAAAAAAGCAGTACATCAATAGGTGCAAAAAAGGCTTGGAATGTACAGTAGAATATTTTCAAATAAACTATATTATTGATATAAAATATTTATATAACTAAACAATTTTACTGAATTGCTTCAACTAAATAAATATATTGTGAAATAGCATTTTCTGCATCATTTTCCAGGCCTCAAAAGCCAAGCTCCGCCTCCAATATTAGGCCCACCACATCTCTCCCAGAGGTTTATCATGAGCCTCTTTGAAAAGGTATTTTGATTATCAGCACATAATTCAAACACCCCGCTGCTAATATCCAATGGCGAACGACCTCGCGAATCACAAAGCCAAGAGAAAGCTAGCGCTACAAGAGTGTTACAGCTAAATCCAGTGTGAGGGACAAGATCCTGTTAGTTTGTGCGTGACAGTTGCATGATGCCTTTTACCCCCACCGTCACCCCAGACGGTGTAAGCCGTGCCGTTTTGACTGCGTGCATCTGAGAAGAAGGGAGAGGTGAGCATTTTGAAATCCCCTTTCGGCTCCTGTGTCTAAAAAACCCATGTCTAAAACAGTCAGTAATTACAGCTGGAGGATTAATGAAGTGCCATTTTCAAAGAAGCGCTAAGCGGAGATGTTGAAGGTAAGAAGCAGAGTCAGTGGTGTGGGGTGGGGGGATGTTCTTGTAGCTAATCCTCAGACTAGCCCTTCAGACAGAAGACAGGTCAGCATACACAGACTTTGGGTTTCTGCTTTAAAAGAGGATTAGAGTCCTTTGGAGCTACATGCAAACAACCTACTTAGGCCTGGGCTTGGTAAGACTCTCCTAATTACAAACCAAAGCATAGGACCGCCTTACTAGGCAACAAGTAGTTTAGACACTAAACATATCTGGAAGCTATCTATGACAACATTCAGAGGTCTCATTTTTATAAGAGACTGTGAACAAAGGTTCTTTGTGTATATATCTGACATACAAAGAAGGTGAGAGGGAGAGAGTTTGATATTTAGAGAGTGTGCGATAAGACACTTCCTCATTGTGTAATCGCAGGGAGACATCTTGATATTTCCTGACATTTTCTGAAATTAATTGCTCTCTGTACTCATCCAGTGTCCTTTTTTTTTTCAGTGGGAAAAATGGAAAAGTAATTATATTGTTGACTTGTGGTTCAATATTGCAAGAAAGAGTCAAGTCTGATGAAAATGCAATGCTCTATATTCTCTGGTTGAAAAATACATGCTATTTTTATACCTAGTAATAATTTCTGTTTCAAGTAATGCAATGCTAGATACAAATTTGAACAGGGGCCAGAACGATCTGGAATGTGTCCACATCGACCACATTCGGATTTTAAGGAAAATGTTCATAAGTAAATCGTCGCCTACTGACCTGACAAACAATTACAAGGGTTTTTATCTGTACTACACTAAATTATTTAATATTTCTCCTCAAAATATTTTATATTTAAGCTTAAAATTAAAAGAAAACACACTACCATTCAACTTTGGGGTTAGTGAGATTTTTAAATGTTCTAATGTTGAAATATTATTACGAGAATTAAGATTTTCAGCATTATTACTCCACTCTTCAGTGTCACATGATCCATCAGAAATGATCAATCTGAATACGCTGATTTTGGAGCTTAAGAAACATTTCTTATTATTATCAATGCTGAAAATATACTGACCCTAAACTTTTGAACGGTAGAGTATTTTAGGGAGAAATGTTGCGCTTTTTTTCCCGACGCTTTATAAAATTGCAATAAGACCTTGCCAGTTACACACAGACAATAGAGAGTGATGTTATGTATCATTTCAAAATCTGATTAAATCAACCAGAGGTAGATTTTAAAACATTGTTTAAACAGGGTCTCTATGCTATTAAAGACCACAAGAACACCACAAACATTTCCCCAAAAAAGAAAACCTTCAAAACATATTATGTTTTTATTAACAAAGTTTGTGAGGAGCACGTTCAGATAATTAACACGAGTGGAGAGCACTCAGCAATCAACGATAAGAGGTGTATATATATTCAGCAGTCTCACCTCAATTCGTTGACAGTTTAGCAGCATCCCTCCACCACCCCTTCTCCACACTTCTAGTCCTAACCAATTACATACGGGGGGAGTACTCTGGGTTCGGGCCGAACTCCGAGCTTGGAGCCCTCCCCCCGGAAAGCACGCCAAATGCGCGTTAAACTTTACTCCCTCTAATTGTATGCAAGTGTGAACTCGTGAAGTATTTTTGCATGAAAATTTGCTTGGAAGTCGTCAAAAACTCTACATCACTATTTTTCTGATGTTCTACAAAGTGAGAGAAAGAGAGAGAGAAAGACTTGTAGATTAAAGAAGATATATGACAATGGCCTGTAAACGAAATGATCTATTGAAAAATCTCCCCTCTCTATATGCTCGGCTGCTTTCTGAGCAGAAGCCTTGCAAAGCATTAGATCCGATAATTTGCTAATCAGGCTGAAAATAAATTACTGATCAGTGAGCTGTTTCTGAATTCTGAAAATGACCTGCAGCCCAAATTAGGGATTCTGTAGCAACGTGGCAGATCCTCAGGATAAAAGAAATTAGACTGGAATGAAATGATTCAGGTGTGTCATTGCATCAGAGAACCTCTAAAGTGTTCCATATTACAGATGCATTTTTATGCATTAGAGAGAATTTAAGCAATGCTTATCTCTGCCTTTTTTTTTTTTTTTTTTTTTTAGTAGAGATGACTAGATCGGGATGCGTCTACGTTGTGACACACTAGGCGTTTGGATAACTAAAATGT
Source organism: Scardinius erythrophthalmus (assembly GCF_964197995.2). Classification (NCBI taxonomy): domain Eukaryota; kingdom Metazoa; phylum Chordata; class Actinopteri; order Cypriniformes; family Leuciscidae; genus Scardinius; species Scardinius erythrophthalmus. The sequence goes on along the minus strand of NC_138233.1, from coordinate 13,545,120 downwards.
CCTGTTTCAAAAAGCCCATAAAACAGCAGCTGGTTAAGAAACAAAATGTCTGAAATAGATTTGAAAGGGTGAAGGCCGTTTCCACCCAGTTCTCATTTAAATGAACAATGCACACTCCTGAACGCTCTCCAAGTCTACATATCAAGCGGCGCTTTCAATTATCTTAATTAAAGAAGATAGTATGGAGCAAAACAATTCATTTTTAGTAGGGACAACATGCTCGCAAAGGGGGTAAAAATACACAACAGATTTTTTTCTTTTTTACTTTATAGAGCTGTATCTTAAAAGGCAAGAGTTTTTTGATGGCCTGCGACAAAAAAGGCAGATGGGCTAGCTGACCTTGTATGGAAACCAAGTCTTGATTTTAATCTAATGTTTAACTGAGCAAAAATAGGCTAAATGAGAGCTGAAGCAGTCCAGCCACAGCATATGGTGCTCTGGAATAACAGCAGAGGACATATGCTCAACCAAAGAGAAATTAATGATAATAAGATGCAACTTTTGGTTGTATTCATTTGTGTCCGACTATGTCATAATTACATTATACACTCAACTTCACAATGCACTTCAAGGTGTCATTTAGCAACAAAGCACCATTTCCAATGCAGCCGAATCTCACACATGTGGTCTTATGAAGGTGTGAACAATAGTGTCCTCCGTCAGTGGAATGTGGGGAGAGGGATTATGGTGGAAGGGTGAGGGGGGTGAAGAGGAGTTGGTGGAGGGGTCGCACACAGTCAATGAATCGCTTGTTTGTTTGCTGCTCAACCTATTTAGTCCCGTTCCCACAGAGTCGATGACAGACTGCCTGGACTGATCTAAATTCCATCATGTCTTTAGAGACGTGGGTGAAAGGGTAGATAGTACCACTGAAGTAAATACTTATTATCAGGGAGTATTCATAAACAATTGGATTATATTCTCCATTACGGCTGTTGTTCACATGCTCACGCATCCATACTCAGAGGCTCGGTGGCCTAAAATATTTCTGCTAGGTTTCGAACAGCCTCGACATGCCTTGATCAGGGTTTTTGTTCTGATTGTTTGGATGAAAAACAACCAAACTATTTAAAATATTCCATCTTTCAACCAGTATGTCTATCACAAATGTTTAACCAAAAATTTAAAGCCACATCTCGACATGCTCAGCCTGAATAGCATCTCTTTTTAATCAATAACAAAACGAGAGAAATATGAGAGATTGACTTATATAAACGTACCAGAGGAATGTCCACGATGCATGGCGTCATGGTCACTGTCTCCCTGCTCACTGTCTCCATGGCCGCTGTCTTTTGAGCTCACAATATCTGCCTCCTGAAATGCAGAGCTGAGGGAGGAGAGAAGGTTTGAGTTGACCGCTTTGCCACACGACTCTTATATAACCTCAATTTTACTGCTTAGCCTTGAAATGGTCTCAGTCTGTCACAAATGCTCATGCTGGTTTAGTTCAAATGTCCATAGACTTCTCATATTTATTTACTTCTATCATATTAATTTAAAAAAAGAGAAAGTCATTCCATAAAGTAGGGAGGGAATAAATTTCAGGTCGGTTAAATTAAGTGCTTACCTGTTAACACGCCTTGGTCGGTCCACCAAATAACTGAGTTCTGCTCTCTGGTGTTTTGTCTGCAAGAGAGGGATCGATTTGAAATGGGCCCAACAACATTGCATAATAGTAATTTAAAAAAAATAAAAATAAAATATTATAAATACATAAATGACAATAATGATAATAATACAGGTCAGAATTCAAGCTTTGCTCACTGGGGGAATTGCAGGGACTTTATGGGCAGTCAAGATCATTAGGCTCTGCTGCTATTCAGCAGAATTCAACTATAGACGGATCTTTGTTCTTGTGAGGCTTTGCAACACCGTGACTGGCATATCTAATGCCCTATAACCCGGAGAGCTTTTCACAAACATGCAAATCTATCAGTTCAGTGACTCACTATGTTTACACTCTAACATGCACAGTATAGGCCACACAAAAGATATAATAATAATATAATAATTAATATTGTTAGTGTCAGTCTGCAAGCAACCATTGATCAACCTGTTTGTTTTCAGAGCTCACTATCCTGAAGAGGAAGATTGTTTTGTTTTGAGTCGTTTTAATTCACAAAATGTGTATGTATTTTGAAATACAAGATAATTCCAATGTAAAAGAGCATACAATTTTTAAATTATGACTATTGACACATCCACACAATGAGGTCTCTGAATCTGTATTTAGATAAACTGTAGCCAATATCTGAAGAAGAAAGCTATATTTGCTTTCTGTGTGCCATTGATAAAAAATAAAAATAAAAACCAAAAAAATAAAAACGGAATTACTTATAGTACTTTTTTTTTTTTTTTTATCGTGTAATTATAATATGAGTAAGTTTATAAGTGCTCGTACCTCACTGGAGAGCAGGCTGCCGTTGGATATGATGTCCGGCTGCTGTTGGTCCGTATAGCCGGTCACTAGAGCTCCGCACGGGTTGTGCTCGGTGTCGTTGCTGCGCGACGGGCTGCAGGCCTTCAGGAACATGAGATCCGTTTTGGCCGATTCCGGAGTCAGACAGACCTGATAGCAGTAGTTCTGACTTTGATGTAGCGAGCCGAAGCTCCCTGACTCCTCCACTGGCACCTGCGCGGCGCTCGCCACGCTCACGTTTGCTGTGTTGGTGCTCTGAACCAGCATGATGTCGGACTTGCTCAGTTTCTTCTTTTTCCGAGCAGCCCGGGCCTGTCGACCGCAGCAGCCGCCTGACCCGCACGACCCGCAGCCCACCAGGCAGCAGCAGTCGCTGGCCAGGCAGGTGCTGTAGATGTTCAGCTTTTTCTCTTTCTGACAGCGCACGGCCAGCACAATCATAGCCAGGAGGAAGATGAAGGAAACGGAGCCGAGCGCGATGATGAGGATGAGCGTCAAGTCCAGAGACGCGTCTTTGGCCTTGGCAGTACCGCGTTCTCCACTGTGGCCTTCTACGAGACTGTCCACGAGTGTAACCTGCACCACTGCGCTGCATGACATGGGAGGCTGCCCGTGATCCCTTACCTCAATCAGCAGTTCATACAGCTGTTGCGGGTCTCGTTTGACTGACACCCTGCGGGCCGTGCGCAACTCGCCAGTGCGCCAGTCCATTCGGAACATCCCATTCTCGTTACCTCTCTGTATACTGTAGGACAAGCGCGCGTTCTCACCATCATCTGCATCCATGGCGACAATGCGCGTAACGAGGTAGCCTGGCTCGGCAGAGCGCGGCAAAGGCTCCCGCGCAGTGCCATTTTTTCCAAGAGGCGCAATCACAGACGGCGCGTTATCGTTCTGATCTACTATAATGACGTTTACCGTGGCGTTGGACCAAAGTTCGGGGCTGCCTGAGTCCCTCGCTTGAACTATAAAGCTGAAGTCTTTCAGTTGCTCATAATCAAATGATCTAAGGGCGTACAAATACCCATTCTCCGAGTTGATGGACACATACGTGACCACAGACATTCCCTGGATTTCACACTCCACTATGGAGTAAGTTATATAAGCATTTTGTCCGACATCAGGGTCTACTGCACTGACAGCGTAGATGTAAGCACCGGGGACGTTGTTTTCAGTCACATACACATCATAAATGGGCTGCGTAAACGTGGGCGCGTTGTCGTTCTCGTCAGACACGTGCACTTTGATTGATTTGCTGGTCGCCAGAGATGGAATCCCTTTATCTCTCGCAACCACGGTGACCGTGTATGCCTCTACAGTCTCTCGGTTGAGAGGACCGTCGGTCACAATAGTGTAATAATTTCTAAAAGAGGTTTTGAGTTTAAAAGGAACATCTCCGAGAATCTCCACATGCGTTTGACCGTTGTCTTCAGAGTCTTTATCGGTGACGCTGAGCAGAGCGATGACGGTGCCCGTGGCTGCGTTCTCGCTCACCGACTCCGTGACGGTGCTGAAGATGATCTCTGGAGCGTTGTCGTTCACGTCCGCCACTTTGACCAAAACTTTACAGTGCGCGGGCACAGCATTAGGTCCCATGTCTTTCGCTTGGACGTAAATCTGATACAGACTGCTCTCCTCAAAGTCCACCTCACCTCTGACCTCTATGCGGCCCGTTCTGGCATCAATATCGAACAGTTCCTTGACCCTGCTTGAAATGTGGTTGCTGAACGAGTAAATGACTTCTCCGTTCGGGCCCTCGTCTGAGTCGGTCGCGTTCAGCTGGATGACGAGCGTGCCCACGGGCACGTTCTCGGCCAGGTTAACCGAGTACACCGGCTGATCAAACACGGGCACGTTGTCGTTGGAGTCGAGCACCCTGACCACAAGCAGTGCTGTACCTGTCCGAGGAGGCTGGCCACCGTCTACGGCCGTGAGGACATAACGGTGCATCGCCTGTTGTTCCCGATCAAGAGGCTTCTCCAAAACCAGCTCTGCGAATTTGTTGCCATCAGTCTGTGTTTGCACGTCTAGGTAGAAATAGTTGTTATTGGTGATGTCGTAAGTGCGCAATGCGTTACTACCAACATCCGGATCAAAAGCGCTCTCCAAAGGGAAGCGCGTACCCGGAGTCGCGCTCTCGGATATTTCCACGGTGATGTCCGTCTCCGGAAAGCTCGGCGGGTTGTCGTTGATGTCCACCACCTCTATCTCCACGCGAAAGAGCTCGAGTGGGTTCTCCAGGAAAACCTCCAGGTGAAGCAAACAGCTGGCGCTCTGCTTACAGATGCCATCCCGGTCGATTTTCTCGTTCACGAAAAGCACCCCGTTTTCCAAGTTTACTTCCAGGTACGGCGTCCGCGAGCTGGGAACCACCTGAAAGCGGCGGGATGAAAGTTTTGTAAGGTCCAGTCCCAAATCCTCTGCTATATTCCCCACAAACGTGCCATGCTCCGCTTCCTCGGGCACAGAGTAACGTATCTGCGAAACCACCCCATCCGCGAGACACAGCAGGAGCAAAAACACAAACATTTCCACTCAGGAAAGGTCACTTGGAATATTTTATCTCCGTGGATCACACAGCAAAACCATCACCCTCTTCTCCAAGGTAAGGCGCGCAGGCGTGCGTAAGGCTTTGGTTGTATGGTAATATTTTTTTTTTCCTTAAACAGGGCTGTCAGCCAAAAACCATGCTGTCTGCGTTCTGGTTTACACAGGACCGATTTCCCAAGGCGATTTCCTCCACGAACAAGCTTTAGAGTCGCAGCGGATTTCTGGCACAAGTGAACATTAAAACATTAAACTTACACTGATATAAATAGATATCAGCTGGCGTGTGATAAAGCACAATATCATAATCCACAGAATTAATGCAACAAATGCATTTTATATTAGAGCTACAGTCTCTGATATCTGAACGGTCCCAGTATATCGGGTGCGCTCCTGCGGGGTCCGCTGGCACAGTACTGAAGCATCAGCGCTTAGCTGTTCGGTTTTCCCGCAGCACCCTCCCCTCGCCAACCAATGGGAGCACCCGGCACCAGCAGAGCTGAAACTTTATTGGCTGTGTCCTACATCAGTCAAGCCTCCTGGTGGCTGATAAACACGCCCCTGGTCAGAGCTGCGGGATTTCTGGTCATGAGGATTGAATGGCTGATGAGTCCGTAAGAGAATGAGTCAGAGAGATGAGTAAGGTGTGATCAATTTGTGGGGGAATTATTATTTTTTTTATCTCAGAACGGGATTATGCATAATGTTATTATGTATTGGCCTATAGACTGTGAAAATGGTGTGAATATGGCCTATATATATGCACTTCGTGACATTTTATTTATCTACATTGTCTAAATAACATTTTTGACTTTTGTATACGTGGAAAAAAAGTGAAAAAGGAAACCAGCATTTCATATCAAGTGCTTTTTTCAAGCTTATTGTATTTCTCTCATTTTAAACGGACAGTTTTCCCCCCACTAAAAATATTTTACAATTACTTTTGTATTCTTTATATAGGAATAAAATGCATTTAATGTTTCGATTGCACTCATATACCAGGCAGATTCTCTACTACATCTTACAATGTGTTGTCTTTGGAGCTTCGTCAGGTTTGGTTCCCAAGCGCGAGCCACATGCGCCTCCTAGCTGCCAAAAATAATCTGTTGCGCTGCTGTCTGTCACGCGCATGGAATTCCTCGTGGCAGCTGCACATAAATAAGAAATCTGTGAATATGGCCAGCACTTGTATTAAATCCCTGTAATTAAATAAGATGCAATTGTGCTCGCTGGATTAAGTAATTAACCCGTTTAGACCCATTGTCCATTCTAATGGACATCACTTTTCTCTGCTGCTTTTTGTCTTTTGGTGCAAAGCAAATCTTAAAGGAATAGATTAAATACTGCTAAAACAACCTACGCGTGTTATATCATTGCATTTTGATTAAATGTATATATATATACTTTTTTTTTTTTTTTTAAATGGGCAGTGTGTCACAGTAAGCAAAAGAGCTGTGAAGCTGTTACATTTCAGTAATTATATGATTTGTCGAATCTTCACCAAAATCGAGTTAGAATATCTCTATCTTCAGACAATGTTGGGCACAAGTTATTAAAATCATATTTTGTGTTTAACACCGTTTGCTTTACAACAACCGAAAGAGGGTATTGGCATTACCAACTGTCTGTTTGAAAACATATCAAAAGTTGTGGGTGGTGAGTGACGCATTAAACCCATGTATCCTATATAGATGTTGTCAACTGTAATGAAAATTGCAAATAACCATTAAAACTTTATCATAACTGATTATCATTTTTGACTGCGTTTAGAGTAGAAATAAAGCACGGTCCTTTTTTTCTCTCTCCATGGAATAGCCTATAATTCGTTTCGGAATGGGATGGAGTAGTCATCCAATCCCTTATGCTTCAAATAATAACTTTAGTGCCTTATATCCGTGCGTTGCCTTTACACTCTATCAAACTGTTGGTATATACCTGCTCCCCGTTTCCCAGCAACCAAATGTCACGGAGTGGAATAATGCAGGATCCACGGTGGCAAACACAAGGAACAGTCGGAGCGCCCCCTAGCGCATCACAGAGGCACTACACCCGAATGGTATGTAAGCCATAAAGAACATAGCTGAGTTTAGTGTCCCCTCAAGAAAGGAACATTTGAAGGAGCGTCTGAAACGTTGCTGTGCCAGAAAGAATCTTAACACCAGTGGAGTGTAAACATGAATCGCTTCCAAAAAGAGATTTTCTAAATCAAGTTTTGGCGAGCCACTGGCGCACTCACTCGACTTTATGCTTTAATTCCCACAAGGGTGCCGGAAGGATTGAATAGATTTGAGTTTTCATGAATATTTCAAGATTTATGGACAAACAGTGATTTGAATATGAGAATCAGATTATCTCCCCTTCTGTATTATAATGCGAGCATACCTCAACAGCATGAGGAGAGCTGACATTATGACTGGCACCCAGGCACGCTCTCTCTCTTTCTCTTTTTGTCACTCCTGTAAAGCTGATTTACGGAAATGTGACGTTTTGAGATTCAGAATAAGTAATTTATTCCATTACCTGTGTGAAAATACACAATTAAAGATTTATAGAGAAAATATAAACATGTGGTGGTTCTTTCTCCGTGGGATCACCCCCAAATTTGCCAAGCACAAACTCAAAGTTTTTGGCAAAGTAATTCATGCAACTGCGCTAATACGGCTTGTTTACTCACAATCATCATCTGTTCAAAAAGTTGTGAAGTATACTGCAGTGCTGCCAGGTTCCCAGCATGCACTGCATATGCGAACTGACCTGAGTTTAGGTCTAAAACATTTTTCCATGTTAAAATCGGCATGAAATGGAAGTATTTTCTTCCCTATGATGTTTATGTGAGTGAAACTATTTCTCAAACAAGAAAAAAAAAAAAAAAATGTGGACGGGACTTGATTTTGTCCATCAGGAGTTGATTGGATCATTGTAGTTTGCTATTGCTGTGATGTCATGTAAGTGACAGGTTGTCCCGCCCTCATGCCAGTAAACACGTCATCAGAGAAGAGAAGAAATGTTGCTGCAAGAGGGAGGGGAAGTTATTTTAATCAAAGATTATGATGGCACATGAATTAAAAAAATTAGTGTGCATATAAAGAAGAAGAAAAAAAGACAATTGTTCATTTGGATTTCATGGTGACTTTAGGTTTTGTGGGCCAACCATTTTCTAACAGTAGTTGTATAATAGTAGTTGTCCTGAGTGACTTCCATAATAACAACATTCCAGTTAACAAATCAAATTTTGAAATCAGGAATTAGAGAATATAAGATTTGTTTTTCCTCTTCAAGCTCAATTATCTTCATTTCTAGTGGAAGCGAATGGTAGGGCTGTGATTGTTTCTAGGAGTGTTGATCCAGGAACCAGTCCAATGTTGTGCAGTGTTGTGAAATCATCCTTGTGTAATTTTACACAAGTTTAAAGCTTGTTTTGATCAGTTAGCATGCTTTTTGGATTGTGTTTTTACAGTTCAGGATGCCATATTTAGATCTGCCATGGTAAGTCTGGAAAACAACGGGTAGTATCAGATTCTCTCATTAGGTGCGTGATGGACAAGTAACAGTGACAGAGCCTTTAAACCAAATCATCTTCTGAGTTCTAACTAAGTTTCACCATGTCAGAATCTTGAATCTGGAGCATCAGAGGAAAATATAGCCTCAGTTCTCAAATCCTGCTTCCCTTTCCCCCCAAAGAAAATAGACAGAAAACAAAAGAAAATTGAGTTTTCGGAGATAACAAAAGATGTCTGTTCTCACATCTTAATATCTGATGGCCATATGTGGCGTCGGTCTGTCGATCAGCCCTGCGTGTGGTTATGTGTGCGTCTGGACGTCTGGCTGCTTTCATAGAAACTCTCTGGTGTGCCTCTGGCCCGGAAGACCTTTTCATCTGCAGCCTACACATGGATATGTGTGTGTGTGTGTGTGTGTGTGTGTGCAGGTCTGACACTGCAGTGACAGGATGAGATGGGACAGAGAGTGCTGGTTGACAGGAGGATTGTTTTCACTCCAAAAGCCTTATTAAAAATGTAGCTGTCCCTCAGAGACTGGGTGAGGGTGTGTGTGTGTGTCTCTGCTCTTGGTCAGTCATGAGGAAAATGTAATGTGGTATTTTGTATTTGAGTTGTGTTAGAGGGTTTTGTGAAGTCTTCTCCTGTGTGAGTCGAATTTCACGTGAAACTTCAAACCCCAGATATCTGCATGTCAGCGTATATGACCCAAATAAGTCAAGAGTTTGACATGCTTTCACAAAAGAACCTGTAATAATTCAATAGCAACAAAGGTCAACGAAAAAAGCTCAGTTTTGTTCTATATCTCACTTCTAAGTAATATCCTGAGTTCGGAGAGTTTAGTTGTTAGCAACAGTTGCTGTGGTCATATTTAGGGAAGTCCCTGTTTAGGTCGATAGAATTTTTTTTTTTTTTTTAAAGAAGTAATTTCTGCTCACCAAGGCTATGCGAACCATAATGAATATTTTGTAACATTAAAAATACCTTTACTGTCACTATTGATAAAATGAATGCATTCTTGTCTTTGAAAATAAATAAATAATATATGCTACAACTATTACATCTCAGAGTAAAAATATAAATAATTAAATAAAACTGTTAATTGTGAGATAAAGAAGATGCAATTTGTTAAAAAACAAAACAAAATAAAGTCACAATATTTAGAAATAAAGATGCATCTGTGAGATGTAAAATCGTCATTAAAGAAATAAAATAAATGATCTTATCTAGCTGGCTTCCATATGAAACATTTAGCTGATAATTGGGTTTATTATTGTTAAGTTGCTTTGAAATACTCTGTTTTGTTAAAAGTGCTAAATAAATAAATGTGTCTTGAATTGCGCAGGTTTATCTTTAGGTCAATGTATTAACTAATATTTATATGCTTTTTAGGAAGGTTAATGAGAAATATACTTCCAGTTCATTAAAATCCCCAGAATCCAAATGTTTTTTTGGAAATAGTTTTGGACTTCAAATACTCAATAAAAATCTTCTCATAAACTCTATAAATGTGTGAGGAGATCTTTGAAGGTGGCACATTTAACACACCTCTCCTTATTGCTTTGATCATACACTCACAACTGCACGCAAGAACATTCTATTGATCATTCCAGTATGCCATAGTAATCAATACGAAATATCAATCAGAAAACTAAGGATGATAACAAAACTACATTCTAGGTCTCCTCTTTGACATGCAAATTACATCCAGTGCCAAAATGCAACACCCACACATGTGTGCACACACACACACAAGCAGGTTGTGATGAGAAACATGATCTGCGCAGGATCAAAAGAGATGCGTACAGCAGGATGAATAAATGGAAATGTGCGCTGATTTCATGTAGGTCAAGAAGTCTTTACACAAACACACACACACAAACACACTCACAATCCATTAAGATGCTCAAAGCAAAACACTTCAGCAATACAGCGATACCAGTATGATTACCTGTAATAGAGTTTTGCCCTTTCCGTCACATACAGGTAGCATTACCATAAATACATCAGCATGCTTCCCGTTAGCATTCAGTGTATGTTTCTTTGAGAGATTACTTGCATTAAAAGGTGCCAAACTTTAAGTATTTTGTGAGGGATCAGTTTTTGTGACACGTTGATGCAGCTGCTGTCAGATTGTTGTAACTGACTGATCATTCTTTCATTTTTTCAAGTATTTATAGTTAATAGAGCAACAAGACATGCTAAGAGAGAGAGAAAAAGAGAAGCAGATAGGGTTTCCAATGTCAGCAGAGGAAAATAAGGGGCACATTCTTTTTTATGCATTTTCTGTTTTACACATGTGCCATATGAGCCTTAAAAAAATGTAATCCAAAAATGAATTCCCCTTTAAATATTCTAAACTTTTTTCTTCTGTGAAAAAAAAAAGCTCGTATTTGTGCGCACGCAACGTTCAAGAGTCTGAACATAATTCAAGGTCCCGATTTTTTTTTTTTTTTTTTTTTGCTTATAGAAGTAATAAGTTGTAAATACTTTTGCAGTGATATACAGTGCCCTCCATTAAAGGGATACTCCACTTTTTTTTTGGAAATAGGCTCATTTTACAACTCCCCCAGAGTTAAACAGTAGAGTTTTACCGTTTTCGAATCCATTCAGCCGATCTCCGGGTCTGGCGGTACCACTTTTAGCATAGCTTAGCATAGATCATTAAATCGGACAGGACCATTAGCATTTCTCTCAAAAAAATGACCAAAGAGTTTTGATATTTTTCCTATTTAAAACTTGACTCCTCTGTATTTACATCGTGTACTAAGACCGACGGAAAATGAAAAGTTGCGATTTTCTAGGCTGATATGGCTAGGAACTATATTCTCATTCCTGCGTAATAATCAAGAAACTTGATTGAAGTTACTGAGCTGGGGACTATTTTCAGGCGCTGCGTCATATCATTACGCCTGCTGCACTCATGGTACGGCAGTAAAGTTTCTTGATTATTACGCAGGAATGAGAGTATAGTTCCTAGCCATATCAGCCTAGAAACTTTTCATTTTCCGTCGGTCTTAGTACACAGTGTAACTACAGAAGAGTCAAGTTTTAAATAGGAAAAATATCGAAACTCTTTGGTCATTTTTTTGAGAGAAATGCTAATGGTCCTGTCCGATTCAATGATTTATGCTAAGCTATGCTAAAAGTGGTACCGCCAGACCCGGAGATCGGCTGAATGGATTCGAAAACGGTAAAACTCAACTGTTTAACTCTGGGGGAGTTGTAAAATGAGCCTATTTCCAAAAAAAGTGGAGTATCCCTTTAATACTGGCACCCTTGGTAAATATGATCAAAGGCGGCTGTAAAAGTAAACCTGCATTGTTCATATTTTGATCTTTCGTTCAAAACATTCACAAAATCCTAACCTTTCACTTAAGTAAAACAATTGAAAGTGGTGGGAAACTCACATTATGAAATACATTTTTTTTCTCTAGTTCACTTTGGCCACAATTATTGGCACCAAATTATTGCAACATCCTTTTCCCATGAAAACAGCTCTGAATTTTCTCCTATAATGCCTGATGAGTTTGGAGAACACCTGACAAGAGTGAACACCATTCCTTCATACAAAATCTCTCCAGATCCTTCAGATTCCCAGATCCATGTTGGCACTTCTTCTCTTCAGTTCACTCCACTCATTTTCTATAGGGTTCAGGTCTGGGGACTGGGATGGTCATGGCAGAAGTTTCATTTTGTGCCTCCTTTAGTTGATTGGAACTTAATCATTACCCCGATTGTGGAAATTGGTATTTCCAATGCTTTAGCTATTTTCTTACAGACACTTTCTAATTTGTGAAGCTTAACAATCTTTTGCTGCACATATTCTTTTACTCTTAGTGATGAATGATTAAGGGGATTTGGCCTTTGTGTTTCCTCAAATTATACTCTTGTGGAACAGGAAGTCACGGCAGGACAATTTCATGCTCCTAGTCACCCTGATGTGCTAAAAAATCATAAATATGAATTGGAATATAGGGGTGCCAATAATTGTGGCCAACATGCATTGGAGAAAAACATTTAGCTCATAATGTGAGTTTCCCCCCACTTTCAATTGTTTAACTTCAATGAAAGGTTCGAATTTTATGATGTTTTTTGAATGAAAGATCAAAAGGATTAACAATGCAGATTTATTTTCACAGCTGTCTTTGCTCATATTTACTATAGATCTGGCTGTGTGAGACTCTATTTTGAATTATTTTTAAAATGAATTTCTCTGCAATCACTTTGATTCGGACTTACTGGAGCACATCTGCTTTAAAAAATAAACACATTTTAATGTCATGTTAATTTGTCTCACACACATTATAAATTACAGTTAGAAATTTAGCTTCTACTTAGGGAAATTAGAGAATCATGACTGTATATAAATGTCAAGATCAACAGACTCAGTTCAGTTATTTGTATTTTATGTTTTAGCAACAAATGCAGTGAAAACTCTAAAGAAACTGATTGAAAGTGAACTTATTGTCTTTATGTGTCCCTATTTACACATAAACAAGACATTCTGATCTGAACAGTGCAAACAAAAGTGCAAAAGCCAACAGATAAAAGTTAGCTAGTGGTAGCTGCCCTCCCTTGATCTTCCTTGATCCTTCCCATGCATAGCACTCATGGTGTTTCACGTCCATTTTTTCGTGATTCTTATCTGAATTTTGTAACATTGACCATTTTATGCAAAATGGATCAAATAAATCCCATGGCGTTCACAACCGGTCCCTGGTCCCCAGCATGCAATAATACGTACACTTTGTCCCTTATAGATGATTAATACATAAAGCATTTCTCTTCCCTTAAATACAGGATGATTCTGTATTATATGGGAAACTGTCCTGTAACATGATCTATGGCAGTTAGTATAAAAAACTCCATAAAAACAAATGTATAAAAAACAAAATCCAGTGAGTGGTGGAAAATGTGCCACCTACTCACCTAAACAGAATTTGCATACGACTCCCTGCTTCCTTCCTGTCTGTGTCCTTGTGCGCACTCGTTAGATGGTAGACACAGAAAAATATATGGATCCTGTGGGATGTCCAATCTAACCACAAACGGAGCACATTTCAAACTCAATTAGCCATATAACACCCTCTTTAGAGGAATCGGAGCAGAGAGATCTTGCTCTGATTATCAGCATAAAGGCTAAAGCACTCAAATCTTATAGACCAAAAAAGGCTAACATATCCATAGAGCAGCAGGTATGATCTATTTCTCCAGCCCCCAGATATAAACACTCGAATCAGCAAAGAAAGCAGCAATGAATCACCTTAATGTGTGGTCAATTACATAACCGAAGAGCGAAACTTATAAGCCTGCGATAGGACTGCTATCCACCCACTTTCGACACCCTGTGAGGCCCATTTTAAGCTTATACGTTTTAATACGTATGGAGTGCTCTAATGTAATTCACATATCATTGAACCCCAGTGGATTTCAACAGTCTCCTCTTTTAAGTAAAATTGCTTTTTTAATTTCAATTCCTTTGTTCATAGTCTGTACACTCTCAGAAAAAAAGGTACAAAAGCTGTCACTGGGACAGTACCCTTCAGAAGGGTTCTAATATGTACTAATATGTACACGTTTGGTACCAATGTGTACCTTTGAGGGACTGAAATGCACTCTTTAGGTACAAAAGTGTACCTTTAAAAAGGTACCGCCACAGTGACAGCTTTTGTACTTTTTTTCTGAGAGTGTACCCTCATGCATTATTAGAACGGTTATGTAGCTTGTCCTTATTTCATGACTTTGCAGAATACTTGGTCAGTCACAGCTTAACTGACCATTGGAACGTGCTGGTGATACTTTAATGTCATTCTGCGGACTTAAACTTGACTTAACTGTTAGTTATTGGCTGTTTTAAAAATGGTATTTAATTATTTTTGACCTCAGTTTAAAAAGTTATAATAAAAAAAGTTAAAGGTACGGTAAGCGCACCAGCACCGGAAAGCTTTTCTAAAATTAATGCGGGTCTTGCCTGATCATAACCATTCTTTTTCCAGTGGTATTCCTCTGACCTTGTCTCTTTTGCTAGGTCTCTCAGCCATCTCTCTTTCAACAGTCTTTCTTCAAATCTCCATCTTACTCACCCTCTCTCCTCCCCATCATGAGTGTATATGGCTCTCGGTCCGATCCACTTTCAGCAGCGTTTCTCAGAAATCGCTTACTGCAGCTTTAAGAGGATCATGTGACACTGCAATGACTTCTGAAAATTCAGCTTTGCAACCACGGGAAGAAATTACATTTTAAAATATAATAAAATAGAAATAAGTTGTTTTAAATTGTAATAATATTTCACAATATCACTGGCCTTTTGATCGAATAGTCCTAAATATAGCCTCGGTGAGCATAAGAGACTTCTTTCAAAAACAAACAAACAAACAAAATTAAATATTTATGTACTGCTTGTAACCATAATATCATCTAAAAAATCATTTTGCTTGAAAGTTGGTGTCTGATATACAATATTGTTGAAATGTTTGTTTTGTTAGACCAGATGTTTTGTATTTCATCAACTGTGCAACCTTCAACTTTGGTCATTCTTTTTCTGTTATAATAGTATATATTATTATGCTCCCATCATATATTTTATTTTTTAATTGTGAAAGTATTTTTAAAGGATTTCTCTGTAGATGTCTCCGGAGCTCCAGTGGTTTTTAAATGAAGGTTGGGTCCAGGTGGAGCCCAAGTTAAACTGCTTGGTGGTTCTGCACCAGTTACACCTCCACACTTGTTCACACACACATCTGTCAACACACCTGGGATAGAGGCCCTGTGAGACACTAAGCTATTGTTTTCGGATGCAGAAGTCCAGTAGTATTTATTGACCATGAGACATCTATGGCAGCAGGCAGTCTGTAAGGACATCTTATGGACAGAAACGACTATTTGGCAGGTCTTTTATTCCAGAGCCTTTTATAAAAATCACTCAAAGTTACTTCGAATTCCACATTCATCTTTGAGTCAGTTTGTATGGCAGGTGGACAACAAAAAGAAAATGAAAAAGCAAGGAACCACGGGCAGGCTTGACACTGGCTGGCACCGAATCGTTTGTGATGTCTCTGTTCACTTTTTCACTTCGACATATTGCAGTCGCTTCAGCAGGGCAGCTTTTGAGCAAGATCAAAATTACAGTGGTGTTTTTCACAGCCAAATTGTGACAGGGGTGAATGAAGACAAAAAATCCCAGGTAGGGAGAAGGGAAGATTGCATAGCAGCTGTTACAGGGCATGGGATGCTGCTGGATGAATCATTTTATCTGTGCATTCCCATGTAGACCCGAAATACTCTCTCCGTGTCATTTGTCATCCAAAGCAGCCATTAGATGAGTTTGCATTTGGTGTGTTTTGAGGGCAGGAGTGAGGTGCAGATTGTTTTGGCTAATTGAGTTAACACTCTCTCTCTCTCTCTCTCTCTCTCTCTCTCTCTCTCTCTCTCTCTCTCTCTCTCTCTCTCTCTGTTTTTTGTTTTTTTTGCTCTATTTTTGCTCACTTCATCCCCCCCCCATTCTACTCACAATGTTGTTTGTCATCACAGCCGAAGATGTTCTGCGTCATATACTGTCAGTATGCATCTGCCCACACACACACACAAGTTCCTTCCTGTGTCGAGTCTCTTTTTCTCATTCTGCATATAGCTTAATTATCACCCTTCTTAATTAATTAAATCGATAATTAATTCAAATATACTTTTAGAATTAATTATTGCTGTATTCATGATAATTAACTCTTTTAATTAACCTAAAATTCTAATTCCTCTGCGCTGATGAGGAGCACAGAGAGAGAGCTGTGGACTTTTGTTTACCACAAACCATCATTAGACCCCCAATGTCACAAAGGAACTGCATTTATGTCTGAGTGTGTGTGTGTGTGGCTCAGTGAATAATTTCTCTGTGTAACATTCAACTTAAGTAATCTGCATAGTATGAAGATTTGCATGTATGGTTTCCACTAATTAATCTCTCTCTGCCTCGATGGATGGATGGATGAATGGATGGATGGATGGATTGATTGTCCATATTTGACCCAAACATGGGTTGAAATAACCCAGCATTTTTTAGTGTTGGCTACAGAGAGCAAAGTTTTGAAAGAACCACAATTACACAGTTCACCTTTAAAAAACAACTATCATACACCATTTCAGCTCATTTAATACAAATGCATGCATGAGCAAACATGTAGGCCTGTTAATAATGACTATAACTGAGTGTTGTCTAAGCCGCTATTCATAAATGTAAAACATTGAGTATAAACTTCAATACAGTGTCTCTATCAGAAACACCATAAATGCTCTCATCTTTGACCTCTTTTTCTTTTCTGAGGAGGTTGACGAGAGTTGCGTGTGTAATGAGGATAAAACATGGAGGTTTACTGATAACACAGTACCACAGACAGAGCAAAGAGCCACATTAATGAGAAAAATAATTTCTATTAACTTGACAGTTGTCTAAATATGCAGGCTGTCCTTCAATATGTGCAGAGTTTGTGTGTGAGCGCAAGTATCCGTGAAGCGTAGCAAAAACCAGGCTGAATTTAATGACATGTATGACAATTAATGTGCTGTCCAAGGAAAGAGACACAAATTTAATAAGCCACTGAGTTTAGCGTGTGCGTATGTGTGCTCGTTGCACTCGTCTCATCACCGTGCCTGTCTCGGGGGCTCCCGTTGTAATCTCCGTTTTTCTTTTCTTTTTTAGCCTTCCGCCGTAATAGGAAACATGCGTTTAATTAATTTAATAAGGTCAGAAATTATTACCTCCATACAAGGGATTTCGTCTTGCCAAGCTGCTCCCATCATATATTTTATTTTTTAATTGTGAATGTATTTTTAAAGGTATTTCTCTGTAGATGAATCCGGAGCTCCAGTGGGATGGTTTTTAAATGAAGGTTGGGTCCAGGTGGGGCCCAAGTTAAACTGCTTGCTGGTTCTGCTCCAATTACACATCTACACTTGTTCACACACACATCTGTCAACACACCTGGGATAGCAGCCCTGTGAGAATCTAAGCTATTTTATTCTGAGTGGAGAAAATTGTTTTCGGATGCAGAAGTCCAAACTAAATGAAGGCTTCACTCAGAGATTGGAGACCCTCATGACTGTAACTTGTGAAAGTGCTTTTAAAACTCTGCCCAACGGCAGGGTGGAAAAAATTCAACCAGGAAGTCAATATTTACCCCTCACTCTGCACCACGCCATATCCTTTGAAAAAAAAAAAAAAAAAATTCCTTTCAACGCTGGGAGAGGGAGTACATTTTAATTAAAAGGTGGTGCAATGTGTCTTTCTTTGTGTGTTTTTCTTTCCTGTGAAGGAGGAAGTAGAATGTCTGATTAGTGCATGTGACATTTAGATGAGTCTTCTACACTTTGGGGCAACGGCGGTTAGGAACGTGTTTATTGTGTGGGTGGGTGTTTAACTTTTTATAAACAAGTGCATTTTGGAAGATCTAAATAACTCACCAGGGCCACCAATTCCACTCTGCCTTTGTTTAAACACACACACATGCATGCACACACACACGCACACCTTTAAACCTTTGATATATGCCATGTTTGCTCAGTCCTTTTTGTGTTGATCAGGAAATGGCATTCACAATCACAACCCATTTTGCTTTCATAATCTGACATATTTCTAAGTGAAACAATATATTTAATGACAAAGTATCAGAATATCCGACATTCAAAAACAAATGAAGGGATTTGTCTTTTAAATAATAATACAAAATGATCAAACAAATAATAATAATAATAAAGATCACACATAAGACAACACTCCCCTCAAATTCCTGTTTCATCAGATTATGAGAAGTGGATGGATTTTACAAATGGTGATTTTAAGGGAAGGACAAAACACATTGATTAATCATGCAAATTAAGATTATGAATTTAGATTTCATTCTCTCTCATTTTGATTTTGATTTCATTCTCTCTCTCAAGAAATAATAATTCAAAAATTTGTTTTGACTACAAAAATAAATGCATTCACTCTATGAAATTCCTATTCCCAGCATAATTCCATGGATGTGCTCATGGCAGTTTCATGACAGGCGAGAGCCGGACAGTGGGGAGTCGTGTGACAGCCATTAGAGTGACTGACAGGTGTTGAGGAGGAGAGGGAGGTGCACTGGCAGGGTCGCCCCTGTCACTCACTGACTCACCTCTGTCTGCATGAAAAGCGCACAAACTGATTTACGCCATGGGTCTTGTATATAGATGAAGTGTGTGCAGAGAAGGTTCTTCCCCTTGTTTGTAGCAAACTCACTATTGACAACAAAACCAAACAAAAGACAACGTGACAATCTCTTCCTGGGTTGGACTGACAAATAATCATTCTGTCATCTTTCCACTTTTCTTTCTCCTCACGTTTTTCTTACCTATTATTTAAAAGTGTACAGCACTGGCACTTGGTTTTGAGCACTACTGACGCCGTGAAACCCCTGACCACACACCATTAGGATGTGGTTCAGCCATGTGTTTGAATGCCAAATACACATGCAAAGTCACTGGACATCTCGGCCAACTGCAGCCTACCTCTCATTTCAATAACATTTGTGTTTGACCTTAGTCTCTCTTTAGAGGAGGCAACCGTAGAGCACTGTTGGCAAGATATGAGTGGGAGTGGATATTCATACCCCCTGTTAGTCCCAAATATGGATAGGATATACAAATATGCTGTCCAATTCCAAGAAAAACATAAAAAATATATTCTATCAATTTTCATAGTCAATTGATAAATAAATGGTGCAAATATTGGCGCCCTTTGTAAATATGAGCAACACTGACTGTGAAAATTAGTTTTTGCAATTTCTCCTCTTTCATTCAAAATATTTGCAAAAATCTAACTTTAAACCAGTGAAATAGGTGAAACAACATTATTATCCTAAAACTTTTATTTTTCTAAAATATATGTATTCCACAATGTTTGGCACCCCTTCATTTAATATTGTGTGCAATGTCCCTTTGCCAAGATACCAGATCTGAATCGTCTCATATGATGCCTAAAAAGGTTGATGAACATATGGCAAGAGATCTGAGACAATTTCTCCATATAGAATCTCCAGATCCTTCCTATTCAGAGGTTCATGCATGTGGACTCTTTTCTTCAGCTCAGCCCACAGGTTTTTATGAGGTTTGGGTCGAGACTGTTCTGCCCATGGCAAAACCTTTATTCTGTGGTCAATCAAGTGTCCTGTTGCTTTTTTGTTGTTGTTCTTTTTAGATTGGATCATTGTCATGCTGGAAGATTCAACCATAGCCCAATTTAAGCTTCCCGAAAGGGTCAGTCAGATGTTGATTTAATATCTGTTGGTACTTTGATACCATGTATCATAACAAGTTGTCCAGGGCCTTTGGAAGAAAATTAGCCCCACAGCATTAAAGATCCACTACCATACTTCACATTGAGGATGAGGTACTTTATTATAAAATAAAGGTAAGCTTTATTTTGGTCTCATCTAAAACCCAATCCGGCTGAAAGTTCCAATAACGCCTGGAAAACTGTAGGTGCATGAGATAGCTGTTTGATGGCACCAAAGGCTTTTTTATTGCAATCTTTCCAAACAAGTTGTGGTAATAAGTGAGGTCCGATCAAAGTTTTGGAGACTTTCTGACCCCAAGACCCAACTAGCATCTGCGATTCTCCAACTTGGATCCTTACGATTTGTTTTGCGACTCAAGACATCCTCCTCAGTGCGTTTGGGGCCAATACAGACAAACGTCCTCTTCCAGTTAGATTGTTACTATCCCCAGTTGATTTAAACTTAATTATTGTCCAGATAGCGGAAATGAGTATTCCAACAATTCAACTATTATCTTAAAGCCATTTCATGATTTGTACAGCTCAACAACCTTTTGTCACACATCATTAATGTATTCTCAGGTCTTTCTCATAGTGATGGATGGCTATAGGAATTTGGCCTGTGCGTGTCATATTTAGAGCCCAGGGAAATGGGAAGTAAGGACTTTTGACTAGTATAAACAAGTAGTAAAAGTTGGCCCAATTTACGTTTCAAAAGGAAATACACCTCTAGAAGAAAGTATGTTCATCAAGCAAATCTTTAAGGAAGACAGTGATAAATTCCTGTAAGCTAAGTCAGCTTGTATAATACGGTCATATTTATTACCAACAACTTCATCACGCTGTCGCTTTTCATTTCTTCAGCTTCCCGTTGCCCGCAGTGGACATCTGATCAACTAACCTGACAGCTTCAAGCTCAGTTAGTTTACACTTTCTCTCACACTTCTCATCAGCCTCTAGATATGATAAAGTCAGAGTGTCCAAGCAGCACATATCTTCATTGCCTCAAATGAGGACTGATCGGACAGACAGAATGAATGTAGACTTTTGAAATACTTTAAGAAGTCTGTGAAATCTAAACCAAAATATTTACTTTTGCATAAGAGGTGGCACTCCAACACATTTCAGTTTATGACAGGTGACACAATACTTTTGAGTGTTTGACAGCAGCTTAGTGAAATGTCAGGTGACAGTGTCTATGCCGAGGCAGTCAATAAGCTCTCACAGGTTTGAATGGGAACGTCTGTTAAGCTTAAGAGTGTAGGCTGTAGATTTCCATCAAGGCTCAGTCAGTGGGTTGCCATGCTCACAGTTTGCACATGAGGTGTGTGTGACGGTGCTAAAATTTGGGTTTGCAGAATGAAAATGTCATTTAGAAATGTGTTTCTTTATCTGGTGAGTGGCCAATGAACGGTTTCTATTGGCCTGAGTATCTCATTGATAGCTGGTCTGTGTGCTTGTGAGGATGTGTGTCTCTCCGTGTGTCGGGAAATGGGTCTCTTATTGCTGTTCGGATGAAGAAAAGCAGTGTTTTAATCGGAGGCTCATTCCCATTACAGAGTTGACGGGATTCATAACAGTTAAGCAGAGAGAGCCTGGGGGCCGGCCGGGGCCTGATGGCTCCTAAATTGGCTCTTTTGTTGGACATGCATTAAGGAGGACGACTGACCTTGCTAGTGCCTGCTGGAAATAGCGATGAGAGACACAGCCTTTGTGTTCTGAGTGAGCCTTAAGGTGCAACACAAATCACACTGTCAACTTCAGCACATGTCAAGAGAAAAGTGCCACACAGAAACACACACACACACACACACACACACACACACACACACACACACACACACACACACACACACACATATATATATATATATATAGCTTTATAAAGGGGAACCATTGATATATAGTGGAGCCACTACAGACATCAGTGGTGTGCACAGAGGAGGGCTATTTAGCCCATCTTCCTTTTGTTCATCAAACTTGAAGTGTGCTTCTGGTAATCAAGCAATTGATGTGTGTGTGTCAAGTGTGTGTCACCCTCGCTCAAATAGGGGCAAGGGGACACACACTGTCTGAACTGCTTCTCTTTATTCACCATATTTCTTTTATATATGTGAGTGATAGACAGACAACACCAAATGAGACAATACAGTCAAACAGAACGCTTCCTGAAGACCACAAAGCCTACGCTGTTGTGATCCGGCGTCCTTTTATAGCTTCCGCATCACCGTCACATGCGGCGTCACGAGTGACATAATGACGCAACACCAATCTAGTTCCATACAGGCTTCAGACGCGTCACACTGAAGGCGATCCCCAATGTGTCGATTCTCGACGCAGCGCGAGTTCCCTCGAAAGGGAACTAATAAAACTCTTGTTAGGATTTTCTATTATAGTCCTTAAATATTATTCACAGAAAATTGTGAATGCATACAGCAAAACAAGACTGTATTAAATAAAAATAAAATGATTTCTATAGACACTGGCAGATAAAGAGGCTGATGAAGTCAGAGTGGAAGCAGCAGTATGAGAAAGGCAGTAAAGAAGAAAAGAGGAAACAAGAAAAAAATAAAAGGTAAGAAAATGGGTTATTGAAGAGGCTCGATATTAGAGAGGAAGAGGATATGGTGCAATTTGTCATTAAAGTTTTCACAAATACAACAAACAGAAGAGTAGTGCTCTTGATAAAGTGGATTTATAGCAGTGGTTCTCAGCTGGATTTTATTTCAGGACTCAAATGTGAAAATGTTTCGTACACAGTTATGCACTGCCTTTGATGTCGAAAGTTGATGTTGATCCCATTTTTAGGTTGTGACCCTTCATTTGAGAACCACTTTTAATTTAATTGAGTAGTGTTCAGATAAAAAAAAAGTTAAGTGCATGCTAATTAATTTAGTTTTAAGTTTTATATCAATATGCTCCACACTTCATATCACACTGATGAGCACCTCTTTTTTGTTCTTTGCTTAGAAGTAAAAAGAAGTTTGGAAATACCTTTGCAGGGATATACTATTAAGGAACACCCTTGACGCCATCCAGCTTCCTCGCTGCTGAGAGTGACATTTAGATTAATATATAAATATGTGCTGCACGCTTTCCTCTCAATAAGAAAATAAACACACAACAAAAATTACAGCGGTGAGAAAAAGGCAGTTAAGGAAGCATCTGATCACAGCGATGTGGATATGTTTGCAAAAGTGCCACAGTGCCAACTTCGAGTCAGTAAAATAATAATAAAAACAATAATTTAATGGTGGTATCCAAAACATTTAATTTAATTCAAGTAACGTTAATATATTAGATACATTTTAAAACTTTAATGCACATGAATAATAAGCCTAGTAATAAGTAGATATTTAAAATACATCAGTAACTGATATCATAGTTTAACACAGACAAAATCATAGTTAAGGCTTGCTTTACGTGTTGCTCGACGAGGATTTCTTAATCGTTGCGACTTTCAATCTTGAGGAGACAAAATGCCACAGAGGCTCCCGCCGCGGAGTGAAGAAGAGGTGGAGTTACGAGGATTCTCAGACAGTTGAAGTGTCCAATGGAGTTAAGAGATTTGCTCTCAAGCTATTTTCAACACTTTAGATTGGTTTATAATTTGTAAAAATAACAGACCCACGTGGAGACTGACAAAAAGCATCGATTTGTGAAAAAATATGACATTGACAAAATTTGGACATAGGAGATTTATGCCTGACAACGACGTTATGTATGTTTATGTGAGACTATAGTTTGAATTAATCCATTTTCTTTGCATTAGACATTTACATTCCAAAACAGCTCTTTCGGCATTAACCTGAACAAGTGTTCATTTCATGTGTCATAAAACAGTAGAGAGGCTTTCGGGATCACGCATAACCGTCTTTGGCTTTTTCCGAAATCCTTCACATGAAAATCCATCTATAGGCTTTCATAGACAACCTAGGAAGTCAGAGATGGTCTAATTTTTCATTACAAGCTGTTCACACATTGGCAATACAAAAAGTGATTAATACTTGGACATTCTTACATATAGCCCCTTTAATGTGGCTTAATGCATTAAGACAATGGTAATTGATAACCACATTAAAGGGGGGGTGAAATGCTCATTTTCACTTAATCTCCTGTTCATCTTGAGTACCTATAGAGTAGTATTGCATCCTTCATATCTCCAAAAAGTCTTTAGTTTTATTATATTTATAAAAGAAAGATAGGATGTTCCGAGTCTTTCCGGAAAAAAACGAGCGGCTGGAGGCGGGCCGTGTGGGCGAAGCTTAGCTGTGCTAACGCGCCGAGCTAACAACACACAGAGACATTTGAACCAGTTTTACTCACCGCCCGGTTCCAACGCACGACCGCGAACCTTTATCATTGTGACTGCTCGATCCTTAAGCATTAGACGATCTGTAAATCCGTCAATCTGGGCTTTGTTTATAAAACAATCATCGTCGAAATGCAGGGAACAAACAGTCTTGCACAACTCCCTTGATGCTCTGAAAAAAACAAACTCCATCCACTGGTCCCTTAACGCTGGGTTCTTTGGGAATCTGTGCAGGGTTGTCTTGCCCTGGCAACCAAAAACACACTTATTTGGTGACATTGACTTCCAAACGCCGAGCAGAGCGCTTTGATGAGGTACTGCTTTCGCTCTCTCACTCTGGTCTACGAGTGCGCGCGCGCCCGCGCTATTCATGGAGAAGTGCCCTTAGGACCCATATAAGGAAATTCCGCCCCAGCTGACGTCACACAGGCCATACTCGAAAAAAACTTTCCGAAACTTGTGACAAACCGGAAGGACAATTTCTGGCACAGAAATACTCCTTCAAGCGTACAATTTAATTTTTGAAACTTTGTCCATGTTTAGCATGGGAATCCAACTCTTTAAAAGTGTAAAAAACTCAGTATGCATGAAATAGCATTTCACCCCCCCCCCCCCCCCCCTTTAAGTATATGCCTTATTAGTAAAACATACTATGTACAGGCAATCAGGTGAACATAGAAGCATTTTCCCATATAAACCATTAGGCCTATATACATAAAAATGCCTAATGTACAATTTAGCGCATTACGTTCATATTCTTGGTCCATGTATATAGTATGCATTATCAGTGTGTTGAATATTGAAATATATTAGATTGTGTTAAATGTTTTTCACGTTAAGACTGAAAAAAGCGTTTTTCATCGCTTTTGCCCAAAACTTGCAGTTTGTTCACATATCTTAGATGTTCTTTTTTTGAGCGGCATTCTAGATATCTGAAACACGTTGAAACAAATGAAAAATGGTCAGGTCTGTACTGCAGTTCTCTGGATGTTTTCCCCTCCAGGTCTCCGCATGAGTCAAGTGACTGAAAACTATGCAGAGCAGTCATCACATTATATGGTCACCACAATCACTTTAGCAAAAATAAAGTCAGAAAACTATTAACTCTACTTCATTCAAGCTAGATTAATTTATTTTCTTTAAATGAATAAATAAATAACAACTTTAAGTCTTCAAATCGACCTTTCCAGAAGCTGACGGATGAGAGTGGAGGGATATGGTGTTGATTTGGGGACAAGATTTGATGTTAGCCATGTCCAGAGGGGTGTACAGGCTATTGAGATCTGCTGATAGCTATCATCAGGATGCAGGTCCCACTCCCTGCCCAGCAAACTCTTCTGATGAAGAACGAATACAAATCGCATCGCTTTAGATTCCAATTCCCCCTTCCTTGCACCCAGCATGTTAAATCTATCATTTCACATCAGGTAAAAGAGGAGAAAGAAAAAAGAAAAGAAAGGAAGAATAGAGGGAAGGGGAGTGAATTTTATGTAAACCCTTGAATGCGATGCATACAATGCCAACCACTTACTGTAGATCAGTCTGTGCGCAAACACCATTTCCTGCATGAGGACGTTAAGAACTGGTAAGACCCTCAAGGGAAATTCGGATATTGGGATCATTTGCACCCTAAACACAGTTCAAAAAAAAAAAATTCACTTTGGTGAAATGTGTTTATGCACCATAACATGCAGCATTAAGCGGATTGTGCATTTTAAAATATATTACAAAAAAAAAATGTCATCATTTACTCAACCTAATGTCTTTCAAAAGCTGTATGCCTTTCTTTTCATCTGAGAACAAGCAATTTCTTTTGAACTTTCTAATCATCAAATAATCCTGTAAATTTCCACAAAAATATTACACAGAGAAACTGTTTTTAACATTGATTATAATAAATGTTTCCTGAGCAGCAGTTATTAAAATAATTTCTGAATTGTAAAACTATTTCACAATATTACTCTTTATATATATATATATATATATATTTGATCAAATAAAATGCAGCCCTGGTGAGCAAAAGAGGATATGCATATAAATTATAATGCATATTATATATATTATATATACATTTTTTTTTTTTTTTTTTTACCGATCCCAAAATTTGGAAATGTACTGTATGGCTTCGGAAGATTTGGAATATCGTGCACAAATTGTATAGGCCCCTTTTATGATGTTTTTCTTTTTCTTTCTAAGGCCTCGTTGTGTATAACTGAATAACTGTGACCCATATTCGAATTTATGTGTTTACACTTGCCATACTATCTGAAACATTGCGCATGTTTAAAGGGTTAAATTCTCTTGCACAGATGTACGGACACAAAATATGCTTGATGCTAGCTCTGCGATATATGCGAAGTTTGCCAAACATCATTTTGAGGCGAAGGAGGATGAAAAGTTCCATCATTGCACATATGCTTCAGTTATTGTGTGTGAGAGAGATCTCAGAACTAGTGGAAGCATATTGTGTTTAAATATTGGCTTTAACGAGGAGCAGTGGGTCCGAAATTTTGTTGTGTACAACAATATGTTGTGTCAACGTTTGTTCACATTCCTCTCCTTCGACGACACAACGTTTCGTCGGGCCTTCCGTCCCTTTGCAGGTCGGGGTTTCTCTCGTCATTAAACCGCGGAGACGTTGCCTAATGCCTCAGAAAATCCGATCTGCCTGTTTACATGACTGTCGCATTGGCACATATCTGATTTATTTCCACATATGAATGAGGCCTGAAACCGATCTTGAAATATCCGAATGCATGCGTTTTTTTTTTGTTTTTTTTTACACGGTCATAGAACACATCCGATCTGTGTCACATATGAACAAAATATCGGAATTGGGTCACGTTTCACTGACAGTGTAAGCAAGGCCTAAATGTCTCCTTTAAAGGAATAGCTCACCCAAAAACTAAAGTCATTCACTCTGTATGACTGTATGACTTTGTTCTTCTGTGTAACATTAAAGAAGATAAAAGAGAAATGTCTCCGTGTTTTTGTAAATACAATGAAAGTCACCGGATACCAAACTCTTAAAAACATATGCGTTTGTGTGCCATAGAAATAAGTAAATCATACAGGTTTGGAACAACATGAGGTAAATCATAAGTAAATCATACAGGTTTGGAACAACATGAGTAAATGATGACAGAATTATTCAATTATCACCTATTTCTTGAAAACAGCTACAAACAGCAAGGTTTTAAATTGTGGTAGAAAACATACACAGTGTACAGAGTGTGCTGCAATGAGACAGTCACCATGAGGTGAACTCATCTCCACCACCACAAACAACGGGTCATTAACGTCCACAGAAAAATGCTCCAATCTCCCATTACCCACCCAATCATCACTCTCTCTCTCTCTCTCTCTCTCTCTCCCTCTCTGACTCTGTTTTGAGGAGGGGAGTCAGTGCTTGATGATGTGAATGAAGAGGCATTGTGTTACTGTCAGACTAACTGCAGCTTTCTGCCAGGCAAAGAGACTTTCATTCCCAAGCCAAGGTTAAAAAAAAGAAAGAAAAAAAAACTGCTAGTGCCAAATTATAGAACGGACTGAAAGAGGGAGGAATTGAGGGTGAGTGGAAGAGAGAGAGAGAGAGAGAGAGAGAGAGAGAGAGAGAGAGAGAGAGAGAGAGAGAGAGAGAGAGAGAGAGAGAGAGAGAGAGAGAGAGAGAGAGAGAGAGAGAGAGAGAGAGAGAGAGAGAGAGAGAGAGAGAGAGAGAGAGAGAGAGAGAGAGAGAGAGAGAGATGGTTAGGTTTAGATGACACAAGGCTAGAGTGAAAGGGTAATTTGCTTTTCTTCTTATAGCTGCATTAGAGTCAATGTTGGCTAAATGACATTCTCCCTCAACTAATTGTTTGGATATATCAGAACCCCTTGACTAGAGTTTCACAGAGATAAACAAAGAGAGAAAGATGGAGAAAGAGAGAGAGAGTGGATAGATGCAGGGGTGAAGTAAGAGATAAACAAGATAGATTGTGAAACAATAAAAGGGACCTGGGGACAGACGGCAGAGGAAAGTATGTTGAGGACAAAATTAGCTGCTCCATTTCCATTGGTAGAAAATGTTTGCTTTTGTGTATGTGATAAGACTCAGCACAAATTAGTCTTCAATTATGTGCTATAAAAGCAGAACACTTGATAGAAAACATTAGCAGAAGCAGGCTAGTAGCCAAAACACCTAATCAAGTCCAAACTTTAGCACATAGTCTTTATATATCTGCTAGATTTACATTTTTCACTTACTTAAATGGTTTCAGCTGCAGCTGTGAATCTGTGATGTCTGACATTGGTGTCATGTCACCCATGTGTGTCTGTGTGTGAAGGGGGAAACAATATGTTACTAACACAATAGTACCTTACAAAACAAAGAAGGGCTACAGTAGGTGAGATAATCTCAAACTTGCACTTGTATTTCAATCAGCATCTGTGGAGAGAAGGTTAACCTGCAGGAAGAAAAACACATTTTGTATTGCATTTGTACAAATAATAGAAAGAAGCAATGCACTAACACTTTGATGCATGTGTTGGCTGTAAAACCTCAGCCATGAATAGCTTTTTAAGGCTTTGTGTGTGTATATGATTGAGAGTTGGTCTCCTGGGATGAAGAAGAAAAGAGAGACAAATAAAACAGGGCAAAGCTTAAATATGGCCAAGGTTATGGTCGATTTTCTACTGATATTAAGAAATGCATTTCATTGTTGTTACAAATGAGATTTATATGAACTCAGCTCTGTGCAAATAGTAAGAATTGACTGAATTGCTTCACCACTCATATAAATCATGCACACAAATAAAAATGTTTTAATCAAGACCCTTGTTCTCTCTTGAAGGCATACTATTAGCAATGAGTTCTCAGTGCTTGTATTGAATGCATGTGCCGCTCTGAACATTAATAGTGAGATCAGTGAGAATGTGTGAGCCTGCATAATGTGAAGAATATAGAAAAAACTCAGTGGGGAATATTGATGAAACATGCAACCAACAATATTACAACTCAAGGAACCATTCAAATGTTTGGGGTCTGTGAGGTCTTTTTGTTTTAGAAAGAAGTCTCTTATACTCTCCAAGGCTGTATTTGTTTGATAAAAAACAGTGATGAAATAATATTACAATTTCTATTTTATTACTGTAATAGCCATTACTCCAGTCTTTAGTGTCACGAGATCCTTCAGAAATCATTCTAATTTGCAGATTTGGTTGTAAAGAAACATTTCTTATAATTATCAATGGTGAAAACCAATGTGCTTTTTTTTGATGAATAGAATGGCATTTATTTGAAATAGAAATCCTTTGCAACATTATAAATGTCTTTACTGTCACTTTTAATCGATTTAATGCATTCATGTTAATTAATTTTTTTTGTTGTTGTTGTTTTTTGACAGACAGTCACACACACAATCAACAAGAATCAAAATGTGTGTGATCTAAGGTGTCAATAATGGCAACAATGATGTTGATTATAATTATTTTTATAATTGTTGATTATGCTATTGTTGTTTTGTTTTTTTCCCCTAAAGCAGCAAAAACAAATCATTGATCTCTCAGCAAAACATTCCTTAGCCATTTTCAAAATCTTTAACCCTATTTTTTTTATTATAAACTCACATATTGTTCAACAAAAATGTAAAATTCATAAGGACTGAAAAAAAAATTCATACAATTGAGCTTTGTCCTCTCAAAACATCAACAGCCACAGAGTTGTTTAAAACATTTTCTAAATGGGATGATTTCAATCAATTTTAGTTTTTGTATAAAATGGGACACCTCTGCACTGTATCTTTTTTTCTTGATGAAACTGAAATCAGTGAAGCTCACAGCTGAATATTTCATCACCAGTCTTTCTCTTAACCCTCTAAAGGACATGCAGCTATACCGTACACTTCTGTTTTATGGGCCTTTCACACAGGACGCGGTATGCGCGGCGCTTGCCGCTGGGTTCAGCGTTGCCCTTCAGATACAACGCGATTTGCGCTGCGCAATGACGTAGGCGGAGTTTTAAAAACTTTTAGCGGGAGCTCTATTACTGTTGTTCCTCCTTTCGGTCAGCAGCAAACAATGTATCTGTCCCGTTCTACATTTATAATGTTACAAAAGATTCTATTTCAGATAAATGCTGGTCTTTTGAACTTTCCATTCATAAAATAATCCTGAAATAAAAACGGTTTTCAACAGTGAAAATAATCACAAATGTTTCTTGAGCATCAAATCCTTATAAAATACTGATTTGTGAATACAGTGTAGGATTGAGTGCGAAACAAACACAAATGAATCTTCCAGGTGAATTGTTCAAACATAGTTTCTCACAGAACTGAACATTCCAGACACCAAATCACCAACCCCAGAGCCATAAAAGAAGGCTCCAGCCAGCCAGTCTCCGCTGACCAACGAAAACCCCCAGCTAAGAACTTTATGGCCATGCAAGCTTCAAAGAAGATGAGCCCAACTAAAGAAAGAACTGGTCAATGTAAGATAGCTTGGAAAAGAATGATTGGCTCAGAGATAGCACAATTCAGCCCGATCAAGATAACAGCAGAAGCTGCTCGAGCCCACAACATTCCAGACTCCCCCCCCCCGTAAGGACCTCGGATAGACCTCAGGGTGTAAAATCGTTTCAAACCACAGAGCTGAGATTTTACCTATAACATAAATAAAATCATTCAAGAACAATTTTCAATGGACTTATAGATCAAGCATCATGCAACGACATGATTCTATATTGTTCCTACAATAGATGGGTGTATCTGATATGCTTAGATGCCATACAATTCATGTAATTGTAATAATTGATAGATTTTTGAATGAAAATGTGTTGTGTTTCATATCGATATGATCTTATGTTCTTAATTCAAAGGATGGCTTGATTGAAATCTGTGGAAAATGTTTCGGATTCTTATAATAGTAATAATGTCTTAGCTGTGGCCTCTGTACTCTTTGCTAGAGCTTAGAGAGTAAGGAGAGCACAGATAAGCTTGATTTATGATAAGAAGTGAAGAGAACGCCACCTCCTAAACAAAGACAGTGTCTAATTGGTTAGAACTGATCCAGGAGGCTGGGTGGACATTTGAGTTTAAAATCTTAACACCAGAACAAAGTAGAGTTTCAGTGCAGAACCAAAAATGCAGCGGGAGATGAAGATCTAAGACAGACAAGTAACCATGTAAAACGCGCAGACGAAATAACCCAAATCAAGATCTGAAGAACATGGGTTAAACAGCTTCATTCAAGCCATCATCTACTCTTCTCAATTTCCTTTCTTTTCTTAGTTTCCTTTCTTTTCCGTTGTGAGTCTCGGTTCTAAGTTAAGTTTTGCGACAAGATTTCGAGCCACGTTTCTTCTGCAAAGCCAGCTTCAAACAAAGACTTTCATTCCGCCAGCACGCCACGTGACTGACCACGTGACCCAGACATCAGGCACGCGGAGACCAGCCAACGAACGGACCGGGAAAACCCTTTACACCCAACAAAAGGGAATCCCCAAAAGCAAAGACAAGCAAGTACTGCCTCCAGACTCTTAAACTGAACTGGTGTATTTGATACTGATTTAATAACCTAGGAAACGATAAAAGGGTTAAACTAATGATTGATGGTTCATTCAGGTTGTGTTTTATAAGTGCATAGAAACTTGGGATTACATCATCTCACTCTTAAACTCACTCTTAAAACTTAATCTTTCCTTACTCTCTTTCTTTCTGCAACGCGTATGAATGTGTGTGTCTGTGTTAGATATTAGTTGTATGTGTTAGAATAATCAATAAAGTCTTGTTTGTATTTTAAAGAGAAATATTACTTGTGTTATTGTGCTTACAAATTTAATGTCTTAAACTTCTGATCTAAGTTACCTTGCTAACTATATAGTGTTTCACTATAGTTCGGATATTTATATCCGTTGCAGAGTTGATAATTGCAGCCAGTTCAAATGAACCGCGAACAAGTCATTTGCTCGGTTGTAATAAGTGACTCTTTTGAATTCCCTATAAATTAATTAATAATTCCTTTGAGCTAAATTGTAATCACTACAAATTACAAATATCTTACAACAGCTTTCCTGACGATATTCCTATACGACCTCAAACTTGTCTCGAACAGCTCAGAAAATTCCGACACACACAGTACTAGACGTTCATCCATTTTGATTTCCGTGCTTGTTTGGATCCCCCCATTCTATTGGCCGCGCTGGTAATCGTCACAGAGCGCAGCGGCAAAAGTTGAACTATTTTGAACTTTGACCGCGGCGTGCGCATGAGCACGCCAATGATGTGCACCACTGCGCTTGCGCTTTGGTCGACGCAGCAACAAAACGTCCTTGCGCGGCGCAATCCATTGAGATGAATGGGTTTTATAGCGCAGCGCCGCGCATACCGCATCCTGTGTGAAAGGCCCATTAGACTGAGATTCTTCTGTAAAGCCAGGGTATTTTCTGTTTGAAATGTGTGTGTGTTTACGACGTGTCAGAAAGTAAGAGAGGTCCATGACAGAAGGTTAACCATGATGACTGCTAATGGCCGTCAAACGGCATTTAGTAGCTGCTAACCCTTGCTGATCACAGTCAACTGTATGTCACAAATGAAAAGAGAACGACTAATGAGTAGAACACCTGTAGTGTGAAGGTGATCCAGGGACTGATGTGCCTGATTTGAGGGGTAATTGTCCCATTTCAGGATCTAGGTCACGTTAATCACATTTGTGATGTCATATGCGTGTGCCACCCATCTGAGTTAGAACAGACCCGTAATGTAAACATTCACCGTTTGCAGCTGCCACACAAAGAATAGAATAGAATAGAATCGGGCATTTATATAGCGCTTTCATATGTACTACTGTACACCCAAAGCGCTTTACAATCATATCAGGGGATCTCTCCTCAACCACCACCAGTGTGCAGCATCCACTTGGATGATGCGACGGCAGCCACAGAACAACGGCGCCAGTGCCCTCACCACACACCAGCTATAGGTGGACAGGAGAGAGAGTGATAGAGCCAATTCAATGTAAGGGGATTATTAGGAGGCCATGATTGGTAAGGGCCAACGGGTGGAATGTGGCCAGGACACCGGGGTTACACCCCTACTCTTTACGAGAAATGCCATGGGATTTTTAATGACCACAGAGAGTCAGGACCTCGGTTTAACGTCTCATCCGAAGGACGGTGCTCTTTGACAGTATAGTGTCCCTGTCACTACACTGGGGCGTTAGGACCCACACAGACCACAGGGTGAGCACCCCCTGCTGGCCTCACTAAAACCTCTTCCAGCACTAACCTGGTTTTCTCAGGAGGTCTCCCATCCAGGTAATAACTACTAAATACCGTAACTACACGACCTGCTGCAAACATGGGCTTGTTTGAGTGTGTCAGTGTCTAGTGAGTGTTTACTGCTTTTATTAGACAAAACATGAGGAATCAAGCCCTGTTGGATGAGTAACAGGCTTGGCAGGTAAAGTGACTTGCCTGTTTTGAGTATTATTCAAAACGTTCTCACCACAATTTGTTCAAGTGTGGTTTCTTTTTTAAACTAATCAAAGTGTTTGTTATGAGATAAAGAGAAAGGAAGAGTAAAAATAGAAAAACAGAGGGAGGGATGAGAGGGTCTGCAAGAGAGGAGTCATTATGTGTGTCCAGCTCTTCATCTTAAGTAGGAAATTGTAATTCATCATGTCTGACCTTTGATCTTCAGGTGGTTTGGATGAGGGCTTAAAAAGATGACAGATTGCATTTGCTCAATTCATTGTTGATTATAACTGACATTAAACAAGATTATAGACATCATTAAAAAGTAGTACATGAAATACTCTGCTAAATGTAGAAGAAACAGAGCAGGTTCCCTTTTTTCCCACCCATAAATAGAGTTTTTTATTTTTTTATTTTTTTATTCAGTATTCTTAATGGCAAATGCTATTTGCACCCCAGTGTAAGTGATGGCTGTGCTATTGTAGGTAATTTTGACCAACTGCAGACTGATCTGCTGGATCATAACGTGAACCTTTCACCCTGACACTACTTGACAACCTGCACAGATGTGGTTTGAACATGGTGTTGCAAAATGCTTTCACTGTCAACATGTTTCTCGCATAGGCTGTCGCAAACAGCAAATTATGACTCTTGAATTGTTATTTGTCATGGAGGGTCAATTTAAAGCAGTCAAAAGCAATGCTGGATCTCAAATGGTGACAGCACAGTGGGCATAACAAATATAAGAATACAAAAGAGAATATAGAAAATGTATAGAATTATACATTATAATTATCACATCATTTTAATGGAATGTTTACCTTCAGTGTTTGCTTTTCCTGCACATTTTAATGTTGTCTTGTGGTTATTTTTTAAGATGCATTACATTACATTTACATCTATTCATTCAGCAGATGCTTATTTCCAAAGCCATTACAAATTAAATTAACACATTAACACATTCTGAAGCTTTGTGACATATGAGGACATATAGGACAGTACTTGTATTGTTGTGAAGATGAAAAAAGCATAAGTGAGATGAAGAGCACAGCTACATTAATCTATCACTGTCCAGTGTCTTTTATATGCATACATACACAAACACACACACACACACACACACACACACACACACACATACACACACTATTGTACATCTATCTTTATGAGGACTTTCGTTGACACAGTGCAACCTTACCCATCACAACTAAATGCCTAAACCGAACCCTTACCCTAATTATAACTTTATCCCTAAAACCAAGTCTTGACCCTCAAACAGGCCTTTAAAGGGGTCTCAGAAAGTGAGGACCAGCCAAAATGTCTTCACTTTACTCTCTTTGTCTACCCTGGCAAGCCAGACCTACATCAAGATGTTAGGTCTGGCAACTCACCATAGACACGGCTCAATCTGAGGGACGGGATAACGGCTGTCTTTACATTTACATTTACATTTAGTCATTTAGCAGACGCTTTTATCCAATGCGACTTACAAAGTAGGACTAGATTAAGCGAGTCATCATGAAGAGGCAAAAAACAAAAAGCAGCGCAAGAAGTGCTCCAGATACAAAGTTCAGGCATTATTCAGAGTAGCATAAGCCCGATAAGCGAGGTTTAGAGGGAAAGGGGAGGTTTTTTTTTTTTTTTTATGAGGTTAAGTGCTCCCGGAAGAGATGGGTTTTCAGCTGTCTTCTGAATGTTGTCAGGGATTCTGCATTCCGGATGAGGGTGGGGAGAGCGTTCCACCAGCATGGAACTGTGAATGAGAATGTTCTGGAAAGTGATTTTGTGGCTTTCTGGGATGGAACCACGAGACGTCGCTCGTTGGCCGATCGTAGGCTTCTGGTAGGGATGTAGACTCGTAGGAGTGAGTGAAGGTAGGATGGAGCTGAGCCTGTGATAGATCTGTAAGCAAGCGTCAATGCCTTGAACTTGATGCGAGCAGCGAGAGGTAGCCAGTGCAGTGAGCTGAACAGAGGAGTGACGTGGGTTCTCTTTGGCTCGTTGAAGACAAGACAAGCTGCAGCATTCTGGATCATCTGTAGGGGTTTAGTTGCACATGCTGGAAGTCCGGCCAGAAGAGCATTACAGTAGTCAAGCCTAGAAATGACCAGGGCCTGGACGAGAAGTTGTGTTGCATGCTCAGTTAGGAAAGGCCTGATCTTCCTGATGTTGTGCAGAGCAAACCTGCATGTTCTTTCAAATTCACTCTCCACGCAATAGGACAGCGCTTCAACCAACCAGAGCGTTTTCCCAACAGCGGAGCTAACTTAAGTTGATAGATTCAACTTTTGAATCTGGCTGGCAAAACTACGGACACATCTTCCTTTTTTAAGAATGACTTAAGTGCCGTTCTTTGCTCTTTTCTCAAAGAAAAACTTAACTCGAAGTCTTCCAGAGTCGTGGCCAAAGCCGTTTCGAAAGACTGTTCTCCAGCAGCAGCCGCCATTCTTTGTTTTCAAAGGGTTAAGAACACACACACACACACACACACACACACACACACACACACACACACACACACACACACACACACACACACACACACACACACACACACACATATATATATATACAGGTATATATACACATAAAAAAATACATGTGCATATATGTGTAATTTTATTCAGACAGTGGGAGTGCAGGAAGCGACAGGGAATTGGAGGGGTTGGGATCAGAAAATGTCAGAAGATTGGAAACAGGGTCGCAGGCACATAAGTGTCACTGAGCAAAACATTGGAACACAAGAACTACCCTCCAGGCTATGTCTCAGATGTCAAATATGCATTCTGTCTGTCTCCACCTGACTTCTGGGGTGCAAATATCTGCACTTTGTTGCCAGACTTATTTATGCATCTGAGTAGTCACACCGATTCTTGATTCACTTCAACATAATTACATTTAGAGAAATAAGTGAGTTATTAAGTGAGTTATCAAGTAATGAGCTATTAGGCCTGTTCACTTCAAGAACGATATTAGCGTTCACAACAGCGAACGACAACGTTGTTTATTATAAGCACATGCTGCAGTTTTGTCATCTGCCACTTTAGATGCTCAAACTCTATAAAGCAGGATATATTCTGATTTGCTCAATGATTTTATCATTCATCAGCTGGAAAGAAAATCTTTCAAATGATATCATTCCCCTGTGTCGTTATTGTTGTAGTTTGAGTGGACTCTGCTTTTCTTTTAAATGTATAACTATCTTTAAAACTATATCATTATTGTTATGCAGGCCTTTATGCATTTGACAAAAAAAAAAAAAAAAGTTTACCCAAGTGGCCATTCATATTGTTGAATTCCACATACTGGCTGTTTATAACATCTTTCATCCTTATTGCAGTCAGGATAATGCTGGAGTCTTAAAAATAAACAAAGCAAATCAGCAACTACCAAAATCATCATGAGCTTTCTTGGCACCAGTCTCCAGTGACCTTTCTATGAACTTTCTCTAAGGAAAAAACAATTTGGCCAAATTAAGAGGCAGCAATTCTCAAACTGCAGGGCACCCAGGCATGTTTTTTCCTGCAGTCTTATGTTTGGTAAGCACAGAGAGCAGTAACACTGCTGTAAAACGGCATCAGCACTGTTTGTTTGCCTATAAACTTGTTTATAAAGAGATAGTGCCGCAGTCTCACGAGATTTCCAACAGACACATCAAGTTACAAGCGGCAAAATAATTTATTAGTCACTGAGATGAAATACAAGGACAGGACCATGTGTGCTGTTCCAAAACCTAGTGGGCAGTATTTTAAGGAATCTATGTATTTATTTGTCTGTCTGTCTGTCCGTCCATCCGTCCATTCATCCATCCATCCATCCATCTTTAATTCAAACTCAGGAAAATAATTCATCAGTTCTGAATGGCACACAACTCTGATTAGAGTCCACTAGCTTAGCAAAATGCTAACATGAAACATGTTTTGAGCATATTGAGTATCACTTGTGCGGTGCTGAGAAAATAGTTTTGGTTTGGTGCAGAAACCAAAAAGAGCTATGGTGTAATTCAGAGATTTGGGAACAAAGATTTATGAGGAGAAAGTCCCAGAATAAAGAGTTCTTGTCTGCTAATCATAGTTCTTCATATCTGCCTATTATCTAAAAAAAAAAAAAAAAAAATCTGATAGCAGATGCTGAGTAACATTTGATGAGCTTAACAAATAACATTTATCAGCTGTGTTTATGAGAGATGATTAATTCAGTAATACTCTACAGTCAAATCTTCATCTCTCTCTGAGTCATTGGTACATCACCATTAATTACACAGATCTTTTAGGGTCTCTCATTGTTTGCTCCATTTCCAGTAAATCTTTCATTCAAAGTTATATTTCTCCCACCATCTCTTGTTCAATAATGCAGTGTTCCGGGTCCACGGAAACGCAGCTTTCTCTTGACGAGGTGACGGACAGGCAGAATATGAAGACATGCACACAGAACCCTTTTTAAACAGCAGCGGCCATACGCACACTGACATATGCTGCTGAGAACGCGTGCCACATCTGAAAGAGAGGGAAAGAGAAAACAGGGGGAAGGATGGAACAAAGAAGAAAGTGGGCAGATGGCATTTCAGATCGAGTTATGGGTATGTGGCATTGCAGAAAGTCCCTGTTGTTGGCCAAGCTCGGTTTGAAAGGGTACACGGGTCACTCAGGGAGACAGTAAACGGCTTTTTAACAGGAATGATGCAGATTTGTGCTGACACACAAACAGAAACAAGAGAGTTTTTGTGTGTTTGGAAATAGGACAGTGCTGTTTAGAACTCATAAAAGAGGTTTTAATTATGAAGAAAACGAGAGGACATTTCCCCCTGGTTTTCATGTAAGATTGTATTTGTCAAGCAGGGTGCTTTGTTATTTAAAACCATATTCATATTTAAAGGCCAATCAAGCCCCAGCTGCTCATCGCCATTACTTCAGATGTTCTTCACAACAGATCCCAGTCCGGAGCTGTTGCACTATGCGGGGAAAACAACAACAACAAAAACTCAAAAGATCTCAGAAATGACCAAACTAGAATGTTCTTTAAAATACAAACTTTTCAGATGTTAAAATTCCTTGGGAAAATGCTGTTTGATTAGACAAACTGCATTTGAGGTCAGATAACACTGGATTTGTTGCATCTTATAACTTGCATTTGTTTTTACTTGCTGTCTGCAAACTTATCTGAAGTCACCTGTGACCCATTTTGGGGTTCATGCCCCACCATAGGTCCAAGTGGGATTCCTGGGATTCCTATAAAAAATCTTGAATAAGGAAACTCTGCGAATGGGCTACTTGCCTCACAGACATGGGAAATAGGCATATGTCTACTATTAAATGAACCAACTCAAGTTGAAAACAAATCAACTCTAATTATGTAATCCAAATGAAAGGTGCATTTTTCTCTATTCGCTATACTGCGGAGATGATGAGTCAGCAACGTCAACTTCATCTTTGCAACCAACACTGACTCAGAAAACACTAGATTATCAATAAACATTTAAAATTTCTCCTTGCTATATTTTTTACACATTCATAATCATGAATGTTACTTTTGCCAGGGCTTTGCGACAAACTTTATGCGTGCGCTTGATCGTGAGGCAATTCTTCCCCCCAGTGGCCTATATGAGTCTATAAAAAAGTGAACAAACTTAAAAAAATAAATAAAAATAAAAATAGGTAATATGTAAAGTAATCTTGTTAAAAAAGATTTCATAAATTTGGTATCGGAAAAAGTATCGTATTGTATCGAAGTCAAGGTATCGATATCGAAAATTTTCTAACGATAAGCAGCCCAGCCTTTTTTGTTGTCAATGCAAGCATTCCTACAGCCAACATATAGCCAGAAAGCGGAGGGAATATTTTTATCTCCATCATTTTCAGGCCACAGAAATGTGGAGATAAACATATGGTGTATGGTTAT
Source organism: Scardinius erythrophthalmus (assembly GCF_964197995.2). NCBI lineage: Eukaryota > Metazoa > Chordata > Actinopteri > Cypriniformes > Leuciscidae > Scardinius > Scardinius erythrophthalmus. Next base: position 13,505,712 of record NC_138233.1, on the reverse strand, counting down.
TTCATAAGTTGCTAATAAGGATTTATGTCCCACACTCAGGTGTAGTAACACCAGGCGGTACACTCATACATCACACAGTGATTAAGTGTGTCATCCCCGATCCGCCGACCTTGATGAGGGGAAACTATCAGGCACATGAAGGGGCCACAGTTCTGGTTTGAATGAAATATTAAAGAATGCCTCAACGGACGCAGCCTCACAAAACAACCATACATTTGTATCTGCTCTGTTGCCTGTGTGTGTTTACTCGTGCGTGCTTGTGTGTGAAAGTTTCGTTCAGATGTTAGTGGCACAGTTGGTGTGTGTTCTCAGTTGCACACTTTGGATGGAGTTTGTGTTTCTTGTTTGTATCAGTTGCTCCTAAGCTGGGAAACTTTCGAGTAAGTGTGTGCGTATGTATGTGTGTGTGTTTCATAAGGGAGGAGCAGTGGAGGGGAGACAGATGGTCTATCTCAGGACCATCCAAATGTAGATTAAATATTAAAGATTTATTTGAAATCTTCATGATGATATAAAAATAGATAGAGGTTGGAATGAGCAAACACCTGTTTATGGCCTGCTTCAATTTTTCCTCACTCATGTTGGAAAGTGTGTTATGTTATGTGTGTTTAACTTAATGTGAAAAACTGGTAACACTTTACGACAAGGTTCATAGTGACATTAGTTAATGCATTAGGTATGACGACCAAACAATGGCCCATTCTGTTACATAATTTACTAATCTAGGTTAATGCTAATGCTCTATATTTGCATTTTTAATTGCTGGAATACTTGATCCTGATTGGTCAATCAATAACTTTGATATAACAAAGTTATAATAATGTTGGTGACTCTCTTTATGAGTGATACATTGCTAATTCATTCAACCAATTCTTATAAAAAAAATGCTGATTCCTTCAGAAATTAAACATCCGCCCGTCTCTATGTGTGAGTAGCAGAATCGCTTATTCAACCGATTCGTTCAAAACATTGATTAATTCAGGAACAATGTTACTGCATTTGTTATAGACCATAACTCTCTTCACAGTGGCTGCTGTTTATTTGTGCCGCTCAGTGACTCTGCATAGGCTCATAGAACATGCTGATGAATTGAGATGCAAGGTATGGTATGCAAATACATAAGTTGACAGGCAGGTAGGACATCGTACCATTACATTCAGAACATTTGTTTGTCCTGAGACTTCCACAGAAGATATAGGTCTATGTAAAAAAAAAAAAAAAAAAGAATATTTAGACCACTTCAATTATTGACTGCTATCAGGATGTGAAGAGAGTTATGGCCTATAACAAATCATGCATGTTTTTCAATGTTCATGAAGATGGATGCGTTGTCTTGTCAATCACAAAGTGCTGGCTGCCCATGGGATGTAGACCTTAACTGCCAAAACAGGCAGTTAGCACATAAACATCTCACTCACAAACAGAAATATGAGTGCACACACTTGCTAAAATGTAGACATGATTTAGCGCATACATGCACACATACACAAACCCAGATGTGTTTAAATGAGATATAACGCACAAGATTTATGCATCAGAAACAATCTGTTGTGCTGATCATCTTAAGATCCTGTCCACAGTCCTCTGGGATGGATTCCAACATACAAAGTTGTGATTGACAAGATAACGCATCCATCTTCATGAACATGCAAACTTCTCTTAGTTCTAGTCACAGCACCAGCATCAGGAGCATGTGTGTATGTGTGTGTGTTTTCACAGGGGACCAAATTGTTCCGTCACCTTGGGGATGCTGTTTTCCCAAAGGAGAGTAGTTCTCAGATTCTTTGGGATGAAAAACCACACGTCTTATTAGAAACTAGGACACCCACCCTCTCCAACATACTGCAACCTTGCTCAGGTTCAACTTTTGTTGCATAGGCTGCCGATGTTCATACGAGATGGTAAAACACTGTCAGCTGCAGGTAGGCAACATCTCACCACCCACACACACACATACACACACACACAGTCACCACAGCATCTGAATGTCCTCGAGCGAGCAGAAAGGTAATATGTGGTGACAATAGCGCCCAGCAGGACACCTCGCAGACTTGTCTTAGTGTGAAATCTGAACTTAGAGCGATTAAGAAAAGAGCTACATTTGAACAGCTGGGTGCAGATCTCACTTAAAATATCATTGGGATTCAACAGCACCTCGTGTTATGTGATGAAACGATAGATCGGTAGTTTGTTGCTCTGACGAAGAGGGATGGCTTGTTATCGTGACCTTTACAGGCAGGCACACACACACACACACTCGCTCAGTCTCTTCTAAAGTAGTTTTTCTGAGTCCATGGGGAAGCTGGAGCTTGTAGCCTACTCTCACTCTCTGGCTCTTGCTTTCTTAGTGTCGATGGTCAGTGGTCATCTGTGACCTTCAAAAGCAGCCCCTGAGGCCCTCACAGCTGCCCGAGAGCCAGACAGGAACAAGCGCGGGGGCGTAAAGGGGGCTGTCACTCAAACGAGAGACTCTTAAGAATCCAACAAAATCAAGCACAAACATGTGAGTGACACGTTTATGATTAATAATGCAGTTCTGTTTTCCCTCACTCATTAGTGCACACATGTATACATTTCTGAGCTCCCTAAATATTGACAGGGCAGCAGGACAGATACAAAGGTAATCGGCCTAACTTTGTAAGGCTGAATAATTGATGGCGAGGTGTTGGATCCAGTTGGGTAGCTGTAAGAGGTCTGATACATGCGATGGGGTGTTAGTATTCGCCGCAGGGCTCATATTAAGTATGCAGATTTGGTGATTCGCTCCTGGCCAAAAAAACACTGATTTTTAATTGATATATTAAACAGACAAACAGATTGCACAACCCCAGGACATGAACAAAACAGTCGTGGAAAACTCTCCCGTGAGGCATTGGCATCTCTCTCTCTCTCTCTCTCTCTCTCTCTCTCTCTCTCTCTCTCTCTCTCTCTCTCTCTCTCTCTCTCTCTCTCTCTCTCTCTCTCTCTCTCTCTCTCTCTCTCTCTCTCTCTCTCTCTCACTGTTGCCTAAGTTCATTTTTATTACTTTCTATTCAAGAGGACTAATGGATTGGTGTTTGTCATATATTTTATCACAAAGCTTTATTGCATGCACCATCACTATTGTTAAAAAGAAGATGTTTGTAGAAATCTTTCATAAATGTATTTTTATTTGCATGTCTGTACATACATCTATTTCTGTATTCATTTGTTTGCCTATGAATTTTAATCTCAAATGTGTTCTTTATAATGGAGGGTGAGTCACTTAATTTGGCCACATAGGGTGGTCAAGCTGTTGCTGTCTTGGCACATGTTTGGAATTGTCTGGAGTGTTTTCTCACTCTGTAAAATAGTGATTTAGAACAACTATAATTAAAATAGCACTTGATGAATTGGAATATTTGCTTAAAATCAACTGAAATGAAACCTGCTAATGAACTCATAACACTTGGAGCATAGCAACACTTGGAGCATAGCGCCAGCAATGAGGAAGGTTAAGTTCAGAACGTGCATGTGCAGTTATGAATGAAGACAATTTCCAACCAAAAGAGTTTCAAAACATTAACAGTACATGAAAGCATTACAAAAGCAGGGGGTTTTGAACCTTGGAGTATCAATGTAAATACCGTGGTGCATAAATTATTATTCCACTTTAATTCAATCAATTACTGTTCAAAAGTTATTTTTTTTTTCAAAGAAGCCTCTTATGCTCATCAAGCCTGCATTTGATAGGGTAAAAACAGTAATATTGTGAAATATAATTACACTTTTAAATAAAATATTTTATATTTGAATATTTGTTTTAAATATTTATTTTCTATTTAACATTTAATTTATTCCTCTGATGGCAAAGCTTAATTGTCAACAGTCTTTGGCAGTGTTGCAAAGTCAATGGTTTTCCCGCGGTATTGGGATACGTTTACACTGTTGCCGTGAGTTGTTTTTCTAGTCCGTGAGTTCTCCATATTTAAAACTTTATAAAACTTTATAAACCTTTATAAACTATAATCACTGGCTTCCGGCTACGGCCATACAAGTGTTCACCATGAGTCGAGTTCTGGGGGAAGGGTGACCTTTGACTCCTCCTCTTCTCTTATAATGTAATCATAAGTTTACGCTACGCCTACCTCAGAGGTCACCCTTCTGCCAGAACTCGACTCTCTTGTGAATGCACGTACAGCCGTTGCTGGTAGCCACTCATTATAGTTTATGAAGTTTTAAATATGGATATTGTTTTTACAAAAAACAATCGCTTCACTTTAGAAGGCATGTATTAATCTACTGGAGTCGTATATGGATGTCTTTTATGATAGATGAATGTGCTTTTTGGAGCTTCAAAAACTTGGGCACTATTCAATGCCATTACAAAGCTAGGAAGTGCCAGGGTATGATTTAATATTATTCCGATTGTGTTCGACTGAAAGAAGAAAATCATACACCTAGGATTGCTTGAGGGTGAGTAATAGTAGGATAATTTTCATTTTTGGATTAACTATTCTTTTAATGCTATATCGATTAGCATTGTGTTATAAATATACTTTATTCTTATGAAAATACCCAAGATGGCTTGAAGAACACCGATAAACACTTTAGTTTAGCGTCCAAATCTCACTATTATCTAGTTGCTTATTAGCATGCATATTACTGGCTGGTTTTTAGAACTTATAAAGCACATATTAATGCCTTATTCTAAAATGACCATATTCTACATATCTTAATCCTACCCAATACCTTACCTTAACAACTACCTAACTAACTATTAATAAGCAGCAATTAGGAGTGTATTGAGGCAAAAGTCATAGTTAATAGTTAGTTAATTAAGAGAATTTGACCCTAATCTAAAGTGCAGGGGCGTGTCTAGAGGGGGGGCACGGGGTGGCACCGGCCCCCCCTGGAATATGATTGGCCCCCCCTGGTGCCCCCCCAACATCATTGGGCTAGATTTACTGTCAACATGACAATGCCCAACGCCATTGGATCAGAGCGCTGTCAATCACTGCTTGATTTGCGATTCGCAAAGCAGGATCTGGTCCGCGTTTTTCAAACAGGAGTCAGGAGAGAGACACCTCGACATGTCACTGTTTATGGTATGCACACTCAATTACAGTATATTATATTGTTAATTTCGTTGACGAAAAATGTTCGCCATTATTTTCGTCAATGACATTTTTTCACAGACAAACACGAGACGATAACTATATCAAAAACAGTTTTAAATGACGACAACTATGACGAAAATGTATTGACATTTTCGTCAACGAATAAAAAATAGACGAAAATGTTAGGGAGGGACGATTGGGGAATAGATCCAGTCAGAACTGATTTGCGTTTGTGGTAGATGCGCACATTTGAATTGTAACGTGCTGATCTACCCAGCGGCACACGAATTGGAATGCGCTTGATGCATGTCTCACAAATCGTTCAAAAATGTAAACGTCTGGGAGAAAGAGAAGGGCAGACATATGAACAGATCTGAATAAGAGTGACGACGCGAAAGAGAGCTTTATTCGGTATGTTTTTCTAAGCGAACACATACACACACACACGCGACCCGAAGACTGCAGCCCTGCAGCTAAGCACGCTGCGCGCTAAGGACTAAATTGAGCTCTATTTCGCGTCTGAATGGACAAATACACACAACATGTCCGTTTTTGAGAGTATTCACGTAAACACAGTCGGTTATGTCTTTACAGAACGTACAGTTGTGAGAGTATCGGATGTGCATTAGCAGTGCAATTGGATCTGCACACTCGGTCTTAAAGTGACAGTGCGTAATAAACCTAATGCCTTCTGTTCAAACAACAAAATAAAAAGAGAAAAGCATTCACTGCTCTTTAATAATAGCTTTAATAAAGATTAATTATATTTAATTCATACAAATAAATATATCTGCTTGAAAGAATAAACAATGATGTATGTAAGTAAAGACTGCATAATCATTAATTGAAAAAAAAAAAGACTGTTCTACTTTAGGAGAAGTTTTTCCAGTTGAATTTTCTGATTTCCCATGTGCCCCCCCTCACTGGTTCTTGGTCCCCCCTGTGCCCCCCCATTTATAAAATCCTGGAATCGCCCCTGCTAAAGTGTGACCGATAAACCATATATTGTTGCAGTCGTGTGTTTATTGTCGTCATGATTCATAAGTCTAAGCATTTCAATCTTCTTTTTATTTAGCTACAACAATAGCTGGATGCCTTTGTCTATATTAGGGATTTCCTGGAACGTCATAAGTTTTATTATTTCTGTGAGGCATATTTGGAGTTTCTGCAGGAGGGTGCCCTCTGGCTTTCCAGTATGAATGAAACAGACATTGATGTGTTTATAGCACTCAATATTGCTACCACCAACCTATTTTGGGTAAAAAAAAAATAATTTTCAGGGTCTGATCAATTAAAAATAGTAGTTTAGTGTTTTCACGTTTCACAGTGTGTATGAGGTAAATTAAAAACACATTGGGTATAAGCTTGGGTGTTTCTGCTCTGTCAGTGCTGAGAAGGTTGTAAGTTATAAAAAAAATAAAAAACAAATTGTAATACAAACCTTCACACCCAAAACTATTTAGTCTTTCACCAGCTGTAGTATGTCAGATCTCCTGATGAAACTAATTTATTTTAATCATATTATAGATGGAGGATGTTCTGTCTTCTGTATACCTGAGGCTTTTATTTTTAGACTTTGGGTGCTTTAAGCGAGTGTGTCAGCTGCAAACATACCATATTTTGTTAAATATGAAATCACATGTCAATTGGCACGGCTCATTAAAGTGATTTATAGTGCCTGGGCTTAAAATCAGAGTCAGGCAACGTGGATGCAAGCAGATAAAAATGCTACATTAATCTGTCTTTCTCACATCATAAATAGCTGCCAATCCGTATGAATAATTAAAATATGGGTCAGTGGTAAGCGCTTGAGTGGCTTTCCCTAGCAGGATGACAGAGTTTATCCACCTCCAAGTTGAGGGTATCCCATCGCACAATCCTTCATTATAAAACAACAAAAACAGCAGGCACATGTACAGTATGCTGGGCTTTTATATCCTGCCATGCTTTGAATGATGGTGTGATATTTAGCATGTTTTATCTCCTAGAAAAGGCAGCGACACAAGTTATTTCTTTTGTCCCATGGATCGTGGGCCTGTTTTTAAGGTTACGGAGAGGAAGAAAGACAGATTGAGATAGAGAAGGAAAGGAACCAAAATCAAGAAAAGAAAAGAACTCTACTGTCTCTATCTGTGGCATTTTGTTTTAATGACAGAGTTTATTCTGTGTTTTCGCACTTTGGGTGCAATGTGGAAATTACGCATTAGAAATCTCATTAACTACCTTCGCTGTGTGTTGACATTTCATTTGCATCAGGCAAGCCGCACCACATTGCAGATTTCACACTCCATCCATCTCATTTCCTCCTCAGATATGTCTGTTGGCTCAAAAGGAAATAGTGTATAACATTCATTTCCCTAGTCCTTTATTAATGCACAAACAAAACCGCCAATTATAACGACATCTTTTTTTCATTCGGTATTCTCTATCCCTCATTCCATTGGATTCTTCTTCATCCAGACCATTTTGTCAGCACACCTAAGAAAATTAATTATTTGGTTCTGATGTTGTAGTCTACACATTTGACATGCAATTCTTGATTAACACCCTTGTTGTGCACACAGCAGCATTCAGCTTGGCAGGGGACAAGCCATCAAAAACAGCGATGTAAGTTTTTTTTTTTTTGGTGCATGTGCAAGAAAAAGTTCTGGATGCCTGTGATTAGTGTATAGAATGCTACAAGAGTGACACTCAACCTGACATGAGGTAAACTTGTTTATGCCCTGGCTTTCGCTGGCGGTGCCCTAGATGACTTGTAAACAAGCTACGCCATGGATTCAAATCAGTGGCGCAGACGATGCGCTCATCTGACAATGCAGGTGATGTGTGCCTCTGCTGTTCATGCCTGTTCAGTTGATATGAGACAATTACTCCATCCTCACCTCTCCTGTAGCACCACAGTACATCGGGGCTCTAAACAATATGAACCTGTTAGTAATGAACCGAGCACTGGTGACACATACTCATGACAATGAATAATACACGTCTCCAAAAAAAAAAAAGAAATCACCCAAATATTTTAATTCTGTCATTTAATAGCTATCATGTCATTCCAAACCTGTACAACTGTGTAATACTGAAGATGATTTTTATTTCTGTTCTCGTGGGTATTTTTTTTTTAAAAGGAATAAAAAATTGAGATGGGAGGGGAATATACGTTCTATCACAAAAGTTTTGCATTCCAATGTTTAAAAACATTGACATTTAGGCTACTTTTCCCTCCCATCTCATTTGTGTCCATTACTATGTTCCTTTAGGAGCCCCATAGTAGTCTATATAACTAGGGCACTATATTCCCATTTGTTTTAAGTTACCCCAGCTAACAAAAACATGTTACGATTTGCTAACATTCCCATTAAGTTCTGAAAACATTTCTGAATGTTCTCTGAAGGGGGGGGTGGCGCAATGGATAAGACACATGCCTTTGGTGTGAGAGACCCGGGTTCGAATCCACTGTGAGACACCAATGTGTCCCTGAGCAAGACACTTAACCCCTAGTTGCTCCAGGGGCGTGCAACCTCTGACATATATAGCAATTGTAAGTCGCTTTGGGTAAAAGCGTCAGCTAAATGTAAATTTTTATTTTATTTTTTTATTAAATGTTTAAAAAAAAATTCTTGGTTTCAAGTCTTGTGAATTTTAAGGAAACATTACATTCTATGGGCCCTATTTTAATGATCTAAGTGAATGGTCTAAAGCGCACGTCACAAGTGCACTTGGGGCGTTTCCGAATTTACTTTTGCTAGTCTAACGATGGAAAAAATGGTTGGCGCGCCTGGCGCATGGTCTAAAAGGGTTGTCACTATTCTCTTAATGATGGGTGTGTTTTGGGCGTAACGGGCAATAAACCAATCAGAGTCTCATCTCTCATTCCCTTTAAAAGCCAGTTTCGCTCGCGCCATGGCAGATTCACGACATACATTGCAGAATTTGCTAGCGTAAAGACTGACCACGTCTCCGTAGAGGAAACGGATCTGCTCGTGCGCGAGGTTAAAGCGTGCAAGCAGACCATTTACAGGACGCCAGATTCCATCATATCTTTATGAACACAATATTAATCTTTTACATTGTAATTCTTTTATTTTTAATATTTGTCTCGTTTGTGTGCTGCGTGCATCCCTGTGTGTGTAATAAGCAGAGTGTACACGCATTGTGGACCCTTACATTACTAACATGCTCTTTAAATAAAAAAAATATTGCTCCATTGACCAACTGAAACTTGGTCTAAAGTCAGTCTATTTCAGTTGCTTCAAAATAGCAATGCACCAACAATGCGCCTGAACACACCTCACTTTCAGACCAACACACCCATGGGTGCAAATTCATTTGCTATTTAAACAACATGAAAATGTTAACTGCGTCGGGCTGAAACTAGCAAAAACCACTTGCATTGTGCCGTGTGTATTATAGGGCCCTATATCATTCTTCAAACATTTTGGGAACTTTATTCTGTTTGCTAAACGTTCTGAAACAAGTAAATAGCTGAATGCCAAACAAAAAACCCTCCATGAATGACGTATAAATAATGTTTTACTGATAATGTTTTGAGACCATTGTTAAAGACCAGATTACTCTGAACGAGCATTCTATTAATATTACTGGAAAAATATTTGTTTATAACTTTAAAAGAACCATGCCAGAATGTTAGGTAAAGTTCTGAGAATGATCCCTGTTAGCTGGGACAATACTGATTTAAATTGCTATGTCATGAAAGGATTCTTTACATTGCCAAAGCATTAATAACATTATATATAAATTTACAACATATACACAATATAAGAATAATAATAATCAGAAGTACTAGTTTAGGCTCGTCACTGAGCTCAGGTATCCTGCCAATTTATATTCTCTGTTTAGGCTAAAAAGCATTCCAATTTATTTTGTTGGGCTGTTGTGTCTGTCCAATGTTTCAGGTATTTTTCTTTTTTGTGTTTTAAATTATTTGGTTTGGTCTGGCTAAGTTTAGATTTTCAGTCAGACATGTTTTGGTTTATGCAGTAAGCTCTAAGGAAGATATTTTGGCCGAGAGCATTTCTTTCTGGCGTCAGCTCTTGGTAGTTTAAAGGAATAGTTCACTTCAAAATGAAAATTCTGTCATCATTTACTCACCCTCAAGTTGTTTCAAACCTGTATGAATTTATTTCTTCAGCTGAACACAAAAGAAGATATTTTGAAGAATGTCTGTAATCAAACAGATGTACCCCATTGACTTCCATGGTATATTTTTTTACTATGGAAATCAATGGGGCACATCATCTGTCTGGTTACCAGCATTCGTCAAAATATCCTCCTTTGTGATCAGCAGAAGATAGAAATTCATACAGGTTTTGAAACAACTTGAGGGTGAGTAAATGACAGAATTTTCATTTTGAAGTGAACTATTCCTTTAAGATCTGGTTCTGGTTCACAAAAGCAGCCTCACTGATTCCTTCAAGAATTAGATTGATTCGGTTCTCGAATTCAACTCCCTTACGATCTGGTCTTAAATTGGTAAATAAAAGCAGAAATTTCAGTCTGTTTCTTACACAAAATTACTGTATAGTGTCATAAAAATTGTATAGTGTAATTTTTTACTTCATAATAAAGTCAAGTTAAATCAGGTTGAGTAAAACTGGCAGAATAAGGTGTGGTCACATTTACCTTTGTTTGGAAAATTTTCATGGACAAAATCCAGTCATATCAATAGGAATCAGCCCATGAGGTCACGTGAGGATAAAAGAAATTTGCAGTGGTAACGAACAGAGGTTTGAATGTGACTTTGAGCTGTGCATCATACATTGCTACACTATTGACAATTGACCTTTTTTGGTCATGAAATGTTGCCAACATTTGCTAATGTAACCGCATCTTTACTGGGTGACCTATTTCTTCAAGACTTCATGTTCCACACCTGACAATATGGAGTTTGATGTCAAGCACTGAATTAGTCATGAAAATAAAACTAATATATTCACTCAGTAAAGTAAGGAACAATATGAACAAGCATTAAAATTAGATAAAAATTAGATTGGTTAGGAAAGAAACAGGGGCTGAGGAAGAGAAAGATAGAGTGAAAAGGCTCAATTAAAGTGACAAAAGTAAGATAATGTTGAAAATAGAGTCAGGGAGTGAGTGGGCTAAATTAAAATGGAGAAAGTAAGATAATGTAAAAGAGAGAGAGAGAACACAGGATGAGAGCCTGTTCTCACTATATGCTGCCCTCTTTTTAGAGGTAGTACCGCACATATCTGCTACCACCATCTGGGAGTCACTGATCCAGAATTCCGTTTTTCTCTTTCGGCACGTAACCAAATCTTTCTCACACTCTCTCTCAAAGCATGCGGATCCCATCCGGAGTGGAACGAATGGGATTTCAGTAGTCTTTGATCTTTATTTTCAGATGATGCCATCTGTGTGCGCGGGCACTGCATGGTGAGCATGCATGTCAACAAGCACCAGGCATTAAACCTGAAATGAGAGTAATTACTTGCTGAGATAACATACGCACGTGCCTTTTGCAACTGTCTCCATGAAGGTTATATTTAAATGCTATTAAAGAGATGAAAATTGTACACTCAGAAGGCTGATAGGCAAAATGTGCCATTATTATATGGGTGCTCTTACATTATGTTGTTTTAAGACTTTTTTTTTTTTTTTTTTTTTTTGCAGCCTGATTGTAACATGTTTAAATTTTAAAAATGTTTAGCTTTTAAAAAGGTATAAGGGACTTTATGTTTTTATTTTTAATTGCATTTCTATACAGTTAAATGACATTAACATACAAAAAAAAAAGTTTCATTTCATTCATTTTTACATGTATGGTTATATAAACTGGGTGCAGTAGCTAGCTTTTAAATGGCCTTATTGTCACACAGACAAAAATATGAAATCTAGTTTAGAATTCCAGCAACATTAATAAATTAAAACATTTGAACACTGGGTTGAAGTGCAAAAAAAATAAAAATACATAAAAAAAACCACATATTTCAAAGAATTGTAGCATAACTTGTAATGTGTAAAGCAAGCCTAGTTCAAAACTAGGAGATCAAAAAGTTCAAAGTAGCCAAAAATAAAGTGCATGTTTGATAAAATAAAATATGTTGGAAATGTTTTGTGTGGGTAATATGCATTTTTTATTATTTTATTACAGCTTTAAAAAACAACAACACCACGCCACTACCACTTCAAAATGTGATGGGTTGAGAAGAGAATGCCTATAAAAAGAAGGGTTAGTTACTTTGGTTAACATTTGCATGTCATTCATATACATTAAATTTGTTTTTCTTATCTCAAGTGTCTTTTAGGATGCCCTCCTTTTCTCTCCACCATCTCCTACTCCCACCCGTTCTCTCGCTCCCCAGTTGGGCCGCTCTGTTTCCCGCGTCCCACTTACTCAATTACCATAGCGATTTGCGTCCTTGCGCTCAAAAAGGGTATCTTGAGGGTTCAGATACACATCAAGAGACAAATTAGGAAGGGAATTTAAGTTTAATTCTCATTACAACAAACGTGCATGCATGAAAATGGGGGTTATTCCAGAAAGCAAGTTAAGTGACATACCCAAGTTTACGCAGAGTAAACTTACAGCTTACTCTCTGATCAACCTACTCCGGAGTAGGTTATGTTCCAGGGTAAGTTTACTTCAGAGGTGTTCAGTGCATGATGAGGCTCCAATGAGCATAACCGATTTCACAGAATATTATAGTTATATATTATAAAATAAAGCAATGTTATTTTACTCAAAGTCATTTATCTTTTATTCTCTTCTCACACATCGTAGAGGTGCATTCAAAAGGAATTTGAATGAAAATGGGACATTTTCTATATAATGCATTTTTATAATAAAATGCATATGTGATACATCTCACAACAAAAGTGGAAGTAAAATGGCTAAACATAAAAAATAAATTCCTCCTCCAAAACACATGAATGCACACAGCCACAGCAGAGTCCGCAAAGCATCACAAGAGACCGCGTTAAATAACCTTATGGGCCCTACCTTGCACCCAGCGCAATTGACTTTGTACACCGACGCATGTATCATTCCTATTTTGCACCCACGCACAACGGACTTTTCCCTCCACAGACACACATCAGTAAATTAGGAAATTAACTTGTGCTCCCGGGGGGCGGTTTAGCGCAAAGAGGAGGTGTGTTCCGGTGCAAACGTTCCCTGGTGCTATTTTGCAGGTTTAGAAAACAATTCCGCCACTGACCAGGAAAAACCTAGTCTAAAGTCAGTGGCGCATTGCGCATGTTATTCATATGCTATTTTAAGGGCGCATGCTTGGCCATAATCAATGTAGCGTGTGCACAACACACATGCAGTTTGCCTCTTCTCATCTACACACAGACGCAGCAGTTCTCATTTTTAGAAAACCATACATTATTACAAGGAAAATATTAACACACGAGGGAAATCATTGTTGTGTCCATGAAGATGTGAAAAAATGGGCATAAATCTAGCTTACACATTTACCCAAATTTTTATATGCCAGTTTAACCGAAGCTAATTTGGCTGGGTTACTCCCATCCCCATGCAATGTCACTTCTCTGTGTTTTACGGCCCTGACGAGAACGTCGGTCTCCTCGGCTGTGAACCGCTCCTGGCATGCACCTGGTAAATCTGCCGTTATAATAGCAATCCATCATGGAACAAGCGCGCCTGGGAATGTGAGATGACGCTCTGATTGGTTTATTTCACGTTATGCCCAAGCCACACCTATGAATAATGAAGCTACTTCAGACCAACCCATTTTAGATTTGCGTCGGGCGCAAGAGTCATTCATCCCGCCGGTATAATAGCAACAGCGCCCAAGACCTGCCCACAAAGTTACTTGCGTTTCATGCTTGATACTCGCGTTTCAGATCGTTAAAATGGGGCCCTATGTCTCTAAGCACATAACATTACAATAATAATGAATGTAATCAACTTAGAGCTCAGAAACTTGTACCACCTGACTGTTGCAGATTTATTTCGCCATTGATAGTGTTGCTGTAGAAACGCATAATTCCGATTCCGAGGACGTGAACTGCTAATGTCACGGGGTTGCGATCTGAATTACAGTAACTACAACATGCTGTGAAAGCGGCATAAGCTCATTGCTTTGGTTCAGGAGGGACTGTAAAAGGTGTCTGTTTGTTTGTGGCGCACGGTGATTGTCTGTCTACAACTCTGCATAGCCTTACGGAATGCGCTGATGACGTATGATGTCTGAGCGAGCAGATTGAGCGGATGTATGGAAATATAGGCGGACCAAATGCAGTGATTTGACGAAAAAAAAAGAGTGCTAAGACTTCCACAGTGTCACGAAGTCTAGGCGTGGTGTAGGTAGAAGACAGGACGAGGATGAAGAATTAACAATAGACTATTAAAAGAAAGATTACCATAACCAAACTTTGTTCTTGCGTTAACGAAAACCGACAGTGAAAACTTAAAACCCTGGCAGATAAATACACAGGCAAACTAGGATAATTAATGACACACAGCTGGTGAGAATGACTAATCATATCAGTAAGCATAGTGACAAACTCAGGCAGGAAACTAGAACAAAGGAGACTGAATACTTAGAAACAAACTAAAAGTCCATGAAAATGAAACTAAGACAAAAATAACAGATTATGTGTTATATAACACCCCCTCCCAGAAGGTGCGGCCTTGCACCGTAACAGAAGAGATGAGGGAAGGAGGGTGGGGGCATTGGAGGTGGAAGCAGAGATGGCGCTGGGATGTTGAGAGGAGCAGGCGGAGGGATGGAGAGAACAGGCAGACAAGACCAAGGCGGCAATGACGGAGGAAGAAGAGGCTGGAGGTTGAATTGTTAAACTGACAATTAAATATTGGCTCAATAAATGACTTCCAAAAAATTATCCACTTATAAAAAGATGCACTGTACCAATCAAAGGTCTTCACTAAAAAATGTATAGCTATTCACCAAAAATATTTAATTGTGCTCAGTCAATCTATCAAGTTGAAGTGAAAAATTCCAGGAAAACCGTTGGTTTGGAGAATTCAAATGCGGATGGCTGCACAGGAAAGCGAGCTGATCCAAAACAGCCATTGCTGAAACCAAAACAAACATCATTTCCAAGATAATTCATCGTCACAAGTTTCAAGAGGTTATGGTGAAAAACCTCTTGAAACAAACAGAATATATATATTTACAAACCATGAAATAAACAATACAGCAAAATCTACATCAACTGACAAGACTCGTAAAAAATAAAACAGCTTATAAACAAATGTTGATTCTGTGATTTACTCTTCTGCCACAATAATATCAACAACAACAACAAAATCTTTTAATTATATTAATTTTTGGTCTTTTTTTCAGCAAATATATAGTGAATAATTGTGATTTATTAATTTGATTAACTAAAATTTTAATTGACTGGCAATACTAACCAGCAAGCAACACCTAAAAGCAGAGCTTCTTTTCAGAGTTCTTGAAAAACGAGATATCAGTAACTGACCGTTTCATGTGCAGAACTGATAAAGCAACTGTTAGTCAAGAATTGTACTGTAATTGCTAATCTATGTGTACTGTCAGATAGATTAGCTTCTCTGTTAAACTTCTAAAGTGCTTCCACCCAGGGCATCCAGAGAAAGAGAAAGGATGATAATGATGACCAGTAGTAAACAATAGTTACGGTACAGCCCTGCTCATCAGGTTGAAATCCCTGAAAATTTGTTGAAGTAGAGGCTGAACTGGAGTGGCTGTGATTTGCCCAGAGTGGTGTTTTGGATGGCTGGAGTTAAATTCACTAGAGTGGTGCTTAGATCAGGAGAGCCAGGGGAGAGAATGTGTGCAGAAAAGGGGGCACAGAAATTCAGACCACCCCCATGCTTAATTGGGCCTGCCTTCATTTGACACACATCAAGTATTAGGTTAAGTACCTTTTATGGATAATTGGAAAGTGTAAATTGACTGTAATTGTGGCTGCCGTGGCTATTATGCCCATTTGTAACCTCACTTAGGCAAATTAATTCAAAGAGACTCCTGATTGTTCTTTTTCCTTTCACTTTATTCAACCTGAAAAAAAATGTTAGATTTTATTTCTAGATATGTAACATATAGGTTGAGGAAGAGTGGGTGATGTGTGCATGTGTGTTAAGAGCTCTCTCTCTCTCTGAAAATTAACCATAAATTGCTGTGGTCTGAGTGGTTCTAGGTAATAGTTGTCAAGTGAATTAACTTCTACCTGTCAGATCAGAAAAGTGCTCATCATTTCAGAGATCTAAAGTGGAAGTGAATTGGTCTTTTCTGACACAATCACAATAATCGTGTTCTTTTTCCCTGAAATAATAGGCCTCAGGAGATGTAAATATGGAACAAGGGGTGTGCAATGGAGCCAATATCTGTGTCTGTAACAATCTCAAAATTGTTTGTTTCTGTATTCTTATAAGTCGGGAAGTGGGCAAGGCTTTAACCGGAGATTTGTGATATTACATGAGAAGCTCGTTTTAAATTTCTGTTCCCTTAATAGTTTTCATTTAACTTGCTGTATCCATGAGAGAGTGAGACAGAGAAACATCAGATTTGAGGCACAAGTTAACAGTTTTTGTCAAGTTTAGGCAGTAGCGTATCGTGGGGTTTCAGTCAGGGCCTTCAGTAACGATCTAACACCTCCCCCACCCCCCACGCACACGCACACGCACACCACTGTACATTATTAAAAGCTGAGCTGAAACATCTCGCGCACGGATGTAAGTTACCTAATACAAATAAATAAAACATCTCCGGTTAACTAGCAGGACATTCATTTTCGTTTGTTGAATAAGATGCATTCTAGCGCTGAAATGTGTTGTTCAAGCTGAGTGCTCGTTGCCGCTGTTATCAGTGGCGCGGATACAGTGTTCTCTTGTGGCTCGCGCACAGTTTTCACTTAGATGCGCGCTTCAATCTATCGCCGTTGCGGAGACTTTCTAGTCGTTGAAATCTTACAAAACAAAATGCACACAAACGCCCTGCTTGATATACAACCATTGATGAACATATTTGGTAAAATAAAAATAAAAAACTATACGATTGTGGATTCGAACCCAGAACCTCTGTCACGCTTGGCAAAAGTTTTACCACTACACCATCGCAATACACAAGAGTTATTTAAGTATCAATGCATTTAGTCACGTGGAAATTATCGGTACTACCAATATTAGTAGATCTAGAATGACAAATGTACCAAATATGACCCAATGTACTAATGAAATTTATTTCTGGACATCGTCATGTTATTTTTCCTGAAAATTGTTATTGTACACAAACATGTATTGTATCTGCCCACCCATGTCGATGACATCAGCGCGGGCTAGCCGTCGACACATCGCTGGGCCTCTGGGGCGTTCTGTCATACGCATCACAATTTGATTGGCTGATAAAACACGTCAGTCAAAGTTATGATCAATTGGAAAACAGCAGCTTCAACGGAAGGCTAGCTATACTACTAGTGCTGGTCCACGGAGCTGCGTTTAGATGACATATGTAAAATCCAGCTCAGACTCACAAAAAATAACCATATTCTTTCTGGAAATATAATTGTAACGTACTGATAGACAGTAATTGAATTTAGACATGTTCAGACACACATTAATTTAATTTTAGAAAAAAAAAAAAATTCTATTTTGACAGGGCCAGCAGAGAAGGCCCTGCTGGCTCTGATGGCACACCACTGAGTTTAGGTTAGGTGCTTCTACATCAGTGTTATTCACCTTTCATTTCCTTTTGATTTTAGGGGATAAGTTATGAGTAGGGTTAGGTTTAGGGCTAAATTTTCAGATGGGAATGTTGTTTTCTTACTTGGCAAAATCACGGTGACCTGAATATTTTTACCTCTTATTTGGTAGAATTTGTTATTCTTTTTGAAGCCATTATCCATGTCCTTCTGCATAAGTTATTCGGCTTCGGGCAGATCCCTAGCATGAAACATTATATTCGATAAAGCTTTCAAGCTTCACGTCTTTTCAGTTTCAATTATTAGTAACAATGTCTGATTCTTGAATCGGATCAATTATTAATTAAAAAGATCTAAATCAAATTAATGGCTGTGTCCGAAATAAAATATGTTCTATGTAGGAGCTTATTTTGAATCATTTATTACTGCACAACCATTTAAAAAAGAATCTGTATAGTATGAATGTTTGTATATGAATGAAATCCAGACATACAACATCTGTCATGTTAGCGCCAGTTGCTTCGCTTCACTGCTATTCACAAATCCTCTCCCGTGACCACATTGGAAAGTAAAGTAACGAAGGCCTGCTTCAGAATCTGAAATAGTAATTTTGCCTAATGTTTTATGAATACTGTAAATTCAAAGATTCTACTCATCTCACATGTTTTTTCGCCTGCTAAATAGGGGAGCATGCAATTTCGGATGTAGCCTATGATTCACACATTTGATTCAGATCTTTTTAAATAATCATTGATTTGCTTCACAAAACCACTTTGAATGATTTGTTCGCTATCATCTGGCTTCATAACAACATGAGAGCGAGTAAATGACAACAGAATTTCATTTTTGGGTGAACTAAGCCTTCAAGGCTTGATTATAAAATATAACGTCTCTGAGATTAAAGAAGGCGGGAGCATTGATAAGCAATAACCAGCTGAAATTGTTTGCATAAAGACTGAGATTTATGTGCTATGGGTAATGACTCCTCTGTCCACTGTGAAATTAACCATGATGTTATTCACAGATGGGTTTTTGACCTTGCTCTCCATTTTCCCTGCATCTCCATGCCCAGCTCAAGATAAATAAATAAATAAATAAATAAACTCTTTTAGCTCAGTGCAGATCTGAATCAACAGGAGATTAAAAAATAATCAGAGAAGGGAGTTATTACTGTGTATCATCAGCGTTTTTGAGGGCCGCATCAGCCTCCTGCCTCAAAGGAGTCTGCAGCCGCAATTAAGCTAGGTCAAAAAACACACAATAAACAACAGACATCCAGCGTCTGGCAAGTCTGCCTGTGAAGGACGATGAGAAACATGCTGTCCACCTTTTCAAGGTGTGATATTGGGTTTGCCATCAGTTTTACTGACAACGAAACTTCTTGTTTGAAGGTTAAACCACACTCATTCACACAGGCACACAGTGTGAACTCTGTGCCAAGATTGAGATGTCAAGTAGGGGATGGCTGATCCTCTAAGAGGTACAGAGGGGCTTTGCAATGGGACACACAAAAGTGGATCACTACAGCCACCCAGAGAGAAGTGAGAAATTCTTTGTGCACAAACATATACACCGTCTAACACTCATTCACACGCACACTGAAGTGGATTTGAAGAATCTAGATTTCCAGAAGCAGAGTCTCCACACATTCTGATATGGTCATTCACTCTCTCTCTCTCTCTCTCTCTCTCTCTCTCTCTCTCTCACACACACACACACACACACACACACACACACACACACTCACACACACACACACACACACACACACACACACACACACACACACACACACACACACACACACACACACACACACACACACACACACACACACACACGCGCACACACACGCACACACCAGTACACATATATTATTCTTATCCAACAACACCAGACAACTATTTCTTGCCAAACACCTGATACTTGAAGATACTGCTTTACTTTCAGGCGAATTTGAGAAAAATACACAAATATAAAGAGTAATGTTTTGATTCTTTGGTTATATAACCCCACTATACAAATGTACACAGTACAATGCCCACAGCGTAAAGCTAGAAAAATGTGTGTGTAGGTTAATGTATTTATATTGATCGCAATCATGCTACCATCAGCCATTATTGACTTTTGCATCTCTTTCACAAGACATGGGATCATTCACTCGATTTATAATTAATAAGCATGTATGTAATTCAACCATCATCAGGAGATCAGAGCTGCTCCAGTGTATAGTATGTCATTATACCTGTAGCACTAGATAAATCAATATTTTAATTCAGAGAAATCAATTATCATTTCTTAGAAATAATTAATTTAGTTATTTCTTTATTCTATTCATCTTTATTTTAACAAAAATAGAAAGATAAAATAAACGTTACTAAAATTCACTAAGAATGAATTGCAATCACTTGTAGTGTCATATATTTTCATACGCTTTCTGCCCAAAAGCAGAAATACGTATGAAGCGTATTTCTCCGTTTTAGTACCCAATTCATTGAAAGAATTTTGCTTTTTGCTAAAAACAGGACAACAAAATCTATTTTGAGTTTAGTTTGCACTTCATATTTCTCCATCTTGCTTCAGCGCTGAACCGTAATAGGCACACATCTAGGTAACAATGGTCTTATTTCAATGGTCCACTTTAGATATTCTACTAACTATAAAGTAACTTTGCAACTACATGTCAACTAGCAGTCATTAGCCAATTAGTAGACTGTCTGCTTAATATCTGCTAACACTTTATTTTGATGGTCTCCCAACAGACATTCTACTGACTACAAGTAAATTTGCTAGTACATGTCAACTTATTCTAGTACTAAACATAACCTAACAGTCTGCTACAGTCTACTAATACTCTATTTGACTGGTAGTTGATGTGTGGTTGCAAAGTTACTTATAGTTAGTAGAATGTCTAAAGTGGACCATATAATAAAGTGTAACCCACATCGACACCCATTTATAATGCACTTCTTCTCCATCACTTAAAGGTGCTGTATGTAACTTTTTTTATAAAATGAATCCTTTTTTTATTGCCCGTCTGTGAAGGGGTTGTAATCACACATTACATTGATCCACTTTTCGTGTTTTGCTATTACCTCTGAAGGCCAGTATTCCTATTTTTATGTGAAGTCTCCGGGTCGGATTTTCTGCGAAATCCACCGGATGTGACGTGCATGCGCGCTCCCGAGCCTACAGTCTATTGCAACTGCACTGCAGCTAACGACATGGAGTCTGATAACACCAAAAAACGACCTGCCTCCAGCACAACACAGACTCCAACACAAACTCCCAAAAAAAAAAAAAAAAAAAAAAAAAATATATATATATATATATATATATATATATATATATATATATATATATATATATATATATCTGCTGAAGCTCGTCAGGCTAAACGTCAATCGGATCGACTCAGGACGAAAACACGGATCAACATTGGCAGAGCGTTTGAATTATGGAGAGACCTCCGTTTTGAAATAGCAAGGTAAAATATAACATACATAAGACATGAAATGAATACAAAAGACTGTTCCATGATAACAAAAAGCAGGTGCTTTAGGATGTAACTTTTATTTTATGTACTAGATACTGTCTAACGTCACTCATCCCACTACTATCATATTGTTTATAATACACATTTCCAGACATGTTCAGTACAGTAATATTACTTCCTACTGTCTTATTGTTACACTGAAATTGTCCAGTCTAGTTGACTAACCGTTTTCGTTTTCATTCATTGACCTATGTTGACATTGCTGATTGTGAAAGATACACAAATAGTTAGTAAAATAATGCTAGATAACACCACATGTCGGCAAAATACAGTCAATGTAACGTTATCATGGTACGAGCATGGAGCATTAGTTCTACGTCAAGCTGATAAAAGTAGCCTATTATGGTAATGTTGCAGTGGGAGTTTACATGAGTTTCCAGCATGTTGTGTGATGCTTTCTCTGTTGTGTTGAAAGTCTCAGTGTGGCCGCCGGTCTTGAGCTTGAGTGTGGCTCTTGAGTTTGAGCACACGCACGAGCACTGTTGTTGCAATCTGAAACATCACCGCTAGAGGCCGCTGGATCCTACATACAGCACCTTTAAATGGGTGCTATAAAATGTAGAAAAATATCTCTTAAATAGAATAAAATGGTGAAAAAAGTTCACATTAAAATACTGCATGCAAAAGTAAACGATTAGTGAATTTTATAATTAATAAGTTATCCAAATTATTGTAGTCTTGCAATGAATATGTTAAGAACAATATATGTATGTGTGTCATACAGATGACGTGAACCAGATGTTTTCCAGCTCTTCAGTTCAGTCAAGGTGATCATATGTGTCACTTGATGCACAAACAGTTTTCGCACATATGATGCATTTATATTAATGCAATGCTCACACACCTCAATAACTTGCAAGCTAGCTCAGCAGCCCACACTTTTATTGAATAAGACAAACCGCAATCACGAGTCTGCTCAGCATGACGGAATGCATCAGTAGGCCTTCACCCTGTTTGCCCAATGCATGGCTGTTCTAGCGAGCGTGGGGGCACCAAACTGCCCATTCAATGTGCACAAAGCAATAACACAACAAATAACAGCACAAATGCACTTGAGCGCCTTAGGCAAAGAGAGCTTATCTGGGCTTTCTGCAGAAAGGAGTTAACTTTGCTTGCTGTTAAGAGGAGCCCGGCTACTTTATCTCTCTTATGCATTCGTCTCCCCATGTCGCTTCAACAAGCATCATTTTAAGATAATTACAGACAGTTAATTCGATATGTGCTTTTGCATGCTCCGCCAGTCTGGGGACCCTTATCTATAGCCGTACCACCAGGGAGAGTGAGGGGGGTGGATTTATGGAGAGACTCCAACTGTGATCATTACACAATGAACTAGATAGGTGTATGTGTGCATACACAGTTTCTCAAAAAAAAAAAAAATTGGACAATTTTGGACATTTCAGTCACACCTAATGTCTGAATTTGGTTGCATTAGATAAAATGTCAAGCCAAGTTGCCAAGCAAATGATGCTAAAACTTTTCTTAGAACTTTTCTTTTTTTTATTATTATTATTTCAAACCAACTGGGTCCAAGATCATCTTTAGTGGATGTATGAAGTCAGTTTCTCATATTAGGGTCCTAACAGTTCATCACATTAACTGTGGACATGTTCCACTAACATTTTACAATAAGAAACTATCTGTGAATCTGTGAAGAATAGAATACTTAAAGGGATAGTTCACCCAAAAATGAAAATTCTGTCAGTAATTACTCACCCTCATGTTGTTCCAACCCCATAAGACCTTCGTTAATCTTTGGAACACAAATTAAGATATTTTTGATTAAATCTGAGCGCTGTCTCACTCCTCCATAGACTTCTAAGGGACTGAAACTTGCTGGCCCAGAAAAGTTATTAAAGAGATCGTTAATATAGTCCAAGTGACTACAGTGGCTTAATCTTAAGTTTATCAAGCGACGAGAATACTTTTTGCGCGCTAAAAACAAACAAAAATAACGACTTTATTCCACTATTCATTTCCTTCTGGGCCTCGAGAGTTAACGCGTCAGTGTTGCACGTCACCACGTAGGCTCACTATTGGCCGACGCTGGTCATGTGTGTGACGCGCTGCGCAAAAACACTACGTTAACTCACTCGAGGCCCAGAGAGAAGGAAATTAATAGTGGAATAAAGTCACTATTTTTGTTTGTTTTTAGCGCGCAAAAAGTATTCTCGTCGCTTGATAGACTTAAGATTAAGCCACTGTGGTCACTTGGACTATATTAACGATCTCTTTAATAACTTTTCTGGGCCAGCAAGTTTCAGTCCCTTAGAAGTCTATGGAGAAGTGAGACAGCTCTCAGATTTAATCAAAAATATCTTAATTTGTGTTCCGAAGATGAATGAAGGTCTTACGGGGTTGGAACAACATGAGGGTGAGTAATTACTGACAGAATTTTCATTTAAACAACTGCGATAAAAAACAACTGCGAAATGACAGCATTTTCATTAACCGATGTTATGTGACTAAACTGTCATTTTTTCCCTCTCGCGATAAGTCATTCCAAAAATCATGGCAACTGATGTTGGTAAGTTTGCAACATATTCCTTTTTCAAATTGCCTGAAAAACCACTTCATGCACGAGTAAAAAGCTACATGGGAGTTTTTGCAAAATTGACGTCTTTCCATTGGGCGTATTTTCAATTCGCAATTTCAATTTGAAGGGTAATGGAAACGCGGCTACTGTTACTCACTCTCTCTCTCTCACTCTCTCTCTCTCTCTCACTCTCTCACTCTCTCTCTCTCTCTCTCTCTCTCTCTCTCTCTCTCTCTCTCTCTCTCTCTCTCTCACTCACACACACACACACACACACACACACACACACACACACACACACACACACACTCTTGGCTTTGGAGAGGTTCCTTCAGTCCACTATCTTGAGGGATCAAACAGTGAAACCTGGTCTCATTTCTGCAGCACTGGCCAGCTGCCCAGTCACACACACCAAGCTGCCAAGTCCTCTAATGAAGTCCAGTAATTAAGCGAGACCCTAAGACCTGAAGGTCTGACTGTGTGTGTATGGGTTGAATATTTGGACTCAGAAGTCTTCTTTTCCTCTCCTTCTCTTCGAAAAAAAAAAATGTGCCAAACCATCCTGACTTCAAGGCCCACTATATTCCTAGACACGCCAAACTCAACTCCAAGCAAAAAAAAAAAAAAAAAAAAAAACAGAAAAAAAGAAAAGAAAAACACTCTTCAAACTCTCCCACTCATCTTATACCTCTGTCTGAAGGCTACTTCTACATTGTATAAACCCGCAGTGAAATCATGGACTCCACAGGGCCTTTGTCTTCAATCCAGCTTTCACTCAAGCCTGCTTCTTGATTACATTCAGACTTCACCCTGCAGTTCTCTCACTCCAGAGCGAGCTGGTACCGTGTGATTGTGGAACGCGAGCATGTCATATATGATCCGATGCAAGGAGTTTGACTGCGAGGCTGCTGGCGCTGAGCGGGAACGCGTTTTCCTCAGCACAATGGGGGCTCCGACGGCCTCATGCTGCTCCGTCCGCCTGTAATGAGCCAATGCTAATTATCCTCAAGAGACGGGGTACTGACCTTGGGCTCACTAGCCAAGGACTTCCATTAAACCCCTGCCAAGATTTACCACAGAGGAATTTGTGTGTATTAATGAGACAATAACAGTACATTTAGTTTATTAATGTAATGAAGTGTTTATTCACTCTTAAAGTCACCATGAAATTAATATTGAATATTCGTATTCAGAAAAAAAAACATTAACCTCCCCTCCCCCTCAAAACGACATGACATGTCTTAGCATAGGGGTATATATCCTCCACAACTGACAGCAAACTAGCATTCAGATCTGTGTCCATGAAGTTAGCAACATCCAACTTCCAACGACCCAATCAATTCCCACCCTACATTTTTCTCATTCCATTTCACTTGGATGCAAGTTACAATAAGGAAGACAAGACTATCACGATACAGAAGGAGACAACACATGTAACTCAAGTTCACAGAAGTTTATTAGCAGGTAGCAGAGAGCAAGCAGGATAATCCAGTGAGTGTTCAGCAAATAGATGAATAAACAGACTAAGCTTAAGTGGTAATAATCTCTGTGTCCTTTGCAGGTGCTGTGATGGTGACTGTGGTAGATAAGCCAGTTGATAAGAAGTCAAAGGATGATGACGGGCAGGAATTTCCACAGGTGAGTAGTTCTGGTAAGGAGTCAGTTAAGTTGTATAGATGCCAACAACACTGTCTTTCCATAAAGACTGACGAGACCAGATACTGTTAATGTGTGAAGTGTAGGCTTTTGTAGAGAGGTGCCAATGAGGGTAATAGATGGCAGGTGCAGGTGATTATGGAGTGTGTGTGTAGATGGTGAGCAGGAAGGATTCTGGGAAGTGTAGTGCTGAGAGTAACTGAGCTGGTGATTGTGACAGTCACAACTTCTATTCCATGCAAACTATGCCAAAAAAAGTTCTTTATTGGCATTGATTCTTTAAACCTTTAAACTACACCTTAAAAAAATCTGTTACATTTACAGTAAAAAGCTGCTGCTATGTTTGCCAGAAATTTACCATAAAACAATATAACGTGCATGTAGTTTCACTGGTTACTATTTTCTTTCTTAATGGTTTGTCTACCCTCTAATGGTAGGAAATGTATATTACCTGTGTCTTATTATTAGCAGATTCTCTACACCTGTGGACCGTGTATAAGGAGCGTGGATATAAGGAGCCCCCTTGTTATATCTGCTAGGCAGGATTGGTGCGGCAGTCGAGTGGCACTCGTTTTACTTGTTTCTGTTTCCATATTCCTTTTTCTCCCAAATTGTATGGCAATGGCCTTAACAAAAAAGTTTTAAAGATTTTCATGAAAAATGTATTTTATTAACTGATATAATGTTAATTTACCAACCTATTGAATAACTTTTTTTTTTTTGCACCTTTGTAATATACTGACAACCACCAAACAGGTGGTGATGAGAAAGTCACATGATAAATCAAAGCTCATCACAAGCAGTTCCCTTTCGTGGTCACTATGAGTTACGTCAGTGACGACGAATGGGGTTTCGCTTAGAAAGCCTATAACCTTTGAGTATATAAAATGAGTCAATGGCAATGAAATGCCATGCATCAGCTGAATTTGCATGGCGTAACTCCGCCCCACCTCGTGGGTATATAAGGAAGTACGCCGGCAACATGCAGATATGTCTTCGCTTCGGAGCCAAGTATTCACTTCACTCCACAACCCAAATCTGAGATCTTCTCTTCACTCTTCGAGACGAGCTTCTCTCCAGTTGTTGGTGTGACAGCGAGTTCCAGCGAGTGCACATTCCCTGCTGATCTGTGCAGTGATTTGCCAGTATTTGTGTGTTCATCTCCCTGGTCGCTTCAACACTCTGCGGAGACTTCTCCTTTCACAAAAAGAGCTTGTACGCGGCACGTCTTTTTAAAGATGCCTCGCCCGTGCACTTCTGGTTGCGGTCGCGTCATTTCTGACTCTGATAGGCACAATCGCTGTCTTGCTTGTCAGGTCCTAGAAGACTCCCGTCTTCCCGCGATCACTCGGCGACCTCCTCCGCCTTTCCTCCTCTTGACCAGGCAACTGCCAAAGAGTACACAGGGGTTCCCCAGGTTGAACGCTCTGTTGCGATGCAACTGTGTCCGTAGAGGCAGCTGCCTCTCTGCATGCCATGGCCACTCTGCAGGTCTACCAGGCCCAGATGCTCAAGGACATGCACGAGGGGAGGACTGACCCAGGGCTCTTTGATGAGCTGCGTGCCGCCACCGACCTTGCTCTCCGAGCGACGAAGGTGACCGCACGCTCCCTGGGTCAGGTTTTGTCCACGTTTGGTCCAGGAGCAACACCTGTGGCTAAACCTGGCTGATATGTGGGAGGCCGAGCGAACCCGTTTCCTCGGCACCCCCATATCCCAGGCTGGCTTCTTCGGCGGAGCAGTTGAGGACTTTGCCCAGCAGTTCTCGACTGCCCAGAAGCAGACTGAGGCTCTAAAACATGTCCTGCCCTGATGGCCCACTGCTGCCTCCACCCAGCCGTCGGCACAGGTGCCTCAGTCTGCTCGCCGCCGAGGGCACCCTCCCACGGCTCCCGCCCCTCCCGCACGGCCCCAGCAGCAGCCTTCACCCGGGCCGCATCGTGGAGGAAGCCGCAGGAAGGCACCACAGCCCTCTCCCGCCCCGCTAAACGCCAGGCTAAGCGGCGCTCCTGAGACGGGCTGCTCAGAGATGGCGATCAGTTCTTCTCAGGAGATGGTAGCAGGGCCACTCCTTCCCCCGGTGGTTTTCCCAATCCCGCTGCTCGTTCCATGACGAGCAGCACCCTTTATCGGTTAAAGAAAGAACTGACACACCCATCTCTGAGCACACAGAGTTCTCAAATGACAGTGCGCGCCGCTCATGAGCCTCGCCACTCTCGTCCCCCTCTGTCGCCGGGACCCCTGCCAGAGCACGCCTCCGTGGAACGCTGGTCCTTCCCTGGCCTCCTCTGGTAGGATGCGGTTAATGACTGTGCCCCCGCACCGGAGTCCGCTTCACTATGGTCGGTGGCAATGCCCCTGTCATGAGAGTGGAGGTCGCCACCCTACTGGCGAAGGTTACGTATGTAAAGAGACGTTACGTCTCCCTGCCACTTCCGTTGTACCGCTGGAACGCCTGAGTTCAGTCTCAGCTCCTCAGCAAAGACATATCTGCATGTTGCCGGCGTACTTCCTTATATACCCACAAGGTGGGGTGGAGTTACGCTATGCAAATTCCGCATATACTCGAAGGTGATAGGCTTTCTAAGCGAAACCCCATTCGTCGTCACTGACGTCTCCATTCCCTCTTCAGGGAACGAGGGTTACATACGTAACCGAGACGTTTTTCCACATGCTGAGAAGGTAAAAAATATATAGTGCACAGTGTCCTTTTATGTTTTTTCACAGTAAATTATACAATGACTTTTTTTTTCACTTCCAAAATCTGTAAATTGAACAGTATTTTACAGTAAATTGCATTAAATGTAAGTTTATATATAGTTATTCAATGTAGTACGGAAACTTTGTTAACCAATTAACATTTTTTTACTGTTGCATTTTTACAGTCTTTTACCATTAAAATCACAATCATTTTTTACCGTGTAAGAAAAAAAATTAAGAACTTCTCATTAAAAGGTTATTTTGGGGACCAAAAATGGTTCATTGCTGTGAAAACCCCTTTTTGGAACTTTAAGAGTATGGAGGACAAATTAAAGAAGCTGGTATGAAATGTACACATTCATTCAGAGATATTAAATCTCTGCATATTTAACCTCCTCTTCTTGGCTTCTAATCAAGGAAATACTGATGAACACTTGGTAAATGCCTGGAAGGTCATTGAGATGGAGGGAAAAGATGTCAGGCATCCATGACTGAACAAGGTGTAGACTCAAGTGTCTGACACTGGGAGAACACTGCAGTTTAAAGGTCCCATGACATGCTACTTTTTGTAGGCTTTAATATAGGCCTTAGTGGTCCCTAGTACTGTATCTGAAATCTCTTTTCAAAAATTCAGCCTCGGTGCAGAATTATAGCCACTACAAGCCAGTCCCAGAATGAGCTTCCTTCCAACAGGCCGTTTCGGTGTCTGTAGCTTTAAATACTAATGAGGAGGAGAAAGGCGGCGCAAGGTGGAGGGTGGGTGTGGCCTTGACCATCTTGCGCAACGGTACCGAGGCGTGCATGTTTACGTTGGATATAGCAATGGCACGAGGACACGCAGTCGTTCAAGCATTTCAGTTTGACCCAGAATCTGATCCGGATGGAGAAGCAACAACTCAGCGGTTCCAGCAGGACGTTTCCGAATGGTTAGTTTAAAATATTATGTCTGGATACGGTACTTTATTCGGATGGTTTACAGTTATTATCATGTAGCTAACGCTAACCTACTGTTGCCTTTTCATGAGAGATCTGTAACATCTGTAATTTATCTTATTACAATTACATCATCAAGCTCTGCGATCTTGAAATGCGGATATCGCGCGCGCCGTTTAACCAACAGGAAAACGGTTATCCAAATAAGAAGTGTACAACACTCGCGTTACAGTGTGTGTATTCACACACATAAACTGCATAGCTGCATAGCTAATGTGACAGCCACATTCTACGTGTAACAGTCTAGGCAACCATAAACAGTAAAGCAACACACTTATATATCATTAGTTGACTTACTTGTCCGAGGTGTGTAGCTGAGCCAAAGAGAGTGATCCAGACTTTAGTTTCAGACGTTCAGCAAGCCCAGCTCTGTATTAACCCTTCGGTGTTCATTTGTAACGTTACATCCAATTATTGAGCAATTGTTATGCTTCGCTCACTCAAAAGCCATGATATCTCTCGTGGACAAACTAAAATCGCGCGCGCGCGTTCCTACTTCCTAGCTCATTTTCTCATGGGCGGAAAATATTCTCTGGGCGGGCAAAGCAGAGACAGGGGAGGTAACATTCCTCCTTATAACGTCACAAGGAGGAGATTCAAGATCAGCGCGATTGAGCTTCCATTTTCTCAAAGGCAGAGAAAGATAGCAAAAGCTCGATTTACACCGATTGAAATTTCTAGAAACTTGGGGACCATATACAGGCTAGGGGAACTCATATTAATGTTAAAAAACCTCAGAAAGTGAAAATTTCATGTCATGGGACCTTTAATAAAGACTGTCAGTATGCTGAATATTAAAAAATGCACATAAAAATAGCCAAACCTAAGCATCTACACACTGCTATTTTATTTTGTTAGAGCTGTACATTTCTGCATATGAACCATAAACCCTAAGCCGCCAACACATAATGAAAACTCTGTACTAATTAGCTAAGCATACACATTTATTCTGACACAATGCTATAATGATGTGCATTATCTCATTTCAAAGTGCTAAAGTAACCCAAAATGATAAATCAAAGGGGCAAGTAGTCAGACTTAATATTAAAATGAGGAAAAGGGGTTTGTTTATTTGTGTCTGTGTGTTTCTGTTTGCTTTTTGTTCTTTTGTTGTGTCAATAATAGGGCCAAGCTTCCACCCTTCTGGCTTGATTCTCAAATAGAGATAATCCAGAGTTCCGTTTTCCTCCTCAACCCACTTATTTGTTTGGACTTCCTTTGGCCTTCTTTCAATCCCCAGTGCAATATCACATCAATATATAACCAATTTTCATCTCCAGGACCAATGCACAATTACTGTGACTGCCCTCAGTGAATCTCTGGAGCTCGGATAAGGGAATCCATATTGAGAAGATTTAATACAAATCAACACTCTGACCCAAATTCAGCCCATTTATTTGCTTTCAGAGTGTAACACTCTAACCCCTTTTGGATATTTTCGTCAATTTCACAATTACTTCATATAAACAGCATACTTTAAATCATATCAGTAGCCTATGCATTGTTGTCACATTGCTTCAGAAATCTCTTCACAATGAGGAAAGGAAGGGAGAAGGATGCAGTATATGCTTTGGCTATCACAGAGCAATTAAGGCAATTATTAAAACTGAGATGATTACATACATTTACATGTTTTTCATCCTCAAATATCTAATCGCATCAAGCATGTTGCAGCCCCCTTTTTTGTTATTTACCCCTCAACACACCCACACACACTGGATGCACATCACACATGCACAGTTCATTCTGGAGTCATTATGCCAGTATTCAGTTCACATTGCAGTACAATGTTTCATCTGATGGTAATCTTTGAGACTTATGCAAAGGAAATTGAGCAGTTCAGATTGAATCGCATAAATACAATTTAGCCGAGTTCCATTACAGAAAGTGTTTTTCCATGTAGTTTTAGATAACAGAAATTTAAACATTTCTGAATTCATTTCAAACCCACTTAAAGGTTTAATGTCTTTCTTTGTCTCTCTCTCTTTCTTTCTTTCTCTGGTAAATTAAAGGGCACTAAATGCTTGTCTGATGCATTGGACTCTTGTAGAGAGTCTGTTCCCATCTGGACCAACCATTGCTAAGGTGGCTAAAAATACACATCTGTTTATACCAGCCATAAATACACAGTCTCTCTCACACTCACTGCACACTTAAATGCCCACATTAAACACAAATATGTTTATTATTTCCCCCATATATTTTAAAGACATCTCATTAGGTGTTGAAACTGAGGTTATGAAGTTTAGGCAATCTCTCTGGAGATAAACCATAATCTGTTAATGCAGGATGCCAACTGGGGATTATTGCTATTCAGCACCAGCCTATTTCTAAAGCAAACAAACAAACAAATCCGCATAATGCTTCTTCTAATTTGTGAGCTCAAGGAACTCTGAAAGTGAGGATGTGTGGATGAATATTGTTATATATTAGTGATTGGAAGTCATTACTGAGATTTTTTTTTTTTTTTTCTTGAACAGACTGATTCAATGAACTGGTTCGAAGTAATTAATTTTTTTTTCATTCATGATTCAGCTCTTTGTCGAGTTGATATCCTAAAAACAATATGCATTTACAATAAACAAAACTAAAATAGCAAATGCCCAATTTTTAATACAATTAAAAAATATATAATAATTAAACAAAAGTTATTACAATAATTTTTTTGTAAATGTACCTTCATAAATGCACTATAATAAATTATAAATTGTTAATAAAACAAAGATTATTGGAGTTCACTTTAAAAGAAAATACTATTTCCATTCTTTCCACTAAAAAGTTTTGTTTAATTCAACGTTTTACTTCTGTAATCTGTAATTATTTGTGAAATTTACTAGCAATTTCTGAGTGAAAAAAAAATATAAATGTAGTGTGTAGCTTAGCCCCATCAGTCAGATTCTTGGTTCATTCCAAATGGGTTGTTACAACAAAGGTGGCTCTCAGTTCAATGAGTAAGTTGCTGACCACTTAACACGCTATCGCTATTGTACATTAGCAATTATGACACATCTGAGTAGCCATTACAGAAGAACCTTTAGACTAGTTTTCACATTACATACTCGTCTACAACAAAACACACTTTGTACAAACACTATCAGCAGATCAGAGAACTATGAGTCCAGGGCACTGTCAAGAACAGGAGCTTGAACCAGTGGCAAACTTGCTCATTGTACTCTAATGCTTCCTAAAGGCTTTAATTTTGTGCTTTTACTGCAAAAAAAAAAAAAAAAAATGCAATAATCAGCAACGTGTGCAAAGAACAATAAGGCAACGGTCATACACTCTCAGAAAAAAAGGTACAAAAGCTGTCACTGTGGCGGTACCTTTTCAAAAGGTACACCTACCTAAAGAGTGCATTTAAGTCCCTCAAAGGTATATTGGTACCAAACGTGTACATACTGGTACCAAACCGTGTACATATTGGTACCAAACATGTACATATTAGTACCTAAATGCAGGGACGGACTGGGGCTAAAAAACAGCCCTGGACTTTCTCCCAAATAGGCCCATCATCCATTCGCCTCTAGCCGTGTGGGACACTAGCCAGGATGTCCTGATACTATGCCACAATAATGTAGCCTATCAGACAAGGTATTCACAGCAAGTAACATCTCAAAACAATGATGATAATTGGGGTTGTGTTTATTGATGAAGCCTCAGCCTTCAAAAAAAAAAAAAAAGTACAATGCCATAAAATACCAATAATGAAATGTCACTGGCTACAGAAACCCCAAATTACACAAACTTGTAATTATAAAACATATAGTTACTATATACCAGGGTCCAACCTTTTTATGTGCGAGGGCTACCTCAAGGGATAAAATAATCTAGAAGGGATTTTTGTTTGTTATACTCAAAAATATTTATTAAACACATATAACATGGTGGTGCTTTTTTACTTTTCACCATCATATGAGAAATAATAAAATATCTTGATATTCTGGTTCAGACTTACAAGCGTAAAAAAAAAATCAACAATTCCTGAAAAATTCTGAAAGTAATTATTGATTTTTTTTGTTGATTTTCTATAAACCTATTGTATGTGTTATCAAAAACAGAAGCCCAAACATTTAGCCTAGTATAAATATAAATGCAAAAATAAATAAATAAACTGCCATAACTTCTAAACAAAAACATTACTGCATAAAATTTAATACATTTATTCTATATTAATATAACAGCATTTTTAATATGAATATATACAGGCACATTTCTGCCAAAAAAAGTTTTATTTTACTACAGTTTTACCAGTTAATTCATAAGTTGTTGAGTGAAATGTCTTCTAACTGGTTTGTTCTTGGAACAATGTTTCGCCTGTTTTTTGCATCTATGTTGAGATTATCAGCGCTGTATAAGCTGGCTTTTAACAAGCTTAAATCACAATGTCATCTGTGGGTTTATAAGAGAAATAGAGAATTCTGCGCTGAATTGAACTGCTTCTCAGTGGATCGTGCAGCTCTGTGTAACAATGTTCGCGTGATCGAGATAAGTCCGCACAGCTGCTTTGGCCGCGATCGCTGTTTTTTGGGCCGAGCTGATTATGCTCTGCGCTGCTCAGATCAAACAAGTTTTGTTCCGCTTTTTGAGCGTTTGCCATTTGATGTTTCTCATACTCTACGTAATTTATTTGGGCAATTTTGTAGAGGCAAAAGTGCAAATGTTTAGTTGCACTGGCAACGAAAAAAGGTCGCAAAATGATACCATTTAGTCGAGGTCTGGAGCCCCGATTTACAGTGGATCGCTATTGGCAAGTTGGGGCTATTTATAGAATGTGTTTAGCGGGCAACTCACATGCACGACGTCGGAGACCACTGCTATATAGCCTACTATAACTTAACTATACAAATATAATGTAAGCAAATGTAAAAGTGCAGTATAGGTAGCATAAGCCTTATAAAACTAACTTTCAGTGGCTAGTAGGCCGACTATTCTTCCTCAGTTTTTTTTTTTTTTTTACACGTATCGTATAAGTGATCGTATTAGTGCCCCTGCTGTTGGCTGTTCATATTGCTTTATTACACTTTTTTTTTTTTTGCCGATCCGACGGCCCTTGGTTGGACGGCCGTTCAGGACTTTTCCAGAACGCACAGATTGTCAGTCCGTCCCTGCCTAAATGGTACATATTAGAACCCTTTTGAAGGGTACTGTCCCAGTGACAGCTTTTGTACCTTTTTTCCTGAGAGTGTATAAGCCATGACAGATAACCCATGGCTTTTCCATAATTGTCTACTTTATTTAACCTGACTTTTTGGTTAGCGGTTAATGTACAGCTAAATAAACATCACGGCACGACCAAAACACAGTTTGGGATAACTGGATAGTTCTGAAA
This sequence comes from Scardinius erythrophthalmus, assembly GCF_964197995.2. Classification (NCBI taxonomy): domain Eukaryota; kingdom Metazoa; phylum Chordata; class Actinopteri; order Cypriniformes; family Leuciscidae; genus Scardinius; species Scardinius erythrophthalmus. The sequence goes on along the minus strand of NC_138233.1, from coordinate 13,471,213 downwards.
TGAAAACTTCTATTTCTTCTTTTCTCTTTTTATAACCTTCATATTTATAATTTGGTCACTTATGTTTCATGTTAATGAATATGTGACCTCTCAACCTCAACCATTTCTAATTAAGATAATCAGTAAAGTCGACTGCCTGACTACAAATGAAAAAGTTCCCCATTCCACAGCCTTTGCGTTCTTTTCTTGCCATTTCTTTTCTACCTCTGTCTGATTTTGCCAGTGACATGTTCTCTTCCTACCTGCTGCAGGCAGTAATTTCTTCCACAGGGCTGAATGGATGTTGCATTTTCGAAGGAGATAAGACCTAAGCGCACACACATATCCCTCTCTCTTTTCCCCTTTACTCTCTCTCTCTCCCTCTCTCTTAGCACACATAGACCCTAGTGGAAGCGTAGCACAATCGTCCAGAATTTAATTAGCCCAACTAATGTCATTTCAAACTCAATGCATTTCTAATCCTCCGCAATTACCAAAGACATCAGCACACTCATTCTGCCTCTACCACTGAGCCATATTATCTGGCCAACTGAGAGGCATGATTTCTGTGAAAAGTGTAATTCTGATCGCACTATAGTATGGAATTGAACTTCACCATCAAATTTTATGTCAGAATACATGAACTTCTCATTTGAAAAGCTCATCCGTGGTGCTTTCACAAATTATAGTTTTCAATTGTGCAATTTTATATTTTAATTATCCTTTAAATTGATGCATAATCTTCTCCTGGGCTGCAGACATGAGAGATTAGCGAGTGATGATTTTATGGACTTCGCTTTGCTTGAATGTCCTTGGCGAGTTAATTGTCTCTAAATTTCAGTCCAAGAAACAGATCATAGCTGGCAAAGAGAAGATGATTGGGATACGCTGTTATGTGGCTCAAGAGGTGAAATCATTCAGGCACGCTGTCATGACTAAATAGTTTTTGATTCATAAACATCTGGCCATTTGGCTAGTTGTGTTTTGAAAAAGGTGGCATGTTTGCAGCTTTGTGGATGTCAGCTGTTTTGGCTCTAGAGCAACCCTTTGGGATGTCGCCACTAATATTTGGCCATTCCGTGTCTTCTGCAACAAAGATGTTGCACACCCTGGAATTTTGGCCATATTGGCTTTAAGGGCAGCCATGTGGGTACGCTGCTCATGGGATGCAGCCATTTTGGCTCCAGGGTAGCCCTCTGGGTATATTCTCCTGAGAGCCAAGCATGTTGGTTTCAGAGCCAGTCTTTTCAGGCAAGTTGCAGCGTTTGCCCTGTCACGGGAAGCAGCCTGTGGGAATTTTTATATGGCAGGCTACAGATGACCAGTGTGGGTAGAAAGCCTTCTGGAAGCCTGGACAGGACTCTGTGCACATATGTTCAAGCAAATATGTCCCAGAGCATTTCGGACAGCACAAAAATCCACACAGCATCAGTTTCTACACATTTATACTCAGTTTTCTCTTATCAATGGAGTGTTCAATCAAAATTGTATCTATTTCTTTCACAAGTGTTTGCAAAACTTGTGTTGCTAAAAACCAAATAATCACCACATGGTAACGGACCAAAGATTTCCACAGCCCAGGGTTGTGAAAGAGCAACAGGTGTTCTGTAGTCAAAAGGTTTGTGGGAAACAAATAAGAAAGTGAAAGAGATAGTTGCTTACTTTTTGCATTTCTTACTTTTTATCTTGGTCGTTTATGCTGATAATGAGTGCAATGGATGCTTTTTACTTTACTGGCATGTTTCTTTTGGTGGTGGCACAGGATTGAGTCATTCTGGTCTTGCTGTTATGTTCCCCATCTCGGCCAGGCGAACTGTAGCCTGTCGTGAACCAGTCGTGTGTTTCCACAGACTTGAGAAAGGAAGAGTGACGTAATGTTACTGTGTGTTGTTTACCTATAACCAGTCTAAAGAAAACACTGCACATCCTGGTGTTTTTGCAGGCAGTGCGGCACATCTGTTCTGCTGTTCACAGTACCGGTAGTGATTCTAGCAAACCTGCAGCTCACATAAACTGCTGGTACTCTCATCTGCCCTTTTTGGAGATACACTGAAACCATTGATTCACTCGCTCTCTCGCACACAGGGTCTCTCTCGTGCAATGTGGTAATGTAGTGCAACATTATTACATTGCTCAACGAGACACATTTTAGGGCATTTTTATCTTATTTCTTTAAAAAATAGATATAATTCTTCACCTTTATACATAGTGAGAGCATCACAAAAGCAGGAACCAAACATAATTTGGAGGACATTTTGATTATTCTAACCTTATGTCCATAATATCAAGAAAACAAGTGAAACCCAGCTGGTTATTCTTGGGAAATGGCTCATTGATTTATAGGTGGGCAGATATACAGTATTTTGTTCTGTACCACAGACCCAAAATACAATACACCTGGACACTCACCTTGACTCAAACAGCCGCTGGTGTGTTTTTGAATATAAATTATAATTGGCCTGAGGTTGTACAACTTAATTTCAGATGATGATTGAAGTAGACTAGAAATGACTGACCTTCTTAGAGGACAAAGATAGCAATCAAATAACAGTTATCTGAATAGCCAATAATATTCAAGAAGGGGTGTGGTTACATACAGGTCAGGTAGGCACCAACCAAAGCTGCTGAATTATACTAAGAAAATAAAAACAATAAATGTAATGTAAAATTGTCTGCTTGAATACACAAATGCATGCAGGGTCCTTAAAGTGACTCACCCTCATGTTGCTCTAATTTATTTTCCTTTTATCTTTTATCTTTTTTCTAATTAGAACACTGGGGTCCAAACCCTATACTGTATATTATCAGTCTTTCCACATAAAAACACATACATGTGCTGGTGTATGGAGAATGGGTGTCTCATTCTCATTTAACTCTACCACCATTAAGACACCAATGAGACCATTAAAGCCCTTGAAATGGAGCCTGGCTCAATTTAACACATAAACAACATTTCTTAACTAAAACCACAGTGAAAATATTACCATTTGGAATTCAGTTCTTAATCGTGTCAGTCTCCCCTCGGCCCAGGCTCATTATGGGCCCAGAACCTCTATTTGAATGCATTGCAGAGACTGTGCCCTGGCCACATCACAGATCACACGAGTTCCTTTAAAAGCATGCTAATGTACTCCACTTCCCATGTCCTCATCCGCTTATTAATATACATATTTAAAAAGAGAACATTATGCAAATCAGGACCAGCTCCAGATTAGATTTGAAGCTTCATGATTTAGTCTGAAATATAATTTTGTACACATTAACCATCCACCTAAGGCAAAACACTGCCATTCTCCCCCAGTTTAACCTAATTACTCCACAAACATTAAAACCACATTTCGGGTATCTTGAGGGGAAAATGAGTGATATTCTATAGGGATTTATGATGAAATCTTCTTAATAAAAGTGGGGGTTCACACTAGAGGGAGTTTGTTGACTGTGATATTTTAACCATCTATATAAAATTATTATCTTAACTATTATCTTCATTTCAGACAACATTTTTGTTTTTATTAATTGTAATATAAAATAAAAAGTATAATATTTTAATTCTACTTATTTTAGCTAATTGTAATAAATGCAGCATCTATTTTAAGCAAAGCCCTTGCTTTGTCACAATTAGCTTTCCCAAAATGACTCTGAAGTTTATGTTCCCTGAAATTCACAATTAGAGATGCAGAGCAATTTCAGGCTGTTTTTTTAGTCTCTAAATAATCATCCATACGCTGCTCTGCATAACTGAGTGTTGTGAGTTTGCCTCGCAGTCAAACCTGCTTGCCTTTTTGTATACACACAGAATGTTCGGCTGGTTGCCTTGGCAACTGGAATGCAGAGTTTTGTGGCCCTCTTTGCTAACGTGTCGCCCCTGGCGCTCCCTCTTAACGCTCAGTCGCTTCCCATCATGCTCCTTGTTTTTGAGGTCTGCTTTGAAAAGCCATCCTGATCACATGAGCCCACACAGACCTACAGCAAAGCTAAAAAAACAAACAAAAAAAATTAGTTCCATTCAGAAGGATGGGATAATTTGGCATTTTCTCTACTTTTTGAAGAAAATATGGAAACATTCTTATTGAGAAATTAATTAATCTGATCAGGGAATTAGCTGCTTTTTCAATCAGTCCAGTCTTGGACAATTCAGACCATCCCAAAGGATAAAAACTATCCACATTATATGTGTTCAAAGTCTAGCAGGAAGTCCCTACGTGAATGTGCATCTGGGGTATATGAATATTTAAAAGATTCTTACTGATTAAACTGCTCTGGATTTTGAAGCTTTAACATGAAATGATCATCATCATGGGGATCTTATTTCCTGTCAGCTGCAGCTGTATCTAGAATAGGTAAAAAAGTAATATAGCCTAAATTAAACTTTGCTATTCCCTGCATGGTCCACATGAATATTCCAGAGAAATTCAGGGATTTTACATCATAGCCCCCTGCTAGAGAGATCTTCTAAACAGTCATTCTCTCTCTTCCACATCCCTGCTCCCTCCCCTTGTCATACATGCATTCAGACACACAGATCTTTATAGACATCACCATTGTGTTGAGCTGTCAGTTCTGGCAGTAACTCGGCGGACATGTTCCAGTCCAGATCTATCATCTGGCTAGCCTTCAATCCCTCATCCATCAGAGTACTCAGTCTCCCGCAGACCCCTGCCTGATCCCATCATATCAAACTTCAGGGAGCTGTTCTGTAAGTGAGAGACTCAGGGTCACAGCTGACAATGAGTGAGTGGTGTGTCCAGTGTTTTAAAGGTTGTATTGATATGTTGTTGATGACCCTGGGGTGATTTTGGACACAGCTGGGACAAGAAGACCTTTAAACACTCATAATGGCTCACTACTTTGTGTAGATATGTGTCGCATATACCAAACCTTCCTTTTCTGTTACTTATTCAAAAGATTTTGAGCACTTTAAAGTTAAACACCAAGTTAAATCAAGGTGGTATGTAATACCTGGAAATAGGTATCATTCCCATTCAAATCAACATCAATCACCTGGCAACAGACAGGATGAAAAACAACAGCCAGGATATATACTAAATATAAATTATAAATTAATAAGTTCCTGTATTAACACATGATTACCCCCTAAATCTTTGGAATTTTTAAATATTCATAAAAAACTGACTAGAGCTCCAATTAAGAAAGGAGTGTTCTAATAACGATCTTAAAAGAGTCAACCCTTATCAGAGAGAGATTAGCCTTCTAATACTTAGATTTCCAGTCTTCAAATCAATTTAGAGTGCAGAATAAGAACCTGGCACCCCATTTTTGAAAAAGCTCGGCCAAGACCTCTGCTGGTCTTTAACTGTATTCTTTGAGCCTCAGGGTCCTTAATCTGTTGTTATGGATTTTTACTCTTTTAATTAAAATGTTTAAGAGCCTGGCTTTGAGGCCTAAAGTTAATGAACTGAGTTGCTGGAGGTCTGTACAATATGAAAAGAATTGACCGAGCAAGTAGTAAATTTACCACTGCCATCTATTAGGGCTAGATTTAAATCTTTAACATTGTCTTCCAGAACATCATTCCAACATGACGATCATTCAGCTTGGCGGCTTTTAGTTAAAGCACACCCTTGTTGTCTCTTTCTCTTCATTCCTATCTGTGAAAAATGCACTGTGTCACTTGTGCAGCTTAAAGGAGAACTCCGGTCAATTTTAACATTGAGCTCAAAATTTGCACCCTGTTGACTTCAATGGGGCAATATTTAAACCTTCTTTTAGCCTCTTAACATCCTTGATGTGTCATTACAAGTGCACAGGTCATGTGAGTGATTCCTTCAGAGTGAACACGAGTGAATCTGACTGCAGTAGATGTGAAAGAAATGGATAAAAATGATGTTATTTAAGCCAGCGCAAATACCTGTATTTACATCCTGTTTTCGGTTGAAGTCCAAAGTAGTCGATTGCCAAGTTCACTCGCGTGATCATAGGTAACTAAACCTATGCGCGTGAATTCGACAATCGATTACTTTGGACTTCAACCGAAAACAGGATGTAAACACAGGTATTTGCGCTGGCTTAAATAACATCATTTTTATCCATTTCTTTCACATCTACTGCAGTCAGATTCACTCGTGTTCACTCTGAAGGAATCACTCACATGACCTGTGCACTTGTAATGACACATCAAGGATGTTAAGAGGCTAAAAGAAGGTTTAAATATTGCCCCATTGAAGTCAACAGGGTGCAAATTTTAAAAAGAGGATAACACGGTGTAGGCAACGCCGATTTTTGTCATTGTTCTCTGTACTGACAGCACTCCAAATTGACAAAAAAATTAGCTCAATGTTAAAATTGACCGGAGTTCTCCTTTAAAGCAACAGGCTGGTTTTATAATATGCATATGTGCAGTGTTAAAAAGGACCATACATCTTAATCAGCTCTTAAAAGTAACAACAGCATACAACAGTTTTATTCTGAAACGAGACCTTGCTCAAAAGAGCCATTGATTAGGATGCTAAGCTTTTGCGTAGAGCTGAGTGTTTGTCCTTGAGTTAGAAATTCAGTTGCTGGGCCTGATAATGCCATTCAATTTTATAAAACACTACCTGCCATTCCATTCCATTCCATTCCTACATGCTCCTTGTTCCAAGAGGGAATAGACCTAGTAGCAAGGAAATTGCATGTGTTCTTTGGACTCTATAGATGTTACGTAGGTCACAGTCCAGGTTTTGGCCCACTTAATGGTTTCATTCACCTTCCGTTGTCATTATCGCTAAACCACAGGAATATTTGGCTTGTTTGACATTTCAGATGAACACTGGCTCCGGATCTGAAAATGCTGACTCATGACTTTACACTCCGCGCGGAGGTTGGCGTCATGCCTGGCAACGAGCTGTCAGAATGGTAAGTGACCGTTCTTAAGATTTCTGTCTTTGGGAGATGCTGCATGAATACAAAGAGGGAGCTATCATGCTCTCTGCAAAAGGGCTGAGCTCAGCAGAAAAAGTGGCATTCGTGTACTTGCTAGATTTATTGTAGAACACCAGCAGTATGAACAGTTAAAGCTGAAGTGTGTAATGCCTACGCCAGTAGTGTCACCAAACGGAATTGAAAAAATAATAACGGTTTCGAAAAGGTTTCCTGAACACTCCCCCCTGCCCAGGGTAGTGCACTTTTCAGAAATGAATTGAGAAGTTTCTTTTTTTTTATTTTATTACAATTAGGGATGCATATAACTAACTGGTAAACTGTTAACCAACAGAAATAATTTTGACCAATAAATACTACTGGTTAAACAGTTAAAGGTGCAGTATGTTATTTCAAAGACATTGCTGAGCATTGTTGATATTTGAAATCAACCAAAACAAACACACCCATATCTTCATTGCTCCGCCTTCAAAGCTCACCCTCCAATCCTAACCGCCCTGGGGTGCGTTTCCCGAACAATGACGTAACTCGCTGCTTACCTACCATAGTACGATGCATCGTTGAAGAAATCAAAGTCACGGCTGTTTCCCGAAACCGTACTGTCGCAAAGTGGTCGTTCAACCACGTTGGTTTATGACATCACGCACGTGGGTGCAGTAATAACTTCTTTTAATGAATCTGTTTGAGATCAAATTAACGCTAGATGTTTTGCTATAAATTACAGACATAGCATCTGAGGACTATTTTTCATTTTTCTCAGTTACTTTGCTTTATTTCCAGATTCATTCATAGCCTCTTTCTTACATAGTAGAGCACGTTCGCACATGCGCACTCTTCAAAAACGGTGCTTTAAATCTCTTGACAAACTAAAAGACGTAAATTACATTTGTATGTATTCTAAATAAAAGACACAGGTTGTACTGAATGTCAGCTTGCTTATTTTGCTCAAGACAAGGATTTATTAAGTCCACATGTCATGCAAACAAGAAACTATGCTTCTAACCACGGGTCAAATGCTGTCATTCCAACCACACAACTTTGCAATGCTGTTTGCGAATGTTCGTTAGAACGATGATTTCGGGAAACACAGACTCGTTGAACTATACTGAAAACGATCGAACTGGCAACCATAGTTGGCTAACGATGCTTTTGGGAAACGCACCCCAGCACAACTCTCACTAGCTGGTTACACATGCAATGCAAGTATCATTTATATTATATAAATGATGATAACGATAATTTAGGGGATTTATTCCCGGCTATAGGCCAAAGCCAGTTCTACACAGCACACTCGTCACAAGTTAGTTCAGTTCAGTGTGTGTTTTTATCTTGTTATTATGTTAATCATTTAATTGAAAAATATTTATTGTAGGCTTATTTTTTCTCAGTCTGTTTTCCTCCTTTCACAGCAGCAATGCAGGTGCGACATGATGTGACAATTTGTGAATCCTCATGTCCTGTTGTTATTTATGCCGGTATTTGCACATGTAAAAATAAACCCCTTCTTGTGAAAAAAAGAAGAAAAAAAAACTGTTTGGTATATTTAATGGGTGAAAGACATGTATCGATTCTAATTTAATTTAATTATAAATGTAACACTCTAATCTTGTCAGTTAATGGTTAACGTGTATCGACTATTGGTCAAAAAAAACAAAACTCGAAACGAGCATGCCAAATTACAATTTTCTAAATTCCTGAATTTGAACTCAATTTAAATTGAGAAAGAATTGCAATTTTAATTTAAATACAAGGAAGTAAAAAGAAAATAATTTGAAATTCAAAGAAAGTATATAAATGTAAAAATTTTCACAAGAACTTTTTTTTGTAAAGATGATGGAATCACAAAGAGTTGTTTGGAATATAAAACTATACAGATGTTATTAAAATGAAATATAAAACCATACAACAGTTATTAAAATGAAATATATAATTTTAAATATGATCCATAGCCTGACGTCGTCATACTCAGATTCTAGTCCGAATTTGAGTCTGATACTGCTCCATTGGGCTGTGATTATGGGGCGTGTTTCAACCGAACGAGGAAGGAAAATGCCTCTGCACTCAACTGGATAGACCTACAACCAATCAGAGCAACGGAGTAAGTGACGTATGTTTTTCATTCATGTTTCCGATCGTCAAATGCCTTGATCGCGGTTCTCTGTTCCTCTTTTAAAATTAATGCGCTGTCGATATCTTCTATAACAGACGTGATGGCGGAATCTACACATAATGTTTTATAAACAAAGTTCGGGAGGAGCACGTTCAAATAATCAATCTTTTTTTTCGTCGAACTTGTCATCAAACAATTACCGTCTACACTATCAGCATGAGAGGAAGCATATATTTATTCACTCTGTCAACTCACCTAACATTCCTTGACAGTTTTCAGCATCCCTCCACTCACTCTCGGCTTGTCCTTCCACAGCCTGGAATACGGGGGGAGTACTTTGGGTTCGGGCCGAATACTGAGCACGGAGCGCTCTCCTCGGACACGTCAAATATGCATTTATTCTATCTGACTTATTTGTAAGTGTGAACTTGTGAAATCGCAATTCTCCAGCAGCAGTCATCTTGGTTGTAAACGAATTCAACCCAAGCGCTCTTTGATGACGTGGATGATTACGTTACCGTTGCTCATCAGTCCATCATCGTATAAAGCCCACCCTGACAATTTGATTGGTCCGAACAATTTTTGTTCAGGCATAATAGCTCCTCAACGGATCAAGTCCAGACCGAACTTCCCGACCTAAAAATGTTGTGGGCGGGGCTAAGTTCGGGGCTAAGTTATGATACAATATATTTAATATTCATATCTAAAATATAATCACTATTAATACAGTTAATTTATTAAAATCAATACATTTACATTTAATCATTTAGCAGACACTTTTATCCAAAGCGACTTACAAATGAGGAGAGAAATAGAAGTAAGCGTTAGCATTAATGGGGGTTGACGAAACAAGTGTTGACAAAAAAGATGTGTCTTCAGCAGTTTCTTGAAAATGGCTAAAGACTCGGCAGCTCGGGTTGAGATAGGTAGGTCATTCCACCAGCTTGGAACAGTCGAGGTAAAGGTTTTTTTAAAGTGTAAAGTGATTGTGTGCCTCTTTGCGATGGCACCACAAGGTCCCGTTCACTTGCAGAATACAAGATGCTGGATGGGAGGTAGGTCTAGAGTAATGAGTTTAGGTATAGGGGTGCAGAGCCAGTGGTTGTTCTTTAGGCACACATCAGCACCTTGAATTTGATGCAAACGGCAGTTGGCAACAAGAATAAATATATTTTTGTTAACAAGGGTGGAAGGACACTTTATTTACTCAGGA